>NC_051053.1:3934932-4253057 GCF_904848185.1 Acanthopagrus latus
CAGTTGTCTTATTTCATGCAAGTACTATCTAATGTCAGTCAGAATTCAGGGAATGTATCGGCAATAATGTATCAATATGTTTGGAGTAAAGATTATTATCAACCTGGCTGAAATGAATACTCATTTTCAACGTTAGCTGCTTTATAGCAGGTGTTGACGATGCACCAAGACACTGAAAATTTCTGGGGAGAACCCTGTGGAGGTAGTATCAGAAGCACAGCATTGGCGAACCAAACCATTTTGAATGGATAAGCCAGCAGCGCGGAGCGGGGGTGTGTTGATCTGACAGTGTGATAACTATACATATCCCTCACTCAACTAAAGAAAGAGAAATTTTCCACAAAGCAACGTTACATGACCAAACAAAAGTAACGTAGTAACTGTAAATGCTGAAGTTGTACGTAGAGAAGCGTCTGTCCTCCTATCTGTCTGTCCTCCCACCCATGCTACTGACTCTTCATCACATTTCTTCCCAAAAAACAGCGTCTGTCACCGGCAAAAAACTTTAACTCACCAAGCGTTTGTGTTGAGAAAAAAAAAAATCACTGCGACGGCCAGACCTCCAGACCTCCAGACCTCCAGACCTCCAGACCGAGACTTCATGGACTTTCCCCCAGAAAATAGCCTCCCTCCCCATGAGTGACAGAGTCAGGCAGCATCCAATCCCCAACGGGATTATTTAATTATGTAATTTAGAGTGAAAATCTTAACTTTGTCACTTTCCAGGATTTTTAGTGGGTCAGGATCTCAATCACAACACATTATAACAGCATCCTTACGATTATACACAGTTGTGTACATGTTTAGATTGACAGGGGGACACCAGTGGAAACCCCTTGAAAAAATACAGACGTCATCATGACTTGTGCCGTCACACCTTTTTAGGCTTTGCAGCCCCAGCCTTTTGTGTAAATTACACAGTGGTTTGTCTTTAAGCCGGCGCTGCTTCACTCTGTGTGAACGACCAATGGCAGAGAATTGGCAAATTGCAGCTGCAGTGAAAATGTGGCTTCACAGTGTGAAAAGGGCTACTCACTGTCCCCCCACATCTGATTGGTTACATGTCACAAATATTAATCTGTCAACACAGAATATTCTGTATCTCCAAAGTTACTGTTTACTAAAGGTCTCAATGAATCTATGAGACGTGTTGTGCTATAAAATACTCACAATCACTTTCTTATGGTGCAGGTTTGACTTCTGCTCTGAGAACACAATGAAACGTCCTTCAGAGAATCTAGGTCAGGTTCTCTTTGGAGAGAGGATTGAACCCTCACCATATAAGGTAACGCACGTCAATTAAAACACACAAAGATGTTTCATTGACAACCTCTTCCATATGTACACAAAATGCATATAGGGGGTAATTGTCAACAGATGCAGTTTTATATTTAGGCGTGGTGCAGAAGAGGAGATTCAGTAAAGAATAGAAAGTATTTAGACACCAGATTAAAGCTTTTTAAGTACATGCAGTATGTGTATCAGACTGACCAAGCAATGTTTAAGCACTTCCAGGTTTTCATCAGGAAAAATGTTAATGTGACAAGGGGTAACACACAAAATCGGTATCATGATGACTTAAAGTTGTAGTCTGTAATTTTTTTTGTGTTATATTTGCTAAAATTGTCATAATGATCTGACAGTAGAATAAGATACATGTCAGCTGTGTAAAATTCCACTGTCTGTGGCTCCACCCAGTGGCTGTAATTTGATTTGCAAGAATCCAGCACTCCCGGATCAACACAACCAATCAGAGCCAAGGGGAGTGTCTGAAAGGTGTCAGTCATGCAGCCCAATCCCTCGCATAGTGCCTACTCTGCAGTGCCTCTCCCCCACGCAGCACCTGCTCTCACCTCGTCAGATATGTTCAAGCTTAAGCTGTAAACAATTTGTCCTCTCTAGGTTTTATTTAAACCACTGAATAGAATGAGAGCATTAAAATGTGTCACATAATATTCGGTAATTTTAAGATGGGGCAGTGTTGGGTCTATTTGCTTGCAGGAAACTCGTCACAAACTATCAAATGTCAGCCAAACAGAATCCTGATTTATATTCAAACAGCTTGTCCTAGTTTGATTTTTGGTGCAGCTGGATGGAGAAGACGACAGGAACACTAACTACCCTGATTCCAAAAAAGTTAGGACGCTGTGTAAAACATAAATGAGACATGTGTCTCCCTTTCATTAACTACTGCACAAGCTACAGCTACTGCCTCCAGCAAAGAATAACTTTGTTCGGGTTCTGAAGTAGGATTCATTGTTAATATCCTTGACAGCAATTGTGACAGTGCCAAATTACACACCAACTACAACTTACTGTGTGTCCTTTTTGTCAGTTTGAGTTTAAGAAACCTGCAGTGTGTCAGAAGGTGTGTACCAAAACCTACGACATCAACAGCCCCGCAGACAAAGCCAAACTCGACTTCCTAAAGAAGGGCATGTTACTGAACTATCAGCATCACTGGTATGTATGAAACATTGACACACACATATCATGAAGTGAAGCAAATTATAATCACACAGACACACATGAAAATGTTCTAAATAAGATACATGTACATTCAATAGGCAAAATTATAATGACATTTTGTGTGTGTTTGATTATTGGTATGTATTTTGGTTGATAGATTGTGATATCATGAGCGTCAGTAGAAGTTAATGAGTGCATAGATATCGATTTTATTTTTGTAAAGTGAACAATGAAAGACTGACAGCACGTTAGAAAATTTAGACCTAAATCCAGAAATATAGGCTTAAAATAACATTAGAGCTTATGAGGAAATGTGCTCTTGTCACCTGGAAGCATGAAAGCTAAATTATGTGTGTGCAGTGAAAACTAAAGGTACACTAAGTAAAGATTTGTCCCAAGAGTCACAAGTCAACAACATTAATATCCTGACCTGAAATTGTCAGCTTTCAGGAGTTGACAGTTTGTGTTTGTGTGTGCATATGCCTCTGTGTGTCTGTGTCTGTTTAGGATTGTAGATAACATGCCGGTCACCTGGTGCTATGATGTTGAAGATGGGCAGAAATTCTGTAATCCTGGTTTTCCTATTGGCTGTTACGTCACAGAGGGAGGCCGAGCCAAGGACGCCTGTGTGGTCAATGTGAGTGGTACAGAAGTGGACATAAACAATGGCCTCTATAACAGAATTGCTTAATGTCATACCATGTTACCTAAGCCCTTCCAGATCATGTCTTGGATTTTCTTGAAAATATTTACCGGTATGTAAAAAGTCCTTTTTTGGTTGTCAATTTTTAGATTTGGGCTTCAGAGCTAAATGCCATCATGTTTGTAATTCTTTGTAAGTGTATTCTCACCAGTTGCTTATTTTTCTCTGGATTGGATTGAAATTTGTCCTGAACATCTAAGACACCCTAAGGATACTTTACATGTATTGATTCAGATAGTTGCAGAATGTTTACAGTAATCAAACTGCTAACAATAAGTATTTCTTAAAAATCTGTCATTTTCAAAATTAGTATCTCCTCTTAATAATGTTTTAAAGAAATTCCAATGTAATATTGCATTTGGTTGTTTTATTTCAAATAGCTATAAAGTTACAGCTTGTTATGGCTTGATGGATACCGGATTTAATGCCTTGTTTCAACCTGCATGGTATGGCCCGCCTTGACCACTGATTGGTATGAGTGAATCATCACTTCTGCAACATAGACATTCTGCACACCAATTGTTTTATTCTACTCAACCAAGTTTAAAGTGTAGATGTTCCTCTGTTTTGCTGCCAATAAAACCATCTGTGTGTTTGTGTCACGTTAAAGGTGATGTCACAGCAGATAAAGGCAGCATTGTTATGATGATCATCTTAAAATTCTGCCTCCTTTTCAGTGAGTACCAACTGCAGTTGAAAGTGGACACAAATGCAGCACACACATGGAAGGCCGGATTAAGAAACCGCTTTAAAAAAAAACAACTGAATAATACACAAAAACCAAGAATCCAGGAAAACCAAAAGTGAGTCAAAAAGACAAAAATACAAAGAAGCAATAAAAGAACTTAAACAAAGTGCAAACAAAAGCAAAGTACAAATCATTGAAAACACAAGGAACAAAAAACAGAAATGTGAAGACACTGTGAGAGAATAGAGAAGACAACTGAGATAACATGAGTGAGAAACTCCGGCTGGCAACACAGGAGAACATGGAATGAACTGACAAAGACACGAGGGAGCATGGACTATACGCACACACACTCTAACAAGGGGATGAGGTTCAGGCAGAGTAAGACAGGGAAAGGACAGGTGAGGGAATGGAATGAAAAAACATTGGAAGGAGGGAAAATCACACCGAGGGAGGAACTGAAAAGCAACATGCGGCACATGAGGGCACAATTTCAAAATAAAACAGGAAATAAGAGAACAATAACACCGGGATCATGACAGAAGCCATGCTATACCACGCAGTGGAAACAAGGCTGTTGACACTGGTATCACAAGCAGACAGGTGCAGGCAGGGACCATAAATATAAAAACAGGCTGAATGGCTGTCGCTAAAAGATAGAACAGCTTGAGGTCAACACAGTACAAATATCTACCTGTATTACGAAACCAGTAAGTGTAATATGACAACCCTAATGGTTCATATCCTAGAGCTGTAACTGTAAAAACACATTATCACCTTGTCTATGCTTTGAACCTTTGTTTCTTTGTTTTTTTCAGTCTAACTTTAATGAAAAGGATGCTTTTTACATCTTTAATCACGTGGACATCACAATCCATTACCACATCGTTGAGCATGAACAACTCGGAGCACGATTGGTTGCTGCCAAGATTGAACCTAAAAGGTAATGCAAGAGTTTTAGCCGTTATGGAGCTGTCTGGTCAAAATATGGATGGTAGCATTTTAGCATAGTGTGTTGTTTGGGATATGTTTGCATTTGGGCCAACTGTAGGAGTTCTTGTGGTGGTATGGAAACCATCCATTCCACTGTCTAGTGAACAGATCTCCATATGTAAATTTAATATTGGTGGGGTACTTTGAACCAGTAGTCAACTAGTAGTAGTAAACTGCTAGAATCTGTTTCTTATGTCTCTTTTTCTTTTTCCACCCAGCTATGAAAACCTTAATGATGATAGCCCCGATTGCTCTGGAGGGCCAAAGTTCCTGAAAAACAAACACACAGGACCATTCAAGATTCCATACACATACTCTGTCAACTTTGTGGTTAAGTACAATAGTATCATCTTGATGTATTTAATGCTGGGCTACAAAATGAAGATGGACTGAAGCTAAAAGCGGCTTTGGAGAGACACTCCCTCTAAAACTGCTGTGCCTTGTTGTTATCTGCTCTAGCCACATGCTCACCATCGTATGCACTTTATTTAGTGTCATGATGGATGCTCCTCAGAAAAACACACCAGTGGTTACTTCAATATTGAGTGGGATCAGACAGAATACATTATCATACACACCAGCTAGCCATTTTAGAGACAGGTGCTTTAAAGATCAACTGATCTCAGATGTTTGGCTAAATTGCCTCTAACCTTATTCAAAGAATACCTCAACATGACTAGGACTTGCAGTGTGTAAGACATGCCCATCACTCCTTCATGCTGTAACCTGCACATGCAGTTGTCCACCCCAGCACCTCAGTATAAGTCATAAGACTATCCTCCATCATGACACCATATGTGAAAATGTCTGATTTGGTCCATACTATAACTATTTGCAGTTAAACCACTGTAATACCATAAAAGCAAATGAAAGGAAAATTTAAAATAGGGTCAGACTTTACTGTTATACATGCAAAAAAATTTGGTGACAATCTTGGAACAAGTAGTTCTATAGATAGATTTTTATTTTAAATACAAATCCAGACCTTAGAGTCATTAAATAGATGACGCACATAGGCGTTGCCCCAGATACTTCATGATTTTGGATGTAGACAACAGCAGAGGACTCAAGATAGAATTTGTAACAACCTAATTTAATGGGACTTTGTGAACTGTTTTCGAGTAGAAACTTTAGAATAATTAATCATCATCATGACAGGTTCTTCTGCAATGTCACTGCTCTGTTTAGAAAAAGAATGGATGGATCATATGATGCAGCCTTGTCGGTGTTAGGGTAGCCCGATTGCAGTTGAAACAGATAATTTTAACTACACACTGTGATATTAAGGTAAATATGTGAAATTAATTCCATACCAATTACCCAGCCCTACCCAGCAATTGAAATTGAAATTTAATACATTGCTTTAATAAGATAAAGGAATGTAGCTGCATTATTTCACCCTAGGGCTGGGTGAATAGGGTTGCTGGGTTTGGGGATGGGAGGGGAATGTTTACTTCTTCGTCTTTTCCTGAGGTAACCTTTCTCCTTTAGATACCAGAAGTGTTTCTGTTCTAGCTCATATTTGGAAGCTATCATTTGAAACTACATTAATGTATGATTTGTATGTAATTGAGAGAGCATTACTAACCCCTTACTAGCCCAAAAATCTTGGATTTAATGTTGGATCTTGCGCCATGTCTCTGAGGTATGTAGCCGTATAAAGAAATAACTGGGTGTGTTTGTGTATGTAGGAGGACAAGAATATTCGCTGGGCATCCAGATGGGACTATATCCTGGAGTCAATGCCTCACACCAACATCCAGTGGTTCAGGTAAGACTCACACACATACTGACATACAGCACATGACATTAACGTTGTGCCTCATTTCTGAATAAAAGCAAATGTTTACTACAAGAACTTTTTGTGGTTTTGATGATGGAGCCTATGTTCATGAATACTCTGGTAATGATGTTCAAGGTTCAATAACAAATTCAAATGGTAATCAGATTTTAAGTCAAGGATCAACAGGGACAAATTCATAACAGTATTTAAGTCAGCAATGGGCACCTTATTTGCTGAGCCTTTAAAACATACTCTCAGTTGAACAGTTTGTGTGTCATGCCAGAGATAACTTGACTGAATTTTAAACTACCAGCCTTTAGCCAATAATACACATTAATTAATGTTACATCAGTATTTGAATGTTTCAGTACTGACCCCGATTACTTGTGCAGTGATAATTAATTTGGCTTTGCTGTTGTCTCTCCCCAGCATAATGAACTCTTTGGTGATTGTGTTGTTCTTGTCTGGAATGGTAGCCATGATCATGCTGCGGACTCTGCATAAAGACATCGCCAGATACAATCAGATGGACTCTGTGGTGAGTAGCTGTCTCTGTGGCTCCTAGGAACACTGAAGAGGTGAGACTGAGCTCTGACCAGAAAAGTTTTTAGTTACAGGAATGTATAAGTCACTTCACTTGAACTATATTTACCACCATACAATACACCATACAGTCATTGCACTACTGTAAGACATCACAGCTGTGTCAGGCGTTAATCATATATGTATCTGTTTTGTTCTCCAGGAGGATGCTCAGGAAGAGTTTGGGTGGAAGCTGGTCCATGGAGATGTTTTTCGACCTCCCAGGAAGGGAATGCTGCTTTCAGTTTTCCTCGGCTCTGGAACCCAGATCTTCATTATGACCTTCGTCACCCTTTGTATGTTAATGTTATCTTCATGATTGTTTTTGTTTTGCTATGTTTACACTACAAAGCTTGTTCACCAGAGCGCAATAACAAATTACCCTGGAATCTGTTCACTCAGTACAACTTAATTAATGGAATCCTCACTGAAAATGTCGTATATCAAGTGTAACAGAAAAATGTAACAATATTGGACAAAATGTAAGACCCAACATTACAGAATTCCCTTTAGAAAACAACAAAAACATTTAAAGACAGGCAGCAACAAATACAAACTGTACAATTTTAGCACATACAGAAAATGAGAAAAGGAAATATAACAAAAAACATTTTAGATTAACACTTATATTTCTGATAACGCAGCCACAACAAACATCTCAGAGTAGATATCAACACATTGAAAACACAGAACAACACTATATTGCCATATATAAAAGAAAAGTACAAATGTAATGAAATTCTTGCTATTTAATCTTCTAGCAATATAAACATCCTTTCATAATGATCATGAATCACTAAAACTCTATCACCAGATAACAGAAAAGCAAATTCGGAATAATACACTGCTCAAAAAAAGGGACAACAGGAGCAAAAGCAAGACAATCCCCCCAAAAAGGAAATGGCTTTGCATGTGCTAGCCAAAGACAATTGCTCTCTCCTTATCCTTCCTGACTGATTCTTGTGAAGTTTTGTGTTCTGCTAGTATCCTTGTTGTACTGGTAGCATGAGGCGGTACCTGCACCCAAATCAACGTGCACAGGTAGTCCAGCTCCTCTAGGATAGCACATCCATATGTGCGGTTGCAAGAAGGTTTGTTGTGTCGTCCAGCACAGTCTCAAGAGCATGAGGACATACCAGGAGACAGGCTGTTAAGTGGCCACTTGGATAGGGCCGTAGATGGGAGTCAACCCTGCACCGGTATCAGCTCCTTTGTGTGAGGAGAAACGGGAGGAGCACTGTCAGCTACCTACAAAACAACCTCTACTAGGCTACTGGTGTGCATGTTTCTGACCAAACTATCAGAAACAGACTGAGAGTGGCATGAGGGTCTGACATCCTCTTATGGGGGACCTGTCCTCACAGCCAAACACCATGCAGCTCGATTGTCATTCGTGAGACATCACCAAAATTGCCAGGTCCACCACTGATTCTTCTTTCTCTTCATGGGTGAGAGCAAGTTCACACTGAGCACGTATGACGTGCGTGAAAGAATCTGGAGACACCATGGTGAATGTTATCTTGGTCTTATCATCATGACCGGTTTGGTGTTGGGTCAGTGATGGTCTGGAGAGGCAAATTCTTTGAGAGTTGCACAGACCTCCATGGTTCCTCCTGGTGCAGGACAACGCCTGGCCTCATGTGGCCAGAGTGTGGAGGCATTTCCTTGATGACCAAGGCATTGATTCCATTGGCTGGCCCTCTCATTCCCCTGACATCATTCCAGGAAAATAGATCCCCAGGACACCATCCACTGACTCATCAAGAGCATGCCCAGATGTTGTCAGGGAGGCATACAGGCACGTGGGGGGTCATACACACTATCGAGTCACATTATGAGTTGCCGTGATAAAATTTACCAAAGATTTCAGGTGTGATTTTTAATCCAGCCCTCAGTGGGTTGATGATTTTGGATTGATTTGATTTTAATAAAAGATTCATTAAGATCTGATGTGTGATCATAGTGTTCCCTTAATTTTTTTGAGCAGTGTATAATCAACTCTGTATTAAAGTGTTAAAGTGAAAAGTGCATCACTTATCCTAACTTCCAATGTTTAAAATCTCCCCTCTTCCCAGTCTTTGCCTGTCTTGGGTTCCTCTCTCCGGCAAACCGTGGGGCTTTGATGACATGTGCTGTTGTTCTCTGGGTTCTTCTGGGTACTCCTGCTGGATATGTGGCTGCTCGCCTCTACAAATGTAAGTATTCAGTACCGTTTTCTGACAATTAATCAAACAATAACATACGAATACTTCATATTTTGTGTTCTGAAGGAAACCAAGAGTGTCTTCTAAAATCATCAGTTTGTCATTTTGCTAGGTAGGTTAAAAACAACACAAAGTTTGTTAATATTACTTTTTATTTGCAGCAGTTGTAACAATAATTAAGTTTGCTCAGCACATTCATGCTCAAAATCAAAGTCATTGAAAATACTGCAGCCCTGAGCTGTGGACAACCATGCAATTAAATGTAAACTATAAATGAGGACAATTTCAATAGCATGATAGCTTCCCAGTTTGATTTAATTTTTAAAAAACATTATCTTCTTCCTGTTTGATTCCTCTTCAGCTTTTGGAGGAGAGAAATGGAAGACCAATGTTCTGCTGACAGCCTTCCTTTGTCCTGGGTAAGACTGTCTCTCCTCGCTTAAACACTGAACTTAATAATGAACACAAATGCAAACCCAAAGACAATAACTGGAACTGGATCTCATTCTCCTAGTTCATCATCTATCATCATCACTGTCTATGCTCAGGGTGGTGTTTGCAGATTTCTTTGTGATGAACTTGATCCTGTGGGGTGAAGGGTCTTCAGCAGCCATGCCATTCGGGACCCTGGTTGCCATTTTAGCACTTTGGTTCTGTATCTCAGTGCCACTTACCTTCATAGGAGCATACTTTGGCTTCAAGAAAGTAGTAAGTAAATATCAACCCACATACTTCACATCCATTCATACCTGATACATCTCATAATGTTGGTTTGCATGCCAGTGGTGGTTTGGGGAAAGAGTATGTATTCAGGCCAATGTTATCAGGAAGTATTTTAAGCACTCTAGTAACAAAAGAACCAAATGTGATAAATAACAAAAGATACTGAACACTGCAGACTGGAAACAGCCCACAAGAGCTGCCGTTCTGGAGATGCTCTTACCCAGTCATCTAGCCATCACAGTGTGGCCCTTGTCAAACTCATTCAAATCCTTATTCTTGCCCATTTTTCCTGATTCTAACACATCAACTTTGGGGACATGGCGACATGTTCACTTGCTGCCTAATATATCCCACCCACTAACAGGTGCCATGATGAAGAATACTCAGTGTTATTCACTTCACCTGTCAGGGTCATAGTGTTATGCCTGATTGGTGTATATACAGTGGGAACTATGGAGTGTTTTTAATGTTTTTTAAGCCTTTTGTACATGTAAGATATGATTAGTGAGATCGTTAACTTTAATATTACAGACAAGATTTATTCTTTATTCACACTGTTGATGTCAGTATGCTTATTATATCCATAACCGTGCCATCTGTCCTCTTTCAGGAGGAAAGTAAGGAACGGTTGTGTGCAAAACTTATGATTATGGTGGAAACCTTGATGGCAGAGAAAAATGTGTTCATCAGACAGCCACATGGTTTTCACAGGGCACGTGCACAACTAAGTACAACTAAGTACAACTAACTGAGATCTTCAGCCACTTTAGACTTACTTGTCACTGTCACTTCTGCAAGGTTACATAAGTCTGGTAATCGTAATGCCAAGTCATTACAATAACATGAGTTGAGAGATGATAGTCTGTCTACTACAGGGTCCGTTCAATCACAATTTACAGTCAGCTGTTACAAATAAAGGCAACTAAGGACTGACAGCAGAGCAAGAATACAGCCACTTAAAATAAGACTGCTATCTGATGATCTTCACGTTGTTCATGTGCAGGACATTTACATTACAGCTCATTTAGCTCACCTTTAGCAGTATCACAGTAACAAGAAGACGGTCACAACACACTAACTGTAACAGTTTGTGTTGTCATTAATTGCACTAAAGATATGTTTCATGAAATACATGTTAGATGTTACTTACCGTTATAAAGCACAGTCAACGCTAAAGTAACTCACTATCACCCCTCAGGCCTGGAGGTATTATTACAAGAAGGGATGGACTGAAAGGCTAGAGAGGCTACAATAACTCACTATGCCCATGCAGTGTGTATTTCTCTGCAATACAGTACGTAATACCTGATCTGTTTATTCTTCACTCTCTGTTGATGGGGTTAGTTCATTTGTTCAATATTTTAAACTGAAATTGTGTCAAAGTCTTACAACATGCACCTTTAAGAAAACCAACAAGGTTCACATAAAAAAGAGATTATGCTTAATGTTCTCTCTCTCACGCTCTCTTTCTCTCCTCCTCCCTCCCTCCCTGATGCGAATGTGTGTGATTGTTTAAGGGTATTGAGCACCCTGTAAGAACCAATCAGATTCCTCGTCAAATCCCAGAGCAGTCGTTCTACACGAAGCCATTCCCTGGTATCATCATGGGAGGAATTCTGCCTTTTGGATGTATTTTCATTCAGCTCTTCTTTATACTAAACTCCATCTGGTGAGAATGAAAACAAAGGTTTGAGTGTAACTATGCACAGAAAGTCAGAATAAATCTTGCAAGATCAGTTTTTGCCATTAGATTTTAGTATGTGTTTGTTGAGAATACTTGCATTCAGCTGTGGGAAGTCTAACATTTATGTCAAATTCTGGTCATAAATAAAAGCGCATTTATGCTCCCTTTTATGTATGAAAATATTGTTCTATTGTTTTCCATTTCATAAAACATAACCGGCACTGCCCACATACTGTCATGCCCCCCATGACGACCTCATGCTCCGTTGGTCTGTTCTTGTAAGCTCTGAGGAAAAGTGCAGAAGTATGACTGAAATTAATGCAGAGTACAGACAGGAGGCTTAATCCATATCTGAATGCATATCTAACACAGAGCATAAATGAGCTTTGAAGTGTTTCCAGCAGAAACATTACGTGGACCACAACATAATTTCCATCCAGTTCTATACATAAATACTGTTGTATTTACTTCAGTCCATCTAGTCCCAGCTGGAGTTACTTACACCTCAGGGGTACTTCTGCTATTGCCAGGGAGTAAGTGGAGAGATTGTAGAGTTGCTCAGTCAGTTTACAAAGAATTAAATTTGGAAAAATAATTGAAATACAGTAATTAGCTAAAAGTAATCGGTAAATTTTAATGGATACAAGGGGTATTTGAGGTCACTGGAGTGGGTTGTGGGGGTCTATATTTTGAAGAAGGGTGGGAGTTAGTTTAAAGACTCAGTCATGTCTCTTTCCGATCTCCAGGTCCCATCAGATGTACTACATGTTTGGCTTCCTTTTCCTAGTCTTCATCATCCTGGTCATCACCTGCTCTGAAGCCACCATCCTGCTCTGCTACTTCCACTTATGTGCTGAGGTAACACTGTGACCAGTGCTGAAATGTGATGTTTTTTGTTACAGGGATAATATTAAAGGGACATTCCAGTGTAAGATTAATCCATGGTCTAACACACCGTGACACCGAGTAAGACCCCCCCCCCCCTCGAGAGATCAAGTTTGCAGACCGCTTATGTAGTTTTAGCAACCTCAGAAATGACTGCACGATAACAGTACATTGCAGTATATGCCTCTAGCAAGAAACTGCCATCAAAAAGCCATAAATAATACTCAGAATAGCACCAGCAATAGTACAAATAGGGTCACAGCACATAGTTCGAGGCATCAAACCTCTGCTGGCTATTGCTGTTCTAAAGTGACCACAACTCACCACTCTCCTGTAACAGCTTCCTGTTGTGGGGAAGTCCCTGCGAGTCGATTTAGACACATCAGCCAAAGTGTTATAGGCTGTCTTATGGCAGTTGGCTTCTTCTTCTAAGCTTTTTCCAGTTGAGTAGGGCTTGATGATGTCACTATCACATTCAACTGCTTATTGATTGGAGGCTCTGTCAACCTGTATGACAGACCGTTCCTCTGTCAAGGCCTCCTTTAAGTCTCCTGTCTGGCTGTGTTCGTCCTATTCACAGGACTACCACTGGCAGTGGCGCTCCTTCCTGACCAGCGGCTTCACAGCTATCTATTTCCTGGTCTATGCCATTCATTACTTCTTCTCAAAGCTGCAAATCACTGGACTGGCCAGCACCATCCTGTACTTTGGATATACCATGATCATGGCTCTTATCTTTTTCTTATTCACCGGTAAGTACTTACATTTTTTTAAAAAAGGAGGGCTAATCTAGTTTCCTTTCAGTCATTACAGCTGTTATCTTAAACTGGACTGCAAACTCTGGAGGTTAAAAGTTGAAATTATCAGTTTATAGGGTAGAAAGTTTGTCAGGATTTAGGTATTTCTTGAGAGCACTTTTTATAAACTTAATTTTAAATAGTTATTAATGAGTTATACATTTGATTATGCTTACATTTGAGCCGTAATTTCCGAATGATCACTCTTATTCTATCTTCAAGTGTGCTTCACTTTATCTTGAGCTTTACATAGTTTGTAGATTAATCATTGATCATATTCATTACCCTTAATAATTACAATTGAGATATCAAAACTAATTTCCACCACTGTTTGAGAACCTCACCAATGCATCACAGTTGGCAAAACTGAACTGTGTTATACACAGTGATGGTTAAGGGCACATCTACTTCTATTTTTGTCTTACTCTGGGACTTGAAATGTGGCTGTTGCGCATGTGACCACTTCCACAATGTTTAAGATTTATGGTTTTGCGAGCATACGTGCAGCTTTATACATCAGACAAAAACAATGCATATGCTGTTTTTGGCCCTGTTCAGACCCGGTATCAACATGCGTCCTGAGGGATTCAATCACAAGTGGACAGCTCTAAGTAGAAGTATGAATAGACATGTTGAGGATACATTTGAGATCCGCATGCATGGGCTGCATGTGTTTAGCTGTGTGTATGCACGTATGTCCTGGGCCACATTGAAGGACCGTCTATGTGTTAATACAACACATTAAGAAGTTTCTAGCCTTGTAAAAAAGTGACAGTTTGTCGCAGCATCACTGTAAGACCTTGAGTGCACCATGCCCACTTCCTTGTCCGAAGTGTGTCTTACCTCCCAGCAGCTGTTTAAAGGAGAATTTCGGTTGATTTAAACATGCAGCTTCATTGCTCAAGCTACCCTTGACTTGCCAGTGCTGAAGACGCGAACACATTTGGTCCAACCATTACTGGGCTCCGTCAATGGAGAGTTAGCAATGACAGCTAACGGCATAGGGTCAGGACTTTACACTGTGTTTTAAGCTTCTTAACATGCTCCACATCTCACCCCAAAAGTTATGCAACATCAGCAGACACTTTACAACACAGCACTGTAGCGTGTATGACTCAAAATAAATAAAAAAGTAGTTAAAACAGTGTATTTGTGCAAGGAGCTACATACCGGTTTGTTGACATCTGTGTCTTCTGGTAGCTAGACCAAACTAGTCAATCCGTCGAGCGTACACTTACTCCCTCACTGGCGGAGACAGAAACGTATTCCAGCATTTTCATTTTTCTGTTCATAATGTACATGCCCATGTTACAGCCTGTCATGAGCCATGAGCCCTACAATAGCCTGTTAAGCCTGTTGAGTACACGCTCGACGGAGCTTGAGCAATGAAGCTGCGTTTTAAAAATAGACTGAAGTTCTCCTTTAAATGCACTGTGTCAACTGATTTCAACATCTTCACCTAATGCATTAAAGAATATAAGCCTGTCAAATTTGACAAATACAGCACATTTGAACAATTTTAACATGTTCTTTCCAATGTTTGTGAATTTCTGACCACGACTGTACATAAAATTATACGTTGTGCTAAGGAAAAGCTTTATTTAATGTATCTCTTAGTAAAGATGTAATTTGTCCATCCTCAGGTACAATCGGCTTCTTCGCCTGCTTCTGGTTTGTTACCAAGATCTACAGTGTGGTCAAAGTGGACTGAATGATCCCAACACAACAGACTATATATAGCATGGCTGGCATGACTGGAGGTTTCTTTCTTCCATCAGCCTCTGGAGCATTCAGCCAACTGAAGTGAACATTACAACCTGAACCCTCACCCCTGACAGATGACAGTTTTCTTTGTTTTTGTGCCTAAATGTTTTTGTGTGAGCATGTACATACTGGGTTGTAATTTTACACGTACAGTACTTGTCCGAACAAAATTAATCACAACTCTTTACAAGCCTCTTCAATCTTCGGCTCACGAATGGGATAGAGATGCGGGTTAAGCTAATTATCCTGCAGTACTGTGAATGAGACAGATTTTACAAAAGCTGCATGCCTTGAAGGAGCCAGCCCCTGAAATCAAACAGTCACATTTTGACAACTTCCATAATGCGGGGCAAAAATTGTTTGCATTCTGATCCAACAGACAGCCAGAGTCCAGTCCCACTTTACTGCTAGCCTGTGTTTTTATTTTAAACACACACACACTAGGGGCATCTTGACTCTTGCCCTGTTTCCTAGCATCAACTTATGTTCACTCCATAAAAGCAGCAGTTGCATCACATTCGCTTCCCCAGAGAAGTGGTAATCAGCTCCCTAATTTGTCTATAGCCAGTGAGTATTGCACTTTATGTGTGGTTTGTCCATTCCTTGTAGGTTTCTGGTCAGTCCCAAGCCTTAGGACTTTTTTGGTTTAAGATTTATAATATGTAACAACTCTTCATAAGACTTCTAAAACAACTAGATCTTTGTTACGTGGTTTATTCAAGCCAACAATGTGTTTCATTTAACTGCTTGTTCCTAATTCCGGAATGGCAAACAAGACTAAACTGGATGTGAATAAAACTTTAAAACATCACTTCGTCTGTGAACATTTGTGCCAGGGTCATGTCAAAGATGTTTTACCTGCAGTGGTGGTTGTTCACTACCAGTGAGTTTGACCATTGGATCAGTTGTGTTTATTTGCATTTGGAGAATTCAGTTCTCTCTCTTCTTTCTCCCTTTCCTCTCTTTGACATTACATTTGTTAAGTAAAGTTAATTTTCCCTCCAGCTCCAGTCAGCAATCACCTTTACAGAACATAAACACCCACCAATGGAGGCATGTGGTAAGGTTGATGAATCCACATTTTAATCCCAAAAGACAGAATCTGATGTGTCTGATTCTGCACCCATCTATGGCCAGGCCTCCATACACAACACTTGGGGAAGGTCTTCTGTTTTGTTTTGATACAGAGACCCCTTGCAGTAGACATACACATTGTGCATTGCAGGCTAACTAATGCTACCAGCACAAAGTAGTTAGGTACCCGCTCAGTTTACATTACAGACATGATTTTTTAAAAGCATTGCTGCAATATATTCTAAAACACAGGCTACAGGATGTTGGGTGGGACTCTGGCTCTCTGTAGTAATTTCACCTTTTCTTAACGATGTTCCGCAAGTACTGCAAACTAAGGAGTTGTAGTATTGATAGGACGTGTTTTGTTAGGTCTCTGGAACACAGCAACCTTCCTCTTCTTGTTCCAGTTTTTTCACAGGCGGTTACATGAATCTCTGTGTACTGAGCTCACCTGTTCATAATTCTTCATACAGATATTTTATGAGATGTGTTTTGGTTCCATCACAAGAAATCCCTATCTCAGAATATGACCTAAAAACAATCTATCATTACAATATGAATCATTATTGTGTCATCACAACAAAGGCAGTCACAGGTCTTTACTTGATGAACTGTATTTGGCTCTCATTGAGATCAAACCTTCTGTGCTCTCTTGACCCCTTCCCCAGCTGGCATAAATCTAGAGGTCATCCTGGAGTGAAATGCATTTTTCTTTTTCAAATCATAAGATGTTAATGTACCACATGTGAAAACGGGCTTAAAAACACAGATATTTAGTCATCATTGAGTGTGTGAATTCAGAATTTGTGAAATTTGAAAGATGTGGATTTAATTGAATGTATTTTGTGTTAAAGCAACAAAAAGCTATCAACATGTTTCCATAGAAATTTGTGTTAACAACTGTGAAAAAAACAGCAACAGATGGAAGCTCCTGTAAATTCTGAGCCTTTGACTTAGTTCGAGAAACTCATTGTCCCACACAATCTAACAGCACACATGACGTTCTGCAACAAGTCGGGAATAAACAGGTTTCTCTTTCCTCTAGTAAAAGCATGTGAGAACTGACAAACTCGCACTGATTTTTATTTTCAGCTCATATCATTTGGTTTGCTCTTGCTGTCAGCTTTTGGTACCAGGTTTCGAAAGTGAGTCAGTGAAGCAGGTTGTGTATCGCAGGCTTTACATTCACCATTAAAATGTTACACTGTCTGAAAGATTTATTGTAAATAACTTTTTTTCTAATATAAAAAGATGGTGGAACAAGTGGAACAAATGAGAAATATTCATTCATTCATTACCATGGAAATATTCTTCTAATATTCATGTGTTTCGTGGTTTTTCAGGGTTTTGGTGTTATCAGGTTAGCTGAAAAGCTGTTGCTCTGTCTCATCTGAATGATCTGCTCTTTCCTTTGTTTTGGTACTCATCAGGCTAACAGTTTGTCAAAAAAAAAAAAAAAAAAGAGGCCATCTTAAAACCCTTCCAGTGTTGCAAGGGCCTTTATCACTATCCCTTTTTTGGTAGGCTTCAGATGTATACAGCTGAAGGAACACACACATGTACCGTGAGTGAAGCAGGTTGTGCTAGCTCATAGGTATAAAAGGAGTGGAAAGATGCACATGGGTGACTAATGCAGTTGTATGTTGTTGTATTTTTTGTTCCACAAATCAGTATTTCAGGACATTGTCTTCGACAGGATAAAGTTGGATGACTTGGTTGGTAGGGGAGGAGTTACATATCAGAGGTCAGCACTTGAATATAAAGGCTATTAGATTTTCTGCTTCTCCTGTAGACACACTATTCAGATAAGAGACTGATTTAATTTATGACTACAAGTGAGACATACTGAAGCAAAAACTGACAGACTGTAGTACTAAAAACTACACATCTGTGCAGAACATCACAATTCAAAGCAGCTGCTCTGTAGATCATTTGGCTACTATGATTAGTAGACTTAGTACAAGGACTACTAGTACTAGAAGAAGTAGTATTAATAAATGTATTATAGTATTTTTGCCTACTTTCAACCTCTGTGGTTTAGTGCTAAGAGCAGCGTTTACTCAAACAATTAATTTTGGTGTTTGATGAAATGACAACCAGTCGTCTAACCTAAACGTCTTTGCATCCAAATATTTTTCACCAAATGGGCATATGTCAGCATATGCATTGTGGCAGTACTGTAGGGATGACTGTATATATGACCTTGACAAAATAATAACAAAATGACATTTTTGGTAAATAATCATCAGTAATGTGGATATGACTACTAAGTGTGTAAAGACAAGGATTAGTACAAGTAGAACAGTCTGGTAAGTTCAGAAAAAAGTCTACTGTAATGCAGCCCTATATATCGTGATATGATTTATGTCACATCATGACATGATGATATCCAAAATCTAAGACGATATACTGTCCCTTTTCATGATAACAATATAATAACAATATACAGTGTCTTCTATACCCAGTGATTCTGAAAACGTGCACCATTTCAATTCCTGTCATGCAAATAGGTTGCTAGCCTTTACATTTTACATTTAGTTTTTATAATTTGTTATTACAACAAAAAAATCCATGAAATGTGTGTGTATGGCCTTATCACTGAAGGTGGATTTGATTTAACCTTAACTAACTTTCTAGGTCTGATCAAATGGAAAAAGGGATGAAGAAAGGAGGGGAGAAGGAAAGGAGACAAGGAGGCTGCGACACAGTGTTGTGTCGCGGCCCGCTGTATTCCTTCGCCTGTGTTCACCTCCATTCACACAGTAAATAAAAGCATGGAGGCTTCGACTCTCGGGATCTAGCAGCAAGCAGCGGGGGGTAAAGACACTGCCGCATGCGCTCTCCCTTTCACCAAACCCCACAGGAAGGAAGCAGGACAGCGTCAATCTCTTTGCCACCTGGACTGAAGTCATTTTCCGAGGAAGAGAGGACTGAAGTCGGCGACAGGAGCGGGGCAGCCCGCCGTGCTGAGCATGAAGCGGGCGGCTGTAGTGGCCAGGCACAATGGCCTCGTCTCTCCGCTGGGGAACAACAACTCTGGGGCTTCGAGCATCGTCTCACCGCCCCACTCGAGAGCCATTAGTATCCCCGCTTGTACCGACAGCGGTGCCGGCGCTGGAATGGACGGCCTGCTGGATTTCTCCAAAGGCCCCACCGTCAAAACCGAGCTCGTCTGCAAATGGATTGACCGAACTTCTTCGAGACAGAGGCTTGGGCGGACGGCGACATCCGTCTGCGACCAAACTTTCAGCTCTATGCACGAGCTGGTGGACCACGTCACCACCGAGCATGTTGCAGCGGGGCTGGAGAGCCTCAGTCATGTCTGCATGTGGGACGAGTGTATGCGCGGCGGGAAGGCGTTCAAAGCCAAATACAAACTCATCAACCACATCCGCGTGCACACCGGGGAGAAGCCTTTTTCATGCGCATTTCCCAACTGCGGCAAGATGTTCGCACGCTCCGAGAACCTCAAGATCCACACGCGCACGCACACTGGTAGGGTTTCATGTTACTGTGAGCGCACGCGGAGCGCCGCGATACTTGTGTCTTTTATAATCTTTACATCCGCGTCACCCGTCAAGACAGCTGCCTCCTGACGGACACGGTGAATAAAGGTGTTAATAGAGATTGATCCCAGTCTGCTAGGAATCCCCTCCATGTTTACATAGGTTCAGTTCAGTACCGATTCACATCCGCCCTTCGCTGCTCCCTTGTTTCCTTGAGGAATCACGGGGTAGAGGCTGCAGCTCAGGAGTCATGCAAGGTGACAGGAAGCAGCTGTATTGTGGGAAGGGGAAAAGGATGAGCACAGACTCCAAATGGTTAGATGTAGCCTACATACAGGAATTGGTGGGCAGAGACGCACACGTGGCTTTAATTTGAATTCTGTCTAAAAATAGATTTTGCGGGAATTCTGTTGTTTTTCCCTGTTAACCAAAATCACATAGGCGTACTTTGTCGGGCTACTCCACCCATCGCAATGTTCTACTTAGACACTCTTACGCTTTATATGAATAAATAATGGCTTAATGGTGTTGATATTATGATATCAGTATATAATATACTAATGCTTTATAGATGGATCACAAGTAGAGCCTAATCCACGGTGGATTTTTGGGGCTGATATGGTTATCAGTATTAGGGAGTAAAAATATTGTCACATGGATATATTAGCCATAGTATATTTACATAAACATAAGGCGGGGCAATTTATACAATATATAGGTTACATCATCTTAGATTTTGAATGTTGTTACATTGTGATATGGTGTAGGTGTTTTTCCTGATTTTCAAGGGTGCATTACTGTGAAGTGATGTTCTAACACTCTTCATTACCCACTCTATATCCACATTACGGATGATTATTTATCATAAGTACCATTCCATTAGTATTTTGTGAAAGTACAATCAGCCATCACTACAATATTGTTGCAATGTTGATATCGAAGAAGATATACAATCAAAAACATTGCGATATATTTTTTTCACCCATTCCTAGCATCTGTGAAGTGCTTTTGAGATTTTAAGATATCATGGTATATATCTTGTATAGTTTTGTAAGATCATAACCCACAGCCACACAGCACATATTATTAGCAATTTTAATTGATGATACATGCGTAATGAAGGCACAATATTTTACAGTTTAACAATAAACGTATCCAAAACAACCTCCAAAAACTGAAAGTAAGTAAACGTCACTGGGAAATCAATTATTGTAAATAACCCCAAACATCTTCCTTTGCGTTTTGAAAAATAGAATTAAAAATTGTTCTCATACAAGCACATAGACAATATACCAATATACCGGTGATAGGCCAATAAATGCCAACAGTAACAGTCCACTGATATTTTGGATTGGGCTCTAAACTGAATCAGCAGTTGAGTATCTGTTAGGTTGCCAGGTTGTGAGAAATCTGTTGGTTGGTTTAGTATTTTTTGGATGGCACCCCAAAGAAAATGTGGAATATATTCAACATAGGTCCTCTAACAGACTCAAGTTCTATAGACATATAAATCACATGCTCAGTATAAAATTCATTAATCAGCAACCTAACATTTAATTAATGTACAAATCTAAATAGGCATACTCACTAGGATTCAGGGCTAACCTGTTAATTTGAACTGTATTGAAATCATGTTATTATACCTTTTGAATCACACAGAATGTTTTTTAAACATAAATATTTATAAATGTGTGAGAAACAGCATAATAATGAAGTACTGTGGTGCTGCAGAAATGTCCTGGCCTACAAATCTTGTTCTCCAGATGGAAGAAACATGTTTGTTTGATAAGGTTGGGTACCGTTCATATATGAACCAATGCCTTTGTCAGTTTGGACACACTTATATAGGCTGTTTTAGTAAACTAAACAGCGTATGGGTAAGGAACTTAACACACAACCATCTGTCTTTCTCTCTAATTTGGGTGGTACCAACCCTATTGTTTGGTACTGACCATCATCCTGTTTATAATAGTTTTTCCTGTGAAAACGAATACAGAATATTTTCACACTGACCTGTCCATAAATAAAAAGATGAGACAAATATGTACCCCAATCAAGTTGAAGACAGTTCACCCCAAAATCAACATATATCTCTTACTTTTAGTGCTATTTATTCATCCAGATTGTTGCAGAGTTTTGGAGATATCGTAGAGATGTCTGATTAATGACTGATAGGTGAACTAACTAACCAAAAAAATGCTGTGTGTAACATTACCTTACTGCCAGTTAGTAGCAATTGTTTCTGAATACAGAAAAAAACCTTATGTTTTAAAAAATGACAATGCATTTTCCTTGTAACCTTGACAAATGTTACAGTGACATGTCTCATCATTGTCAGTCTCCTCACTGTCGACAAGCTCCTGCACAAAAGTCTTAACATTTTATGTTGTAATCGAATCAGTAGGAAAGTTTAGTTTCAGAAAAAGCCAATACTGCTACTGCTTCAACTACTACTACTACTTCTACTCATTTTGGCTTAAAGCATCAGATTGGATCTATGAACATATTTGAACTTTATATGGTTCTTCTTGTATTACAAGATTCCAGACATCATTTCCCCTACAAGTGTATGCTCTTTTTTCAATCAGGTTTACTCCCATTTTGAGAAAAAATGCAAATTTGCTGGCAACATACTCACCACTGACCATTTTGCCCTTAGATTAAGATCTGAATTATATGAGTGAAATAACAAATCCATTGGTACAAAAGGAACATTCATGAACAAAATCTCTAAAGAATCCTCAAGACTTATTTCTATCTCCTTCCAGAACTCTTTTACCTGAATACAGCAACACATAGAATATGTAAGGGTTCCTTGTGGCTCATTACACTCAACACGCCATTGGTCAAATTAGATGTGTATGTGTAAATATTTGTGAAAAGAAAATTTGGTGGAGTGTCTCCTCAACTGTGCCAATTGTTGGGGCCTATTATGGACTGTGATAATAGTGAATTTGATTTTTGTGTTGCAGGCGAGAAGCCATTCCAGTGTGAGTTCTGCGAGCGACGCTTTGCCAACAGCAGCGACCGGAAGAAGCACTCGCAGGTCCACACAGCCTCCAAGCCCTACGACTGCAAGGCCATGGGCTGCACCAAATCTTACACCCACCCAAGCTCCCTACGCAAACACATGAAGGTTCACGTCAAATCGTCACCTACCTCTGAACCCCAGGATGCGTACGACGCCATTGCTCATCAACTCCAACAACCTCATCAGGCTCTTATTGAGCCCCTAGACCTTAAAATAAACCGCCACTCTCCATCACCTGCCAACAAAATTGCTAATTTTCCTCATTTGTCCAGTCACGGGTTGGATATCAGCTCAGCCAGCGAAGTGGACCATAAGCTGCTGCTGCGGAGTTCGTCTCCGATGACGATGCCTCTGGATCTCTCTCTGTCAGGCCTGAAGAGTCAGCTGGCCCAGAAGCAGCAGAGCGGCAGGACCCCGCGGAGGAGCCAGCGCTCAGTCAACCCAGCCTTACCTCAGTTATCTAACATTAAGGAGTGGTATGTGTGTACCAGGACTACAGCACCACACTTTCCTCTACTCCACCCGGACCACATCAAATCAGAACCTAGTGATGATGAGGAGTACATCACGTAGGATGGAGGGTCTGGTGGATTTGGACCCAGGTCAGGCCAGGAGAAGCTCTGTGGAATCATAGTTGCTGTATTTTTCCAGAACCACCAGTTGTATGGTTTGATATCAGTGGCCCTTCTAAGATGGAGAAGGCTGTGATAAGAGTGGAGGTTTCACTCCATCTCAAATACAGAAACTCAGCGTAGACATTGTCACTGTCTGTGGACCAAATGGGGCGGCTTACATCTTCAGAAGGGACAAGAGGAACCATCAATACGGTTATCAAACAAAATGTTTGACCGAAAACTGCAAGTTATCTAAACAGTGTTAGATACCTAACTTGAACTAACAAAGGGAAAATGTTGTACAAATGGACCAGGGAATGTTGGAGACAGCTCTGCCTGCTGTTGAAGAGTATGAAGATGGTGTGTGTACATGATGACCTTCTAGGGAGACACATTATTGACCCATTTATCTAAAAAGCTCCATCTAGACAAAGCTATTTCAAGGGCTAAACTGATGGAAAGTGTTTAATGATGACCTGAGCTTACCATAGCACTGTACATCTGGTAACATGGCAGGTCCAAAACAGCAGGCATATAGGGTGGAGGAAATTGTGGGCCCATTGAGGAGCAATTTAAACAGAATTTAAAAATCAGTCATTTTCTCCTCATCCTCATGCAGATGGAAAGTTGGGTGAAGTTTTGTAGACCGCAAAACATTTCTGGAGCTTCAACACAGAATCAGTGTTGCAGCATTCTCCTATACAACTGAAGTAGATGGGGACATAGATATGGAACAACAACTATGGAAAAAAATATATAAAATGACTCCATACAGCTCACCTGGGATCATCCACGTCTTCAGAAGCTCCCACAACCCCAAGTTAAATTGAAAATATTTTATTTACACTGTTTTTTGAGCTGGAACTTTACTGTTGCTGCTAAGCTCAAAAGCATTAGCATGCACTCTGTCTGAAGTGGGTGCTTGAGCTCAACCATGTGTTTAGGGTGTAAATAACATATTTAACATTATTTGGGGTCTCTGGACTTTTATTAGACCAGAAGAGCTGTATGGAGTGTATTTCACCTGACTTTCCATCAGCATCGAGAAGATAAACACAGAATTTTCATTTTCGGGTGAAATTATCCTTTAAGTCCTCAGTATGCTTTAAATGAAATAGTTTATACAATGTCTGCAAGCTATAAAAGTAGTTGAAAACAGGCGATTCTGCTGCGAGGAATGTGTTTTCAGATGCTGTCAGGCGATTCGATAAGCACTTTGTTTGAAGCAAACTAAGGCCTTTACTAACAAACCATTAGTAGTAACTTGTTCAACAGTGTTTCATCCCATCTCACCCAACACAGCAGGCAGCAGTGAAGCTGCAGTGTGGAGACAGTGGGACTGCTCTTGTTTTGTACTCATCATCAAGCATCTCCCTCGCCTCATTGACTCTGTGGACCTTAATCATCTGCATATGTTTACATTTCATTTACAATTTAGTTATGACCCAAGGTTCCAAAATGATTATATATGTCAAACCCATATCCGTTTAACATGAAAATGTGTATTAAATGAAGACGTCTAGTATTGTTTTTCCCTTTGATCAAATGGTGCAGCCATGAAAAGTGGCATCTTGGATTTATTTCTCAGTGTGTTGCTTAAGCGAGGAAACAAGCAGATTGTTTGTGTGAGATTAAGGTACAACTGAAAGTAATCAGTTTTAAGTTACTGTGTTGAGAAGACTTAAAATGGTTAATAAGTGATGTTTACTAGTGCACACTATCCATCCACTCACAGGTCATTTCAAGATGGATTTAAACCTGGGCAGGAAGAAACGGAAGATTGTTTATAAATGTACAATGACACAGGGCTTAAATGCTATTTTAAAGGAAGATTGTGGTGCAGTACAAGCCAGAGGCCAGATGTATAAACGCAAAAAAAAGTGTAGTACTCCTTTTCCCAAACATAAACTGGTAAATATAACGTGCGGTGCGGTGAGAATGTGCGTACCTAAGCATACACATGGGTTTTAAGAGATGGCTGCAGGTGAAATGATGAAATATAAAGTTAGAGATGTAACCGTAGAGTGAAACACTGTGTTTAGGTTGTTTGCCATCTTCACCGATCGTGTCATAATTTTGCAGTCACACTTAGTTCTGTTAAATGTTACTCAAAGGCGCTTTTAGAAACTTAATCTTAAAGAAGAAACAGACCACTCTTCCCCTGCGAGGGCTATCAGTCGGTATCTTTGATGGTGCTGCTGTTGCTGAGACAACCAGGTAATTTACGTTTCCCTAAGAGTAATAACACAGACAGAACAAGAGTTTATTCATTCATTTAATCTAAAGTGGAGCTGTAAAGGTAGATAGAACTGGTACTAGGCTGCCAGCCTGGCTGGATCACCAGGCAGCCTTCATTTTCTGGGGAGATTTCATGGTAGACAAAACTGCACAGTGAAAGTGAAGTCTTGTGAACTAATCTAAATGCTGATTATGTCATTATTCTACAGCCATTAAAGTGTGCCGTTAATATTTACGTTAGAATAAGTCAAGCAAAAAATGTATTCTTTATTGTTAATTTAAATAGTACATCATTTAGGAAATTTCACTGACTCCAGAATCATAAAGCACTTTCATTTTATCAGCATGAGCTCAAAAGATTGATCGCTGATCATCCTTCTGACGTTAGATAATGATGACTGAGATGTTACAACACTGATGGATTGCAGGTACATGTGATGAATTAGTGTTATTGGTGCTCTAAATAGCCACAGCCCTCTGTAACGTCATGGGTGATGTCATCTTTTCTGAAGCTGTCGGAGAACCTCACAGATGAAACAGAGTCAGTTCAGCTGCGCTGTCTTCTGTCTTTTTTGCCTTCCAGTTGACAGGTCTAACGAGCGGTGGAACATAAACACTTTAAACAGATATCTAGATGTTTTTGCATCCAATTTCTGATACTTGTTGGAGTGGAAATGAAGCTCCTGCCTGTTTCCACAATGATTAAGAGTCATTAGAGATGTTCCTATAACATTAACTGATACTGATTCCGATACTCTTTATACCTGTATCGACGGATAAAGAGTAGTGTTTCACTACCAGTGTGTTTCACAGTATATATTATTTCAGTCAGCTTTGTACTAACCCTATATAGGTTTTCGTAAAGTACGTATTTATGGTTACACAGGTTGCTTGTTATTCATGGATGCCTTGTGCTGTAAAAAAAAATCTATCAAGTTGCCTACAGTTTGCTGTCAAGTGACAGGGCCCCATTTCCAATAAATACAGTTCTGTGGTATCAGATGGATACATAGACGTGTGTATTCTCCAATTATGATTAGAGATTTTCAGGCGGTATAACAGACATTTCTGATATCGGTATTGTTAACGGAACAACCCAAAGAGTCATAACCTGTCAGACATCACATGATCATGTGATCTTGCAAGTCCGGCTTGACTTCCAGACTGAGTGCATAATACTAAGATAATTCCCTTATTGTTTATTAAAGGGAATTACCTATTTCACTGAACTTGGGTTGTAGTTTTGTCCATCGTTGTTATTAGCAATGATATAGCCCTTACCAAGTTGATAGCTTGAGAACATGCTGACCGAAAGGGTTTTTAACAAACCCACATGTTAAACACACATAGTTGGATTATGTATGTATGTATTGTTTTCATCAGCTTCATAAAGCAACACCTATTTATAGCTTCTGTATCACTAATTCACATGTACCTGTAAACCATCTCAGTTTTCATCATAAAACGTAACCCTAACCCTAAGGATCAGTGATTCATTTATGGAGCTCATGTTGAAATAGGCGTAACAAATGTATTAATTTAAGACTAATGAAAAGTCATTTTGCTTTCACATCCTTGTATTTATTCTGTGAAGGGGATAGTTCACTCAGAAAATGGAAATTAAGTCATAATCTCCTCACCCCCATGCCGATGGATGGTCAGGTGAAGTTTGTAGTCCACAGAAATGTTTTAGAGCCTCACAGTAAACAACAAAAAATAAAGAGGGGATTTGAAAATGTAAAATAAAGTTCGTCTGGTGTGATCCATGTCTCCAGGAGCCCGGAGATAACACATTTTTTACAATCTTCACTGTAGCTGCTATTCTAAAAGTGTACCTAAAAGCACAACCCCGTCTGAATTGGGTGCACAAGCCCGACCGCTTGTCAATTTTTTGATTTTTTAAAAATTTTCTAAAACAAGTCTACAGTTGTTCAGGAGAATGCTGCAGTGTCATTTTGCTGGAAATCTCTGGAAATGTTTTGTGGACTAGGAACACACATAATGATTTTCAGGTGAATTCACCCATTAATCTGTGGGTCGGGGTTATAAGGAGGTCAGGGGTGTTGAGGGTAGACCGTTTGCAATACCCTTGAAAATCTCCCTCTTTTCACTGGCTAATGATGGCAAGTATGAAAGCACTGCCCAATTCATCACTCATAAGTACTTTAAGACTACATTTATAAATAAATGGCATTTATGAATTGCAAAAAGAACAACAGTTCAACTGACTTTGTTGTTCATTTTGCATTCTACGGTGCATTTTATATGTTTCTCAAAAGTGTATTTAAAAACTCTGTTTCCTTTATTCATGAGTGATGAATGGTATCATTCTTTTTTTTTTTTTTTTTTTTTTACTTTAGAGCTATTGTTATTCATTAAGTCTTTTATTTCATCCTGAGCTGTGAGGCACTTTTAAAGTTTGTTTCAGTATGAGCGCTGTAGATGACTCATTGATCATCTTCCTGATGTCTCACAATGATGACTGAGATGGTGTAACAGGTACATGCCTCGGCTGTGAGTAATGGTGTGGCACAGTGACAGCTGAATGGATGGGTAATCAGATTGTTCCCAATAGGGTCATTCTGTGCCGACTCGACTGGGCTCTCCCAGTTCATGTCATGGATTTTTATGAAAAAAACAAAACACAAAAAAAAACATGTTGAAACTTCTATGGAATTCACAGGACTATGAAAATCCTATAGCTGTTCTCCAAATACTTTTTACAAGTTATGAATTCTTGAAGTTTGGCCCTCTGAGTTAAATGTCAGCATTTTAGTGATTCCTTGTGTGTGTATTCTAAACTGCTCATTTTTCAGTGGACCTGGTTGAAATTTGTCAGGAACATCTAAGAGACCCTAAGAAAACTTGGCAACAGTCACTTATTTAAATAGTAATTGCTGAATGTTTACAGTAAACAAATTAGTAACAGGAAGTCTTTTTAAAAATTATTTTCTTTTACCAAAGTGAAGAGTCTGTCATTTTAAAAAAATGTGCATCTTATTTGTGTTGATATTAAGTGCCACAGATTTTGCTAAATTTAGCTTCAGAGCTAAAAAAAAAAAAATAAAAAAGAAACACATTGCGGGCTGTTTTGACTATAGATTTCCCCCAGAATTATTTTGAATTTATTCTGAATCAGTTAATAAATGGACATACTACATTTTAAGGAGGTGATATTTTAAGCATGAAGTTCTCTGAGGGTTAGAAAATCCCTTGCTGCATAAGCTGAATGGAACACAGTGGGACTTTCATGTCCACCAGGCTTGGTCTCTTGTGTAAAAGCGTGCCGTGGTTCCTTTGACAGCGTCTAGTAGCGATGGTGTAACATCCAACTATTAACCACAGCCCATTCAGCTTGATGTGAAAGTGAGATCATGGTGCCCTGCTCACTTAGATAATCCTCGAAGAAGAGGCCAGCTGTCACAAAACAGCCAATGGAGAAGTTTATTTTCTTAAAAGTTTGGGTGAGTTGTTGATGTCAGAAATGAGCTGAGAGAGTTTGAAGTTGTGAAATAATATATGTGTATTGAGCTAAGGAACTAAAATGTATATTTTGTGTAGATACACAGAACACGATGACATCACCTATATGCAACAAACCAAACCATTAGATGGAAGATGAAACTTGCAAATTTCCACAACCCAATGAAGAACAGGCTCAGTAGGCATCAGACAGATAACAAATAAATAGAAATATAGAAAACACAGTAAATATATCTACAGATGAAATTAAACCACTGAATGAAACATTACAGTCAGAGAAAAGTCTGAAAAATTAATGGAGTAATATAACATCTTTGAATTTATGTATATTTATGCAAATAATATCAGCATTTTCACATACTAGAGTTTCCAGGAAATTAAAATAACCTTCTTGGGAAAGTCAACAGGTCAACAGTCAGAATAACCCCAAAAGTGGCTTATTTAGTAAGATCTGTGACCGAATAACTAGATGATGTGATAGAACAGCATATATCAAAGCAAAAAGTGGTTGCAAGAAAGAGAAAACTAGTGGAAATATGCATTTCTGAAAAAGACAGACACTTTGCTCTGGTTTTATGTATATATGTCTATCGATAGCTCTCTCTCTCTCTCTCTCTCTCTCTCTCTCTCTCTCTCTCTCTCTCTCTCTCTCTCTCTCTCTCTCTCTCTATATATATATATATATATATATATATATATATATATATATATATATAAAATGACTTGTTATAAATTGAATTACTGTAACCATCAGCAATAGCCCTTTGAATGAATAAATGAATGTTGGCAAGTATTTTCTAGGGACAAATTTCAACTCAGTCAAGAGAAAAACAAGCGATAGGTGAGGTTGAGAAAATACTCACACAAGGAATCACAAGAAATGCTGAAATGTAGCTAAGAGGGACAACTTTATATGAATAGGTTATATATAATGAATTACTTAAAAAGTATTTAGCTGTAGTTCATGCAGTGTCCCATGAATTGAATAGAAGTTGCATGATATTTCCTTTTCCTTTTCTTTTTTTTGCTGAAAATGAAAATCCATGACATAAACTGGGAAAGGTCCTGGATTTTGGGTGAGTTTGCATGGAACCAAATAGGCCGACGTTTAGTCAGCTCAGACCGACATTTTTCAGGACTGGTCATCAATCTGAATTTCCCAACCCAGGACCTAACCAAACCTGATGGTCTGTGTCTATATGTTTAAACAAGCAGAAGGCAGCCTGTCACATAAATACCCCAGAAGTGTTTCCATTAGTCCAGACTTTTATGACTAGTATGATGAATTTTGGTGTCAGACTTACAGTGTAAAGGTCTCAAACTAATCAGGAGAGAGTTACAAACAAACTGAAGTGCATAGTATTTAGGTTAACAGGTATATTTATATGTTGTTGTTTTTATTAATTATTAGGATTAAAAACACTTTGTATCCCACAGCGTTGGTTGGAGACACTAGCGGGTTTCTGATGGATGGTTTTCTAATGGTGAGTTTTCATGCAGGTCCACAGGTTTACAGCATGAGTCATGTGCAGTCTTCACAGAGCAATACAAAAAAGTCTATAATGAATTTGTCATTGAATTGTTTTTCTCATGCACAAGAAAATTTAATTTGTTAAATAAACCATTTCAATCTTAACTTATTATTATTATTATCCTTTTGTTAAGCACACATCAATATTTAGCTGATGACATCCACTGACAGCTTCTTCAGCACTTTATCAATATGCTAACTCTTGTGTGAATGTAAATGAATGAATGAATTTTTTAAATGTAAATGTGACAAATAAATACAATGAAAAAAAAAACCGCATTCATAAACTGACTTTAGAGGGGCACTATGTAGTTTTTAAATTAATACTCAGAAATGTGATATTTCCAATGAGGTCATTTTACAAACTCAGAAATATTTACCTTTTCCATAACTGAATAAACAAGCTGTTCTCATATGAAAGGCCAGAAAGGTGGCAGGGTTCAGCAAATGTAAACAAAGTAAGGTCCCGCTTCCACATAGCGTTTTTTCCGTCCATGCAGAAAGGCGCTGGCTGTGCACTGAAGAGTGCCGGGATGAAACGTTTGTGTGTCGAGGGAAAAAAGGCTGCAAGTGCATCCTGTCTCTGTGACAACAATATCTTGACAACCGCTGCGTTATGACCGACACTGCCCCTCTGTGGTCTACTACTGTATTTGTTTGTTATTCGTTTTTTGTTTGTAGTTCTTTTTTTTTTTTTTTCATTGACATTAGAGCGAGGAGGAAGTGGGTGTATGACCTGAGCCATAGGGGACAGAGACATGGTGAATATTTTTGCCTTGCAAAAAACAAAACAAAGAGTGACAGTGACATCACCAGCATCTCTATTTGTTTAGGCATTTAAAAAAAAAAAAAATCTGTCAGTCTTTCTTCTGTGGATAAAATTTTCTTCACCAAAACTACATCCTTTAACTATTTTAATATAATGTACATCTTTTTTACATTCAATGTAAAGAGATTAATTTATTGCAAAGTTGTCAAATTGAATAAATGAAATAACTTTGTGTGATAAGGGGAACTGCTACATAGATATAATGTACTTTTAAGTGTTTATTATTCAATTATAATTTGTATTATAATAATATTGTTATACATGAAAATGATGTATTTCAAATTGTAATAAATATACTTCTACTTAATTTATACCCATTGGTGCACCATGAAAAAAAAAGACTTTACATTAAATGTGAGCCTTTACATTGAACCTATGTAATGAAATTGTTTTATTGAGTGTAGAAGCATGAACAGCTGTCAAATTGAAACAAGTGGATGGTGACAGAAGTTAAATGTCAGTACAGGAGGCTGGCTCCACAGGACCTGTACCAACACCACATTTGTTTAATTGAATTAGATTTGACATTTATGAACCTTACTGGAAATGCACAGATGTGGTTAAGATGGAAGGTGAGGCTGTTTGTCTGTTTGTGAAACTGCCAATATGTTTAATCCGTGGGCTTCTCTGGGTTACGGTTAGGGAAAGATCATCAGTCCAAATAGTGACTACATTTAATCTTTAGGATTCATGTACATGTATTTTCCTTTTTAAACTTGTGCAGACTGTCACAAAATGTTTCATTATTCGTGCCCATGTACTTACTGGGCCAATATAGTCTGACTTTCTAAGTTGTCCCTCTGCCTTACAAATCTGAATGGTCATTGGAAGATCAACATGAAGGGAAAACAAACAAAAGCATTTCTCCTCTGCAAATGTATAATTTCAGTCTTTCCTCGTAGCTATTTCTTGGTATTTACTGGTATATATATATATATATATATATATATATATATATATATATATATATATATATATATATATATATATATATATATATATATATATTTTTTTTACTTCTCCAGGACTCTAAAAATCAACTACTGGCAGCAGGTCATATGACATATAAGAGTTTATAAAGATACATGACTTAAATAAACATACAATGGGTGCACATAGATGAATAAATAAATTAAGTACAGGACAATACATCATTATCAGACAAGGCCACATAGCACAAATACCGTGTGCTTTAGCACCTTTTTAAGACAAGCGTCTGGTTTTTATTTTAAAAGGGTTTTTCACATCAACAGTCTCTTCCATGCAGCTCATGTGTCATCTGCTCACATTGGCATGCATTACAACCATCATTAATACACAATTCATGTGACTTAATGTCACAGCACAAAGGGATTTACATTATATGTACATAAATGATCAAGGCAGTCAAGTATGTCTTTCACTGATCACCTCATAGAACATAACACTTTATATCAGACTCATCTGTCATAGGTTACTAATACATTATTATTACTGCTTCCTCGTTATATGACATTTAAATGATTCAGATACACTGCGCACATGAAAAGCAAAATTAAGTTGTGCAATGATTTTATGAGCACAACATTAGATCTGCTGGCACTGTGACCTCAGTATTTGGCCCCAAATGCTCACCCCAAAGGCCAGGAAGCTTATATTACAGAAATACATGCCCACTGTAACACTGTGTATATTCATTATGTCAAGATGTGAAAATATTTAGCAAATCTTTCATTTCTTTGTAGTTTGTCCAAGGTTTGGTGAAATGTCGAATATTTTTGCAATACAGTAGGCTTAAGAAAGCCAAACAAAGCACAGCAAGGTTCATGCTATGTAATCATTTAAAATTGTCAATACATTGCATTTAACAAAACAGATCAGCGTCAAATTCTTGGTTTCATTAAACAATGTCCAATGAGCAATGAATCTGACCTGAACAGTCTCACCTTTTCATAGGTAGGAACAACATGACAAAACCCCAAATCTATGACTGCAAGGCATCAAGGCAGTTTTTTTTTTTAAAGGCGAGCTGTCTCTGTTTCCGGCCATCGACTTCCTTGTTCAATATTTAATTATTTTTTTTTAAATGTATTTTCTTATTTATCCAACATTACGGCTCAAAGTTTTTAACAATGGAGCAAAGGAACAGGTGCAAACAAAAGGGTACATGTGATGCATAAACTTGTGCTATAGCCTAGTTAACAGAGATAAGAGAAGCAATAGCATTAAATAGTCGATCATCTGCTAACTGGCTGACTATCATTGGCTCTCCAAGCACCTCCTTTTTAATAAACATAGACAGTGTTTCACAGGCTATTATAAAGAGAAATGATGACATGGCACAGTCTTGTTTAACTGTGTGTTTTATAATAAATCAGCTGGAGCGGATTGCTTATTTCCTCAGCCATCAGTACTGGATCGATACTAACTTGGGGTTGAATTCATAAGCCTTTAATTGAGTTTCTTCCCTGTCCTCATTTCTCTAATTGATTAAAATATGACGTACTCCTCTTTCCTTCCTCTATCCATTTTGGCCTTGATCTTATGTTTGCCCCTTTATCTTTCTTTGAATGGATTTCATCAAGTTTGCAGAATGTATGGTTTTGTTTATCATCATCAGTCACTGATGTCTTTTTGCAGCAGCTGTTTATCTCTTTAATGGTGTTTACCTCTGCTAATTTGTTACCATAACAGAGTTTCTCCAAATTTGAATTAATTGTTCACCAAATTTGAATTTCATGATTTCCTATTAAGGAACACAAGAAGTAACAGAATTGTCCAGGGTCACATCAGATAAAATGGCTTTTATGTCCTCATGAAAACAGTTTAATTTCCAGAATCCGTCTTTACTGGAACAACCACCAGGGGGTGTAAAGGAGGGGTTAATAACAGAATGATCTATGAGAGGTACAACAGTAAGAAATATCATTTAACACTGGGAAAGAAATCTGATGCCATGGATCTAACAAGTTGAGACCAGATAGAACAGAACTAGATGAGCTGATTTGAGATTTTGGAGGATTTCTTTTAAATCCTATAACAATAATAATGAGCAGCTAGATAAGTAAGTTTAAGGGTTTTAATGGCATTGAAGACATCTAAGATCAACTGTCTGTTTTGATAAATGTTGTTAAATCCATAAATATTTATCAGAATATTTATATATGACACAAATGTAACATTGTCCATTTTTACTAATTCTAGACGTTATCAATTTGCCGGGAGAGTTACAGAACAAAATAGCCAAGCCTGCTGATCTAGTAGAACCATGGTGAAAATCGATTGGTTGGTTTATCCAGAATTCCTCATTCTCTAGTTTTGAATGTTTCTTGCAGAAGACAAAATTCGCTATTTCACCCTCACAAAATAGAAATAATGAATTTTGTCTTAATGTTCCATCTTAAGCCCCACTGTTAAGTGGAATACAAGAAAAAGAAATTGTGATCTTGAAAACCCGACCAGTTGAAATTGAAAAGATGTAAAAGAGAGCTTTAAAGATAATGTCCTGTCTATATAAAAAAATATTTTTACTTAACTATCCACATTGTTTTTGGACAGCGCAGCTGGTTGCGTTCAGATGTGTCCCTGAGTCAATTTGACAATAACATACCTTGTTTTGTTTTCCTCACACCTTCCTAGCCGGTGAACAGAGTCCATAATCTGGTCAATTTGGCCCATCGTCCCATCTGATTTTAGTGCTCAAGCTGGCCTGCATGCAGAAAGTGACCTTTTTTCAAATCAATTTGGGATCTCGGTGCTTCCAAAGTCTTGGATTATGCCACACAAGTTATGTGGAGCCATTCCATGTTTTCTTGAACATGAAGTGATATGTGATCTCCTTATCCTTTAAAATCTGAATAACTAAACAAAGATTTATATATATTTTTTGTAATTTCTGCTCACATTTTTTGAGTAATTGCTGATCAATTAACCAGTATCCCATTCGATACTAGTTATTATGATTAATTAATTACAACTGTAGTATCTGTGATTTGAGCACTGAAATCATCTGGTCTATTTTACTGTAGTCAATCAAAAACCCTTTGTGCTTGCTATAGTGGGATTTTATAGTAAAGGTCATGTCCTGTGCTTGGTTGTAAATATTTTTACGACTTGTCAGAACCTAGAAATGTCTCTGTAGGGCAGCCAGGTGATCATGCTTTGCATAAGAAAGAATTCAAATGAAACAGATACGCTCAAATAAGGATGAATAACACAGGTCAACTGTTGATCCCTGAAGGAGTCACATATCAGCTGAGACTGATAAACTAGTAAAGTGAATGCTCTGTCACACTAAAGAGAAGAAAATGTACTCAGGGTCTGTTCAAGATATGCAACCTCAGATATCATATCTCTTAAGCAGCAGCGTGAAAGAAAATCCGGATTAGTGCATGTGTCTTTGCTCAGGATCCACCAATGCCCTATTCTATTCAATATAATCACTTACCAACAGTGAAACAGTGCCATGATTTGATCATGTGTGTTACCCAAAGTAGATGTCCAAATGAATGACTCCATGCATACTGTAATGAGTCATTTAAATTATGTTATATTTTGAACAGTATCACTGCGCAACCGATTAAATCACTCTGTTCCCTCCCTATTTGTCCTCTTTCTTAAAGCCCTCACAGTCAAAATACTTTCATGTGAGGTTTCTGATCTGAAGATTTAATGAGCAAAATAATCTTAAAGTTGAGACAGTAGCTGGGCTGTCAGCAATCCACTCGCCGTTCTTCAGTGTACCGTTAGTTATTTTTTTCGAATGATAGTTTAGTTTGTCAGTTTTAATCTATTTGGTGTGCTCAACTCTCGCCAATAGATGGCATCAGGAAAGTGGGAGTGGCTCGAGCTCTTCCAACGCTGCATATTTTGCGTAGTTGTCACCGTGCTGCATTCAGGTGCCCCTCGTCTGCTCGGATTTCTTGATAATGTTTCTTATCACGAATGTTTTGCTATTTGAAACAAATAAATATGCTATAGGATGTGTACGGTCATTTCGCTGTTGTTGTTATAGAAAATGAATTGAATTTGTGCCACCCATCGCATGTAATTCGGTTTTGTATCGTTCTTGGATGGAGTATTTTGGATGTTACTTGAAGACAGCACGGGTGACGATATGAAGGAAACTCCCCGCTTCACCAGTCACAAACCGCCTACCCATGAAAACACCGGACAGGCACAGAGGAATCCGTTCCACATTGCGGTGAAAGCCACTACGATTTGTAGAGAAGTCCCTCAACATTTTGACAGCAAAGGTAATTACACAACATACACTTCTACTGCTATTTGGTCAAAGAGAGACGTAGCTAAGTTAGCCGCAGAGCCCTAATGGATTGGTTTGTTAATACTGTGGCTCCAAGTCGTGAAAAGGTAACTGTTACCATAAGTTAATGTGTAATGCAGTAATACAAACTCAGTTGAACACCGTTGTGTTCTATTAACACACGTCGTTAAGGTTATAGTGGTAGACAGACTTTAAAATAAATAAATAAATAAATAAATAGTGGTCTTATTTGTTAGCAAAGGTAGCTAACAAAAGCTGCTCACTGGCCTTGTGTTGAAAAATGTTATCAGCTGACGACAAAACATTATCTCCGTATCGTTAATCCCGATCCAACATGATTGGCAGGAAAGCTAACCTTATTTAGTGTTGTGTGAATTTAAACCGGGGCAGAATATCCAGTTGGTGAATATGCATGTTAGCAACACATAGACATATTTTCCAGACGTGTTAACCACATACATTTAGCTAACCGTTACCCAAAACCGCGCTACTAATACACGACCCCAGTGTATGTGGCTGGGTTTTAGCTACGGAGCTAGCTAGCTAAAATACTGAAGACGCCAGCTTGCTCATCTATTTTTAGGTGGTCAGACTATAAGCTCTTAAACCACGATATAGAGTGTTGCCGGGGCCTTGCAGTGAATTAAAGCAGTGTTTTTAGCCCGTTAAACCACCTGTGTCAGCCATTATTTGGATGTAACGCTATTTCACAGGTGTGCCTACTAACGTTACAGCAGTAAATAGCCGATTATATTCTCAGTTGATCTCTCTCTCTCACACTCTGTGTCAATATTAGCCGAGAGCTCAAATGGAAGTCAAACATTTGTTTATCTGTTTAGCTCCCTTGGCATGGTGACATTTGAAGTCTGTTTTGCCTCGTGCATTCGCTTCACAAGAGGGCGGAACGGGTGGCCTGAATTAGCCCGGTTTTCCATGAAGTCTTAACGCTCCTTCACCTTGTGGGGGACGAGGGGGCACATGTGATCACGTATGTGTTTGCACAGTTGTGCTGTTGTGGAAAAATAGAGACACATCTGCCCTGTTACCAGGACATGCTGTGCAAAAAAACTCACCACAGAGACAGATGAGCTAACAGAGACAGTGATGAAATAAACAGGGAGATATCTGTGCAATGGAACTGGTGAGAAAGCAGATTTTCTCAGACCCAAACAGTGTGACTGCAGTGACTGTCAAGGGGGCAAAGACGTTAAAGTGAGTCAATGGGGTTTATTGTTGGCACACTGCACCCAGTCCAATTACAGGGCAGGCCCCATTTCCAAAGCAAAGCATGTCAGACTATCATCAACTGGAAACAATGAGTTTTCTGAAGGCACAGCCATGATTCAGGCTGAGAAGTAATCATATTGACCAATAGTAACGTAAATCATCAACTTCCTCCTCCCCCCTTCCTCTTTCATGTCACTCTTGACTTTAGAGAAAACTCTCTTCTCTTATAAAGTTATCTTAAAATGTCTGCTTTAATTAAGAAATTAAAAACTGTGCATTTTTCTCTAACTCCACTTCTCCAGTGAGGCTCCAGATTACTTTACACCATTAATGTAAGGTGTTATTTTATGAATGAAAACAGCATAGCTTCACTGGATATAACTGATCAGTTATTCAGAGTCTATATCACATATAACTTTTTGTAACAAACTGATATTAGAATAGCTCTTATTGATGTTTGCTTTTATCTGTAACCCATTTTAGTGTCAACTTGTGCAAGTGTCTGATCTCCATTGGAGAGTGAGAGGAAACAGAAAACCAGGGAATTGGGAAAGACACAGATATCAAGAAGAGAGGATGATGGAGACAGACGAGGAGAGAGACAGCAGTAGATGAGAACAGATGGAGAGAGAGAGACGTCAGGGAGTAAATGAGTGTACACAGTGGCGATTTTTATTTTGCTTTTTGTGTTGTTGTCAACTGACATACTGAGTGTGGCAACCGTACATATTTTGGATGTTTTATAGATGTGCGTAAAAATCTGGGCCTTTTTAAAATGTTAACTCACCATCAACTTTAAATCAATGATAAGGGACAGATCTCTCAAATTCTAAACCTTGTAATAGAACAGCAAAGTAATGTTAGCCAGAGTTAGTTAACACTATAGTTGGTGTCATCATTAAAGGATAAGTTTGCCCAGAAATAACAATTCAGTCATTATCTATATTGTCCCCTTGCCAATTTAATTTGATTTAAAGTCCGGTGAAGTTTTGTCCAGCTTTACCTGTCGATATTTGTATATCTGACAAAGCACATTATGCATTTTTTAATATGTATATCTGCTCCTCTCCACTGTGTTTGAGTCTCAGTGCTCAAAGCACAGCTTTTGACAACAAACAATAAGTAATGGCTTCAGTCTTCTTTCTGCCATAATGAGGAACACATGAAGTTTAACTACCACTCACTCACTCACTCACTCACTCACTCACTCACTCACTCACTCACTCACTCACTCACATGATGTCCCAGTTTCCTGTGGCCAACAACTGCTCTTCAGAAATCTAGGTTAGTAGCAGCGTGATCTAGCCTATTTTGTATTTTTCAGAAAAGAAATTGAGTCAAAATGTGAGATTATATTTTAATAGTCCTGGTGGGGTAGAAGGGCAGTCTGATGTCATCTGATTTGGTGGGGCTTTCTTTGAATAAATGAAGGCACTACGGAGCGTTGAGTTTGGCATGGTTCAAAATGATGTGGTTGTAAGGATCCGTATAACCCTACAAGAAACAGGTATATGACAGGTGTGGTGACAAAACATTTGGACAAAGGTCATAATTTAGGAATATTTGTAAGGAATGGTAATTGCGCTGTGAAGGCTAGCCTGGTTTCTGTTTTGGGCTATTGTCTAACCTACTTACACCTAAGCCAGGTATCCCCCCGTCCTTGCTTGTTTTGAGTGACTCCCTACTGCATTTCTGCTTCAAGTTTCTCGGGGTGGTTGGTGTACATGCAATTAATGGTACACCAGTGTGACCATATTTCAAATAGGTCTTGCTTGCTGCTGTCCTAATTCTTGCATATTTTGACCTATTTTAAATGCAACATGATGCTATATCGAGGGGTAGATGCTGAACTTGCGAGCCACCTGTGTCATTTTGTGTCCTTAACTGTCCTTGAAGGAAATCGATGCATGGATTTCCTTTAACCAAATTATGTTTACAAAGTGTGAAAGTGAAAGAGACACAACAATGTAAAGCTCAGTCAAAAGAAGTTGTGTATAAGCGTGTTTCTGTTTTTTCCTATAGTGGAAAGTTGAAACCCTGCCCAACCCAGTGTGCTTAAGAAGATTCTTTGTACCTTTTTTTTCCTCTTGTAATGACTAACAGTCATTAGGGAAGTGCTTGGATTGATTTACTGAATGTTCATGTAAGAAGGTGTGTATGTAAATTCACTTGGAAAAAATGAAGATTACGCAGCATCAGCCGTCAAGGAAATGTCTACCATTAACACAACCATGCAAGATAATCTGCACTATGAAATGTTATAAACAATGCCTTGGCTGCATTTGCACAAAACTTTTAAAGCCTGGTTTACTTTTTATTGTAAAAGACATGAGCAGTATGTACATTGTTTGAATAAGACGACTGCAACTAAAAGCAGCAGGAAACATTGACTCCACCTTGTGGTTTCCTCCTGAGGAACTTGAAAATTTATCTCAAGATCATTGCAGTTATGTGATAGAGAAGAGTGTTGGTTTCCTTATACTGCCATGGTGTTTCAGGTCACTGAACACAGTCATCAAAGGGGTACAATAAATAGCATCTTCATGGAAGATTGCACATGCAGAGAAACTAAGAAAGCAAGGGACAGAACTCGATTTACTGTGCAAGTTACATCTTTTCAAATACAACACAGGCAAGAATCGAGGCATCGGGTTATGTAAGGGCATTTTAAATTGGGTGGTTCACATTCACTTTGAGTGCAAGTACAGGAAATACCGGCATATTGTGAGTAATGACTTGTGAAAGAACCCTAAACCGCATGGTGTCAGAAACTGCAGTGTATCAGTGATTTAACAGTGAAACATGGTAAGATTGACGGAACCACTTGAGAAGAATTAAGCACACATTTCTACGATTAGCCATGCAAAAAAACAGGAAAATGCAGGTTTGTGCCTAGACATGCAGAGTCATTACAGGTCTGTTAATCTGTCAGTCTTGTTGACACAGACCTTTGCAGTTTGGATAGCTGATGTATAAAAAGATGGGCTAAATGTTGTGCTGCACACTAATTACTCCCTGTTGACAACACGTCCCCTATGTGCCATCCTAGATATAACTTCTGATGTGCCTGCACCACGTGCAGGTGAAAAGAGAGGTGAGGCAGTCCCTGGTGGCTGTAAGGGCCTGACATCCTGATAAGTGACTCATAAAGCCACTGGTGGTTTCCACATTAGCAGATAGCAGCTAACAATATGGTGATTGTTTTGCCATTCAACTCAGCTCCTCAGAGACTTCTGCAAGAGTCACCCATGTTTATGGTCCATCTCATCTTTACTCTTGGCCAAACATCTTGATCTGTTAATTAAAAGTCTCTCTGGAGACAATATTGTTCCGTAAAGCTAGATGTGCAGGATGAAACACATTTTGAACTTGATTTATTTGGAATGAGAGGCTTTGTTGTATTTGTGTTTTCATCACAGTCATATTATGTGCTTTAAGCTTTTACTACAAGCTTGGCATGAAACCTAAGAAAAGTATGACAGGTTGAAATACAAAAGAACGCAGTAAACTCTAAACTATTCCCCCCCCAACTGATACATTGTGATCAACAAATGAGAGCTAGTAGACAAAAAATTCTTGCCTTGTGTGTGGCAAATGGAGCTCATAGCTAACAGAGCAAGAAACATTTGTGAAAAAGGCTAGTCGGTAGCACTGGAACAAACATCAACACTCGATGAATGATCATGCAGATGTTGCAATGAAAACCAAGTTATGACCTCAGTTCAATGAGACCTCGGTGGTAAATGGTATTTGTTTTTAGAATAGAAACTTAATTCTTCCACTACAATTGCAGTCGAGTCATCTGATAAAATCAGAAGTGCAATATTCAAAGGCAGTAGGTGGATGTTGCATAATGCACGTTTTGTAGAGTATGTTGTCAGCTGGTACGGCTAGGAGATTGATTATTCCCAAACAGAAAAGTATATGAGACCTCACTGCCTGTGGTTGTACTGTACAGTAACTGTACTGGAACAAGGCTGTCATCAGACCAGTGTTAAATGTCTCAGTTTCGTAAATTTTTCTTGCCATGAGTAGATTGTGTGATAGAGTAAGATGTCTCCAATAACTTATCCATTGTAAGGCCAAGACTGCTTTGGCATTTCTAATAGACGTTGATGCTGATCGGTCCTTTTACAAACTATTGTTATTGGCTGAACTTGGCTCTGGTAGTTGCAGATGTTTGTGCAGCCTTCAACAAGTGTCACCATTTTTCATGGAGGCAAATCAGTCATTGTCATTTAAGGGCCACTTGTTCTGAAAAGATCTGTGTGCGTGTGAATGACTCCTGATAATCTAATGTAAACAAATTTACACCGATGTTGGTAACTGCTGTACATTAATTTTAGATATGCAGGAGCGGCTAAAAATGTGTGACAGACTTTAATTAACGTCACTGTTTACAATGTAGCATTGGAGAGACTAATGTTACATCGGTTGGTGGCAGAAATCTCAAAATCCTGACTTCTCATGAAACTGAAATGATCTCCATTGTTAGTAAAATGCGGTAAACTGATACAATCTGTCCCGTCCTAATACCAATTCCGATACCTGGGCTTAAAAAAAGTTGTTTAAAAAAGAAAGAGGAATTTTTTTTTTCTTTGAACAGCTGTATGTGCTGCTAAGCCTGAATTGGTGTGATATGATTGCTATCATTGTTCAGCTTTCATCTGCCCCTCAAACAGTTCAACAAAGATAGACAGATGCACCACTGGTTGCAGAGCATCTAAGTTTGCCTAGTGGTTTGACAAAGTTACTGAAGGTGTGTAAGGGATTTCCTGGCAAGGTCTTTATTCATTAAGAACTTAAAAGTTTGTGAGAAATAGCAGGAGGAGCCACAGAACCATAAGGTTGGTGGGAGTACATTAACTCATTTTAACAGTGGGACTGTATTACTGTGTAATCTACCATAGGGACATGCGTAGTTAAATTTTAACCACACGATCTTTCATTTAAACCACCACTGGTGCAGTTGTGTAAATATTGGCCCTGCAATGTCTACCTGTGAGGTTTGTATATGAGGTGTAAAAGGATACAGGTGAGAGCGCAGTGTTCACCTATTGTCCGTTAGTCTCACAAGATAGAATAGAACAGTAAAGGGACACTACTCTTCCAAAATCATGTATAAAGACAAGGACAATGCCCTGAGGGCACAAGGCTGGGAGAAGGCAAAGAAAGCTTTCCCCATTGTGAAGGGAATATCATCTTTGACTAACGTGACTCACATTGTTTTCTGGTTATGCAATCATGATTTGAATCAAGATATCACCATTTTGTGGGAAAGTGTCTCATGCCGATATCCAGGTTAAATGCAACATGAGCTTTCAGTTTTGAGAGGGATCAGTGAAATCTAGTGCAGGACTCGTCTGTTGGCCTTGTCAATGACGTTTGGTTTCAGTTTTCATTTCAGAGATTCTGTACTGAGACTGGTGTAAAAACCAGTGTACCAATAAAACTGTTTATAATTTGTGATTGAAAGTTGACCAATCCTTGATTTTCTTTCATGTATGACTGGGAAAAGCAGAAAATCCTGACATTTGAGGAACTCGAGGCAGATGTTTGACTTTTTTGCTTGAAAAATCAAATTATTTACATATTATTTTTCTGTCAGTTGCATAATAGATGAATAGTTTCCTAGTTGTTTTTAACAACCATGTTTGATATTATTTGAGAGCTGCCATCAACTAGCACAGCCGAATATTTTTTAAGATTTTCAGGTAACAGAATGTAAGGAAATAGAACTGCGACAAACACAATAACCCTTTTCACGCAGAGACTCCACATTGTCTCGGCAGCGAAGGCTCACCAATTCTCTGCATTTGTTGGTTCACACGGAAACAAGCAGTTGCACCATAAAGCCTCACCAGTGTGTTGACTCATACAGCATGCCAGCACACATCATGCCATTGATATCTATGTGGTTTTTTAAATGTTTTTTCACATTTTTCCCCCATGTCCACCTGTTAATCTAAACATGTAACCTCTGACTGTTTATAGTCATGTAGATGCTGTTATAATGTGTTGTGATTGAGATCCTGACTCGTCATATATCTTGAAAGTGACAAAGTTATATTTCGCTCTAAATAACATACTCCATAATCGAGGGATTATGCTGTTTTCATGGAGAAGTTCTCTGAAGTCTCAGTTGGGAGGGCTGATTGTCGCAGTGAATCTTTCAAGACAGTAACTACTACAACAGAAATGTGATGAAGAGTCAGTGGGACAGAGGGCGGCAGAAGCTTCTCCATGTGCAACTGCTCTATTTTTTGCCTCATAGTTTGCTGAATAAACTGCCAGTTTCCACATTACTGTTGTTTGGTGCTGCAACGTCACGTTGTGGGCCATTTCTCTGTTATTTGATGAGTGAAGGATCTGTTTAGCTGTCAGAATGCGAAAACCATCAGACCGCCGGCTCACCTCTGCTGTGGCTCTGGAGGTGCATCAGAGCTTTCCTTATGATCTTTGCAACTTTCCAATTCATTTTGAATTTGTTTAAAGGATCACTGTATCATTTTTAAAGATTTTTTAACTTGTCGTCCTGCTGTGCTTCTGGTTGTTTATTTCACCTGTTTTCATAGTAATACAAATCAAATGAGTATTTCTCAGTTTCTGTGTGGGATATCTGTTATGGGGCCTTTAAGCTCAACCCAGAGGCAGCCAGAGGTGAGCATGTGCAAATGACTCTGCTCAACATGAGTCACTCAAGTTTGAGCTCTGCTCAGTCTACATGTGAAGATGAATCATAGATCTCAAGAAGAAATACACTTCCAGATTTCATATGTTTACTTTTGATCACTTTTTAGGTACTTTATGTTTAATCCCATTTTGTTTTACTGTCAGCTATGTAATTTGGACTAATTTAAAGTCATTTTACTTTTGTATCCCTGGATTTATTATATTTAGCCGTGGCGTAGTTTTTGCCAATATCCCTGAAGATCTCCCTTTTTATCACAGCCTTTTTTTGGCAGGTATGCCTCAAAGTACCTCTCTCCTGCTCTTTGCTTCATAGTTGCCTACAATTGAGCCAAGTTGTCATGGTGATCACATCACCCTTCATTTATAAAAGTTTGCTTGTTTGAAGCACTGAAATGGTTTGAGACTTGGTTGGGCAACCAGCTCAAGCACGCTGTTCTTGTGAAAAGCCCTTCTCATGTCCACTTCTGAACCTGAGCGATTCTCACTGTTACCTAAGAGAAGTACTGTATTTGTCATATATTAGCTACATAGTCCAGCTGATATGATAAAACTGGTAAGGCCGACTGTGATGTAACACAGGTTGGTGTGCATGTGAGTGTGTCTTTCTTGTGTGTCACTGTATATCTGTCCTCATGTCTCATTGGCATTTGCATATCTGTACTATCTGCCAGTTTGTCGGAAGCCATTGTTCTCAACCGGTAGACTCCAACTTTCACACAAAAGAAAGCAAAACATAATGAAGCTGAAGGCAGGAAACAAATGCAGGAATAGGGAGAGAGTGGGAGAAAAGACAGTGGATAGACAGATTCATGTTTGTGCAGGCAAGAGTGAAACTAAAAGCGTAATGCAAGAGGTGGAATATATGGTATAATGAGATCAGACATGTAGGATGTACAGTTTTGTGTTTCATCAGCAGCACCTTGAATTGTTGCAGTTCTCTAAAAGGTTGTTGAAGCAAGTTTGAATGAGTCACTCTGTACCACTCTTGGCTGCCTAAAGATGGGCTCCGGATGGCGTGTTTATGTTTGTGTCAGCTTGACATACTGTCGCTCCTGGGTGGGATATTTGTCTGGTGATGTCACGTGTACTGCCTTGAGCTAAACCACCCACCCTCCCCCATTCCCCTTCTCTCAGCACCACCAAACTTTCTGAGAGGAACTTTATTTACTGCGTGAGGGAAAAGTGCAGTTGTGGTCATGCTGCTGAGATCACAGCTAATTTGACTGACTTGCTCTCAGTGCTGGTATCAGTTTCACTTGGTTAGAATAAAATGTGTTATATTTAGTTTTCTTTGTAGTGGTGGTCCAACTTGATTTAGCAACTAGGTGTGGTAAAAAGAGGCACACATCAGACTTTTGTAGTGATACATGTCACTGCTTCCTGTGCTCAGTTAACCATGTTGTAGGGCTGGGTGATATGGCCAAATGTGTTCTCACCATATATTTTTTTATAATGAACGATGTCGATAGATAGATAGATAGATAGATAGGCTGTATACTGAACTGAACACTGATTAAAGAAAATAAAATAAAAAGTTAAATGTTGGGGATGATTATGCTACTTTTTTCTGTAAATATTGCACATTCTTGTACTTGCAGGTAGCTGTTCAGTTCAGCTCCATTAGGCTCCTGTTCTGTAAGACCTGATGTGGCTCGGACGTGCTACCAGACCACATTCCACCTTGACCCTCCCCTCTGCTTACAGCTGAGGCTGATGTTTGGCAGAGTGTACTTAGCATCCATGACTGTCATTAGTGTCTTGAAGCCCTGTTTTTCAGCTATGCTTATGAGCTTCATATCTGTACCGGTACAGTGCGTAAATCTCTTTGTATAGCTTCGGTTTCTTCTCATATGGGTAATGGCTTAAAAAGCAGCGGCGATTGTTTGTTGTTGAACTGAAGTTTGACTAGTAGAAGCAGTGGGGCTAGTCTTTTGACTACTTGTGGGGAGGCTGATGCATGAAAGTGTAAATTCTTGACACACAGGTGGTCACCGTGAGTTGCTGTGAGTGGGAGAGGCCAGAAACATGTATCAGTCAATGCAAGATGTGGAAAATGTGGTATAATGGGATCAAATATGTAGGATGAGGCAAGGCCATGTACAGTTTTTATATCATCATCAGCACCTTAAAGTCTGATCAGACATTAAATGGGAGCCAATGCAGTGAGGCTAGGATTGGTGTAATACGATACAATTTTCTTGTACGTGTTAAGACTCTAGCTTCAGTGTTGTGAATATTCTGAACTATAAGTGCTCTCAAGCACTAGACCCAATAATAAGGAATTGAGAAAATCCAGCCTAGACAAAACAAAGGCATGAATCAGGATCTTGGCATCAGCTGTGGATAAGAAGGGCTTAACTTCAGCAATGTTGCACAGGTGGTAAAAAGCGGTATCTGTAATTTCTTCGATGTGCGATGCGATGGAAAGAAAGGGTAGAGTCATCACCAAGATTCTTGACAGTTGAACTTTGAGAAGTAACACAGTTGTCAAGAGTTACTGTTGCCTGATTGAGGTAGTGTTTCTGTCAAGCGGTACAAATTACCAACATTCAGTAGCAGGAAGTTTTCTGACATCCATTTCTTCACCACATACAAGCAGCTCTCTAATTTTGTGATTTTCATTTTCATCCAGCTGAGTTTTGTTGGCACAGCAGTGGAAATGTATTCCATAACTCTGAATAATTTGGCCAAGAGGTGAAATATATAAAGATAAGAGCAAAGTGCCAAGAACAGAGCCCTGGGGAACTACATACTGCACATCAGTAAACACTGAAGTAGTATTGTTATAATAAACACATTGTGTTCATTCCAATAGGTAAGTCTTTAGTCAAGCAAGAGCCAGGCTGGAAATGCCACATTGACTTTCAAGTCGGTTTGACAGTATGCCATGATCTATATCAACTACAGCACTGAGATCCAGTAACAGAAGCACTAAGGTAGCGTTTGAGTCCATAGTAAGGCAGTAGAATCCAGGGTTTTATTGGTTAAACGGGGAGTGGATCTCTTTAGTCCTCTTGTCTTGGTGCCACAGAATCAAGGAGAGAAATAAGGACTAAGTTAACGTCAGTAGTGAGCTTTCCCACAGGTTCTGTCACTGTCGGAAAAAGGAGCCAAGACTCCAGAGTGTCGATACAATTGTCAGGCTGATGTGACAAGAAGTGATAACATTCGTGTCACCAGTACAAGGACAGGCTAAGAAAATGGTCTGACACTGCAGAGGAGACAGGCGACATTCATTCTACAACATCTAACCCAAGGGAGAGGATTGAGTCCCAAGCATTACCACTGGAATGAGTAGGTCCATGAACAAGCTGAATGAGGCTAGAAATATCAAGAAGACTTTATTTATGAGGTCAGAAAAATCCCTAATAATAGAATCTTAGGTGAAAAAGTAACAAGATCTGCAATGAATTCACCAAATTATTCTAAGAATTGGGAGTGAGGCCCTGGAGATCTGCAGATTACTACCAGGTGAAAGCCAATTCCCCGGACAAGGCTGGACTACTTGATGAAGATGGTTTTAAAGCGAGAGCTTCTAATGAAGTAAATTTAACATCCTCTTTGGTAGTTAAACTGAACATATATTTGTAAATAAGAGCAACACCTCCACCCTGTTTAGAGGCTCGAGCAACACGGATGTAGTTTAGAGTTCTTAACGGGTTGGGCCGGTCCAACAAACCCGTCCAGACACCCAGGTCTGGGCTGGGTTTGGGCTGGAAAAAATACGCAAATGAGCCGGGTCGGGTCGGGCCTTGGGCTTCCTTTTTAATGCATTAACGCATTTCATAAAACACAGTTCTTGCAGGTTATAAATTATATATTGTTTGTTGTGAATCACAGCTGTTCACGTGTGGTGAAGTTACAGTGTTTCCGTTGTTTGCGTTAAATCTTTTTAAATTTAAATAAAGTTTGATTTGAATTTCGGTCTGCTGTCTGTCTGATCATGATAACAAGTCTGGCTGGGTTTGGGCAGACAATTCATGCTGGTGTGTTGGGCTGCATCAGGTTCAGGCTTAAAAACCTGCGGGTTGGGTTGGGTTGTAATTTTCAGGCCCGTTGAGACCTCTAACATTGTTATAGTCAGGATGGGAGGCTTCATTAATGTCAGAAAATGATGAGTTTTCAGCCATGTTTCACGTAAGCCAATCATGTCCACCTTATGCTCAAAAATCAAATCATTAATCAGTAAGGCTTTAGTGGACAGTGATCTAATATTGATGAAACCAAATTTGAGGTTTTTAAGCTAGAGGTGTGGAGATATCTGGATTATAAGATGCATCACAAAGCAAAAGTGGAAGGTTCTGCAGCTGAGTGCTGATTGTTTGACGGTATGGCCTCAGCTGGAAAATAAAGGTGATGTTGCATAACAAGCAAGATGTTCAATGTGAAACACAAGATAGGCACAAAATTGTCATTTAACATGCTGAGGGTCCGGAACTCCAGTGAACATTCCTGTGATGAAAATATAGACGTGCAAGTAAAGAAATGAAACCATTGGTGTTCCTTGTAGATTATGAGGTTAGCCCATGTGAGCTGTAACACGCCCACATACACCAGGAGGCGGGACTTTTTTGTTGCGTGTGGTACAGTGTGTACTCGCTGCATGAAGTCAATTTCCTCCGGTTTACTGGTCTTCAGGGACACCTGTTCTGGTTTTATCACAGCCATTATTGTGGACTCCAGTGGACTTGCTGGTTTATGAGCAGTGTTAAGATTCAAAGTTCACTTGTTAAGATTATGCACTCATGCATGGTGAGGTTTGAAAAAAAAAGGCCACTTTCCTCAACACCTTAAACATCCTCAAAGGAATGATGTCAGTGTTGTAAGTGGGAGCTGGCCAACAATAAGTAAACATGCAACAATAGGAGTCATTGCTCTGTAAGCATGCACTTGAATGCTGAAAATAAAGGCTTCCAACAACACTGTCAGTAACAATCCTATCATATCCATGTTGGCTTCCTCTCGTGTTGTCATATTTACCAAAGTTCTGATGGGAATCAAAGTGCTTTCATCGTCAGACTCCTTTGTTTAGGGAGCAGCTTCAACATAATCGTTTATCTTTCTCTTGAATCAGAATTCACAACATCATAAGGTTGAGACCTTTCCAGACTTTTCTCATTTCCACAAGAAACATTTTTAACAAAGCCCTTCCACTTGGTCATCAGAGGATGAAATCTGTACTTTGTGCAGTATGTTTTTGCAGGGTCAGGTTAAAGCCTGTGGAAATTAATTTAGTGCGTATATACTGCATATACTCTTGGTGTCCAGATGCACAAGCTTAGTTTCCACTCCCACAATATCCATTAATAGACGTAGAAACTCCCTAAAACGCATAGTGCATATTGATACTTCTACTGCTCCACCTTGAAGGATGGGAAATATAGAGCACAACACAGTTTAACTAACTGCGCACTGAAAATGTAAGCATCATTGGGAATCTATTCATTATTAATTACCTAAAGCATCTGGCAGTGTTTCCTGTTTTGTAGCAGTGGCGGCAGGGGGTGAATTCCGGTATTTATTTTACATCCATCCCTGTTTAACTTTTATTGTATGGATGAAATGATTATGTTTTAGACTGCAGACTGATTAACTGCTAATGTTAGTCTGCTGAAATCATGTTGTCTCTATTTTGCTATCAGCTGTAGAGTTAGTGGCACAGAAGCATCATACTCTTTACATTGTCTCACTTACAAAATGGTTACAGATATTATCATGCCATTTTAGTGTACAAGTCACAAAAATCCTTATATCCAAGGTCTGTAGGATTTGTGAGACTGAGCAAATACAGGTCAGTTTGTTAGTTTGCGGATTACTTTGTTTTTCCCACTTAAATTGAGTCAGATTATTTCTTCACCGAACATGCTGTAAACTGATTCATAGGCCAAAGGTTGCACACAGCTGACTCGGTGACAGCTAATCTCTGACCTGTTTGAACTCTACACTGTTACCAGCACACTGATGCAACTGCTCAATGTGTCAGTCTCGATTTCCGCTTAATGCTGTTTACAGTTGTGCTTTGTCCTAAGGTACACAGCTAGGTCATCACATGGCCAAGATGTCGCAATGAGGACTCTTTTGTTGCGCTGTTTGCGAGCATGTGTTTCTTTTCACTCACACTCTGTGGTTTATGTGCACAGTCGTGGAGTTATCAGGTCAAACTGCTCTCTAGACCTCAGCGGGAGTAAGTCTGATGCCAGGCGTTTTCTTAGCTTATAGCCCACTTATTTGGCTCTGTTTTTCTGGTCCCAATGAATAACCTTTTGAGCTCAGCGGAGTTGAGGTGAGCTACTGATGCGCTGTTTGTTGTCCTGCCAACCAGCCAGCCTGCCAGTGCGTTTAGCTGATCTTGGCCCTTCGCTGAGCTGGGGCCTGACTGATGACTGCTTGCCTGTTTACTGGGGTGGGGCTCTCCCAGTGCTGACCTTCACTCTGATTTATGATTTCCGTATCGCTGTTTGTCTTCCCCGCGCACTCCTCTGAACTTGAGAGGGGCCACCCTGTGTCCACCACTGACATCGTGCTGTGTAAACTAAAGCATGATATGAAGCAGACGTGAATTCACCTCCTTTTTAAATGCTAAAGCATAGCCCTGGATTAGAAACACTGTGTGAGAGCGAGATGTGAAAGAACAGGGATTTTTATCTGCTACTGTGTTTGACACAGTTTCATAGATTGTTTTTTTTTTTTTTTGTAGTTTGGCATGAGTGATGAATAGGTTGAGTAACCTAAATTGCATGGTCACTTGACTTTGTAATCCATTAAACTGTAGAAATCAGGATTTATGTGTGTTTGTTTAGTCGTGTCTATTTTGCTTATCAACCTAATGAGTAATTGCTGCCTCACTGTACATGTTTCTTTCTCCTCTCACCCATCACTTTCTCTTACCATCAGTTCACCTCAGATCTGTTTACATACCGCTGTCTAATAATAGGTGTTTTGAACCAGAAACCACGTGCACACATATGTGTGTGTGTGTGTGTGTGTATGTAAAAGAGCTAATCAACTCTGAATAATGCTGCTGCTGAATGATGAGCTTTCCCTGCTGTGAGGATAAAGGAGCAAAAACATGTCAGTCAGTTGGTCCTTACACTGTTGCTGTTATTCTTGTAAAAGCTTTATGACGATGCAAATGAAACATTTAATGTTTCATGTCTGTGAAATGGAGCTTAAGTAGTTTCATGGGTGTTTTTTATCATTCAGTCGGGACTGAGGGGAAAAATGTATTTGCGTCTTGGATTTATCAGGATTCTTTATTGAAAGGTTGTGTCTCGATGCAGGAAAGTCAATCATTTCACCATTATCAATGCTGCAAAGACTATATGTTTGTTACAGCTGGACAATTGGATGGTGAAACATAACCGACATAAACATGTGCATCATGTTTTTGTTTTAAATTAGGCTACTTGGTGAGGATGGCTGAGCATGAGAGAAAATCATGAAATTGAATTAATCTGTTCATTTTTAATTATGGATGAAAACAAATGCTATGTTTTGCAAGAATGAGAAGTCACATGGAAAAAGTTAATCACTTGGGATGCACAACTTTGTGTGCTGATTCTGATTTACAATTTTTCAGCCTGACCTGCTGATTTTGTCTCTGGCTGGCTCCTGGCACCTCCTTTCTAAGAACTATTATTGACAGCATACACAATTAGTCAGTCCATCACCATAAGTCACAATAGAGCCTCCATACTGGGCTCTGGCTTGAGAAGTTGTCCACCGATCAGAGGGCTGCGTCCTGCATTCTACATGTTTTGGGCAAGGTACTGAACCCCAAATTGTTCCTGGTTGCTCTTCCATCGCTGTGTGATTGTTTATGAGTGATTATTCCTCCAGATGAGCAAGTGGTACCTTGCATGGTAGCCTCTGCTACAAGTCTGTGTCTATGAATGTGTATATGTGAATGGCTGAATGCTTTTGAAGAGCTTTGTTGTAAAACATTTCCAGTGGTTGGTCAGACCATCATAGCCTCTGGATCATTAGGTGTGCTTAGATTCCCACCCTTACTTGCTTCCAGGTGTGACCATGCATCTGGCCAGTGACCACACCCGGTGGAGTTGTGGATTGGATGTGATAATCATCGCTGCATTCTGACTCACATCCTTGTATTTTTGCTCTAACAGGGGTCCAGTGTGTGGGGAAGACCTTATGAGGTGAAGAAAGTCCAAGGACGCCACTGTGGTTCATATGCTATCTGTTAGCCCGAACCCTGACTGACCCTGCTGCTTACTTCCTGCTCCCCATCCATTCAAGAGGAGGCTGGGCTCCCTCTGGGTGCAAAAAAACACCATGTGCCAAAACTGGAGCGGACATAGTACTGCCCCATAGACAGCTGAGCCTCTTGTTAACCTTCCCGTCTAGTCTGAGGACTGTTTTTATCCTCTACGTTGCAGCAACCAAGATGAAGAAGGTGGCAGGATGGTCAGCAGAGGACGTCTCTGATTGGCTGAGCAAAGAGGGGATGCCGGAGTACATCGATGCCCTCCGTCAAATGGATGGCCCCTCTTTGCTCAGGCTCACCGAGGCTGATTTCAAGATGCCTCCCCTCTCGCTGGTGTCTTCTGATGGTGGGCAGCAGATGTTGGAGAGACTGGAGACGCTGCAGATAGAAACTCATATCGAGGCTCACAAAAATGGCCATGCCAACGGGCACACTGGTGGGCTCCCTAATGGAACTAGCAAGCCTCAGAGGAATGGCACATTGGGCATGAAGGACTTCAGAAAAGAGATGGTCCACATCCCCATCCCTACAATGGAAAAGACACGCTCCTCGTTCCCTGCTGAGTGGGGGAAGACGGGCATAGCGTTTGTCTACGCAGTGGTTTGCTTTGTCACCACCACTGTCGTCATTTCAGTGGTCCATGAGAGAGTACCGCCAAAAGAGCATACCCCACCACTGCCTGACAAGTTCTTTGACATGTTTAACAGGGTGGAGTGGGCCTTCTCCATCTGTGAGATTAACGGCATGCTGCTGGTGGGACTTTGGCTTATACAGTGGACTCTGCTCAAATACAGGTACAGTCTAGTTTAATCACCTAAATCTTTTTTTAGTTAAACTGCAAGTATTTCATTCATGTTTGTTCTTTCTTCCCAGGTCAATTATAGGCAGGCGGTTTTTCTTCATTGTGGGCACACTTTATCTGTACCGGTGCATTACCATGTACATCACCACTCTGCCTGTTCCTGGGATGCACTTCAAATGCTCTCCAAAGGTACAATACACAGACGCTTTAATTTCTCATCATCATAGGTCGGTGGGCATGCCGGGTATTTTTCTTACTGCTTCTTACTACTTTCTTACCTGCTTTCGGAATCATTGTGCTGCTGAATGGGCAACTTAAGGAAAAAAACACGTCTTTTGCAAGCTGAAAGCCTATGAGTGCTCTCCACTGACCACTGATTGTGAGATGTGTGTCCATTTATTTATTTTTTGTGTGTTTGCTTCACTTTTTTGTCACTCCTATTAGATAATGCTGCAATTGTTCTATCAGGAGAGCAGCTTCATATTCTTTTATTCAAACTGCACAGCATTTCCTATTGGGTTAATGCTATTTTGCTCAAAGAAAAATTAAGACAATCCCGATGAAAATGGATGATAAAATGGATGCGGTCTGTGTGGCGTGGCTGATTACCGCATCTGTTATTCAGCTTTTTGCAGACTCTCTGAGGCTGTGTTTTGTTGATATCTGATAAAATACATTTATTTAAAAATGTGCTTTTTTGGCTTTGATGCTTAATAATAAGTATCGCTAATGCTTCCTTTAACAGCTCCCTAATTCCTTAGTCTTTACCGTGTAAATTATAATATTATTCAGTAATTACAACTGGTAATAAGTAGGTAATTACAGAACAGCTAATAATGAAGATAAATCTCCAATAGTATCCACCATGTATTAATTTAATTACTCTGATGTAGTTACATAGGACAGTCGTAGGCATCAGTTACCCATCAAAATTCAGTATTGGTTACAGTCATCCAAGTTTTATGTTGGTATCAGCCCAAGTTTAAGTATGTTCTAACAAGAAATTTAATACAGATACACATTCAATAAATGACGTATGTCTTAAATAGATATTGTTCATGGCTACTCCCATTTCCTTCTAAGCTAAAACTGGACACATTACTCTCAAAAATAGTAATGCCTTACATTACATGATTACTCCCTGAAGAAAGTAATTAGTTACATTACTTGTTACATTACTCGTTACATTAGTTCTACTTGCTCTATAAAATTGCCTGAGATGCATAAGATTGAAGTAGAACATACAAAGAAGGAGTGTTCTTTAGGCTCTTTATTACCATTAAGCCAACAGGCCATTTCTTGAACAACCAACAAACAGCAACAACAGAAGCTTAGAAAGGTTTTCCTGTCTGATGGCGGGCATCCGCTCCGTGTTATGTCTATTTTGCTCAGTATGTTTCGAAAAAAACAAAGTTACCATATAAATGCACTGGACTCAAAGTGACAGAAACTGTAAATCCTGCAAAGTGTATCAATGCACAATACTGAGTAAGCTGTTCTACAACATACCATCACCGGTGTGCACAGTATCTGCTTTAAATACTGGCTATGGGTGTTATTGAGTGGTAATAATAGGTATCAGTATTAGCCTGGAAAAAACAAAACATGTTGGTCAATCTTTTTTTTGTAATGCTCTGCTACAACCCTTTGGAAGCAAATAGGAGCAATAATACAGGTTGTTCAGGCTAACAAATCATTCATTCACATGAGGATTTGCATTTTGAGCTTGTTTTTAATTCAACAGTACTGCTAATCTTAATCTAAATTAAATATCGGGATAATCTGAATGCATTTTATGGGTTAATGGTTATTCGACAGATGAGTATTTAATTTATAATGCATGTAGTTTACCCCTGCAGTATCACACACTTAAGTATGGCTGAAAAATGTGGAAAAATCATTTAAGAGAGGAGTCAAATACAGATTCAGTGGAAAACTTGATAGCAGCTGTCCTCACCTCTGTCATGAAGAAATGAACGCAGCTGTCTGAATTAATTCAAATTATGCTGCCTTTCTCTCTTTCTCTCTTCCACACACATCATATATTCGTTTATCCTACATGATCAGATATGATACTGTCTGTGACTTTTTATTTTTTTCTCTTTCTTATTTCAGCTTCTGGGGAACTGGGAGGCACAGATGAGGAGAGTAATGAAGATGATTGCCGGTGGGGGCCTATCCATCACAGGTTCTCACACCATGTGTGGAGACTATCTGTACAGCGGCCACACTGTCATGCTAACGTTAACGTACCTCTTCATCAAGGAGTGTAAGTTCCACTGTGTTTATATGACAGTTCAAGTAAGAACATACAGGAAAGTTTTACCTCTATACCACAAATGATACTCAGTTTATGTGGTTTGTTTTTAGTCAAATGCAGCAGATAATTTTGACAGAATCATCTATCATATACTACCGCACCTTTCTTTCAGAAGGTCAGTTGTCATGAGAGGGATACAAATCACAAATGGTGATTGGGATGTTTAACCATGGTAGTTGTCCAAATTTTATTAGTTTTGATTTTGGTTATATTTATTTCAACATTTAAAGTGTGGTACTGCTTAGCTTTGTCAACACCTCTCTAAATCGTGTCAGGAAATTAAGACACAAAGGAAATGAGTGTTGGTTTAACCCTGTGAAGACATTGTTCTGTTACATAACTCCCCCATTTCCTCATTTCCATTATCTGGCACACACACTCGGTTCATCGCCAACCACATGGGTCATAACTTAAAAATCTTCAACTGTTTACGTCGACAGTTTTTTTTCTGTCTCTGACTTCACGTGGTTTTGACATTATTTTCCATCAGGTTTGTGCTGACAGACCTGATTGATATAGCAGTGACATCTAGTGGTGAAAACAGAGCAGTGGAAGCCTATTGACTCATTTTAAAGAGTATTTAGTATTTTATTTAGAGTTGGTGCCATTGGGTTTAATCTGTCATTGCTGTCTCTGATTGGCAGATTCCCCCAAGCGGTTCTGGTGGTACCACTGGTTTTGCTGGACCTTGAGTGCTGTGGGGATTTTCTGCATCCTTCTGGCACATGACCACTACACTGTGGATGTGCTGGTTGCATACTTTATCACTACACGCCTCTTTTGGTGGTACCACACCATGGCCAACCAGCAGGTGAGTTATGTCTACTTATTGCAAAGAGCATTGACTTTGTGTTACTGTCCAGTGCTAACCAGATGTTTATAGAAAATCAGATAGATAGAATACAAATCTTTAGACTGGGGAATAGGTTTCAGACGGCCTGCCTATACTGGGGATATTTGCCTCAAATTTGATTTTATTGAGTGTGTTTGTGAGACACACAAATCCCTTTTTCTTTTTTCCGCCTTTTTTCCCCCCACATTCTGAAAAGATTCAGATTTTTTTTCAGATTCTCACATTCAGATTTACACATTCTGAAAAAAAAAGTTAACTTTGGTAACTTTTTTTTCAGAATGTAAAAAGTGAATTGAAAGTCCAATTGCTATAGGGGTCAAGTTCCTGCATTTGCAGCCAGTTGCAGATGATGCTGATTGTTGAACCATCTCCACATTTTTTTTGTCAGTGCTGTAAATTAGCAACTTGTATTTCAGCTACTTGTATAAAGAGTTGAACAGCATGACGAAATATACTGTGACTGTCTCATACTTGAAAGACTTTTTGGGCTCCAGTGTATCATGTGATGTTGAAATGAAATGGTTTCAGCCACTATGAAAGTTGGCTTCAAAGTGTGGTGCTCTTCCTGGGGGCTTGGTATCTGTACGCTTTAATAAGAAGCTGCAGCTGGCAACTGAAGATGACTAAACTGATTAGCTTAGTTTATGACTGGAAATAGTTTGGATGACCTGACCTTTTGCTTTTGTATGACGTGTCAGTAAGTGAGCTTGTAGGCAAAAAAAAGGCCATGAATCTCATCCTTGAGATTCCTGTGGAACTGCAGCATTACAAAGTATCTTTAGCTTTCAGATATTTAATTTGCTGGATTATCCTGTAAATGATCTACCAAGTACAACGTTGTATCTGATTTCCACCTGTCCACTCCTCTCACCATTTTTATCTGCACTTAGAGGTCCATGTGGAAGTAGACCCTGAATAATTTGTATGGAATTGTTTCGAAGCAATAACTGACAATTGAATGTGCATCAGATATTAACAATCCCACTAATGGTATACATGTATTCCGTTTCAGTCACTGAAAGAGACGTCACAGAGTAACCCGTTCTCACGGGTGTGGTGGTACAGACTTTTCCTATACTTTGAGGAGAATGTCAACGGCATGGTCCCTCGCAACTATCAGGTGCCGTCGTCGTTGCGGGCATTGCCTTGGAACCGAGGTGTGAAGTACAGCAAACTGGACATTCAGTGACCCTTATTGTGTCGAAGCGGAAAAGGACATTGACTTCCAAAAGTGCTGTTTTTACCCATGGAAGATGGCACTGTTCAGTGTAGCGCGCTGTCCTTTCACCTCTAGTAACAGACACATCCCTGTCCAAATGGGTAGCACTGTGACCCACCTAGTATTTTTTTTTCCTCTGTGTGTAAACATATATTATTTTTGTTCTCTCTTGTCCTCTTTCTCCTAGTAGTCGTCAACACAGAGCACTAATTTATATTTGTTTTGTGTCTATTCCTCTTCATGGGCCACGAGACAGTTTCTGCTTCTGTAGCAGGTCTTGAACCATTTCGACAAACTTCTAAAACTCAACTTGTATTTGGCCATAAGGACTCAATAACTTTTTTTTCCCCTCTCTGCACAAATCATAGTTAACGTCTTCATGTTCCTACAAGCTTTTTAGTGCAAATGGTGTCAAAGATGTATTTGATAACCAAATTGCCATAAGCTTTCTTCTTCTTATTTTTTTTTAATAGATTGCTTTTTGTAAACAGTCCTTGCTAAAATGAGTCAAAGGTGCAAAAAATACTTTTTTTAAGTATGTCAAACTTTATTTTTCAAAAACAAATGATGTCCAAGAAAATATTTTTAGATTTTTACCTTTTTCAAGATGGATAACTGAGAGCATAGAAACTAATGTGGTTTAACATTATTCCAGTGCCTTTCTTAGCTTGATTGTAATACAGTTCAAGTACTATGTGTCTTGTGTCCCCCTGCCGTGGCTGTGACCACACCACAGTAGGAGGTGGTACTTAGTTAACAGTCTCGTTCCCATGAATGTAAAAGCAACTACGCCAGCCTTACCAGTGAATTGGTTTCCTCAAAATTAAGTGCAGTGAGTGAAATGTCCCTTTTTATTTATTGATGCGTTATGATGTCAGTTTGTGTTTCGTTGGATAATGCTATTCTAACAAAAAGAAAATGACTGTTAATTATGTTTTATGTCCATAACATTTAATTTTTTTGTTTACCAATCAGTCTTTAACCAACACCAGCCATGTCCAAAGCCCGGTCATTGATGCTCAGTCATCAGCTAGCTTTTCTTTTCAACAATATCTGCTAAACATCACTGCCTGATTGGAGACTGGATAAGAAATTTCTCCAAGGTGCAGAGTCGAGTTATTCTGGACCTCACGCTCTTTTGCATCATTGTCGCATCTGTTTGCTCAGGAGATAACAAGCCCTTCCTTTGCTCCCCACGTCGGGTCCTATTTTGAAATTGGAATTTTCCTCGTCGCTGTCCCGTCTCGTAACCTTTTGTTGTGACGAGATCTAGAGGAAAATATAACACGAGTTGTGAAAACGAGGCTGCAGGCAGAGTTTCTGAGCATGTCTGTGATGAATCTTCTTTTGTTTAGTTTGTCTTGTGCTAAATCAAGCTGCTACCTTACGGTTAGAGGTCAGTCTATCTGTTACGCCACCACCTCGGTAGCTCAACGTGGTACATGTGTGTGGGGAACAAGCTGAAGCATGATGCACAGAGCTCCTGATATATCTGGACATATGCGTGCAAACAGGACTTTGATTTCCATGAATGTGAAAAGTGTGTCCTTACTGATGATCCTAATCATATAGATGTCGACTTGTTTTGTTATTTTTAAAATGCTTTTCTTTGTATAACTATGACTGAACTGTAAACAATAAAAATGTATTGCACAAGTTCATCTATAGCAAAAGATTAACTCATGTGAATTTTCAAATAAAACAGATTTACTTTGAAGACAAACTGCACTAAACTTTAGATGATAAGACATCCAGATAATTAATAGTCTTGATGATGTGACTGATTCTTTAAACCAAGGAGGAAGTGAGGATGTAACATTATTTTCAATGATGAAGAGTCTAGATGTGAGACAAATGACAGCACAGGCTTTACCTCCTTCCTGTTCCAATCATTTCACCCCTGCAGAGAGTGGTTAGTTAGTCTTTAAGAGCACAGCAGATTCCTCACATGCGGCCATATTTTGATTCGAGATCATGTTCGAGGAAATGGTCCAGATGTGGCTCTCTAATGACGCTTGAGGGCTTTCATTGTAGTTAATGTTCATCTTCTAGTTTGCCAATCAAGTTCTTGTTTGTTTTTCTTGTCTTTAAGAAATGAAAGTTGTCTGTTTCTCTGTAAACTTCTTCCTCTTTGTCCCTTTTTTTTGTGCGTATACCAGATGTTTGTAAGATATGATAAAGGATTCTACTTGGGATGCTTTTGAATAAAACATTTTACAATAATGTATTTGATTTACTGCCAGTCCCTTTCATTTTTCATTGTCTTTGTGCCTAAGGATGACATCATGGCAGACCCACTAACAGCCAGCAGATGGACACATTGAGTTAATGTGAGCAGTGGCCTCTTCCTCTAAGAGTGTTTTTCTTCCAGCATGTGTTTGGTTTTAATGCAAACAAGTCAAACTTTGGTCTCTTTAGATCCACTTTGGTGTTAACAGTCAGCTAAGCATAAGGTTTTCAAATAAACACACACTGCCTATACACACATAGAATTATTCACAGTTCTGCTCCCTAACACATACATCATAGTAATAACTAAAAGTGGCTGAACTCTGCCTGTCACATTGAGTATTCATTCAAGTGTTGTTTGTCCTGTTTGGTTCAATGATGTGTGGGGCACCACCTTTTCTCCAACAGATTCTCAACCACTGGAAAGAATACAGATGAGGGATGCACGATATGGATTTTTGCAGATATTTGTGACTCCTTTTCGCAGATTGCTGATGCTGATATATGCACATTTTATCTTCCACCTCATTGCAGAGAACATGAAGTCTCTGCTGCTGTGGTATTAACATATCTGTTACTTCCCTCAAGGAAATTGTTTGTATTATTATAGTTATCATTATTGTCATTATTATATATTTTTGTATTATATTAATTATATATTGATATAATTATTGCTGTGAAAACTACAACAATCAATCAATTAGTTGTCAATATTAATTGCCAGCTATTTTGAAAATGTGACAAAGCTGCTGGCAGTGTTCTAGTCTTCCAGATGAACACACAATTTTATCGACCAAAAAACTAATTGATCAATAAGGAAAATAACTGCCAATGAGAGGAATTGTTGGTTGCAGCTCCCTGATACATCCAAGAACAAACACAGAACATCTCTTGCATGAAATATCCAGAACAGTTCAAACTTTGTCAGTAAAGTTGCTTTTTATTAGAGGAGTGATCCGGTACTGATTATTGTCTAGTCTTACTATGGCTGCCTCTAGAGATCCGGGAGATCCAAATTAAACTAATTAGATCATGACCCCAGCTGCTGATAAATTGTTGCTGAGGGGTTTGAGTCACCTCTGGCATTTCCTGCAGTTGCCTGCTGAAGGAGAAAGAGGGCCCTCATACTCCCTTGGATGAAAAGGGGCATATGTTTACCTCGAGTTGGTTCTTTGGCCAGCTGGAGAATTCTCTGGCACTCTGGAGAGCGTCGGCCAGCCAGCCAAGACAAACTCCCACACACTACTACTGTACACAGTCAGGGGAGGAGGGAGAGGTAGGGGTGAGTCTGAGCTTTAAACATTTTCCAGTTTCAGCTGACTTCATGAAATAGGCCAGAGTGATGGTCTCAAGATAGTTCTCAGCTTAATGTGGCTGAAAATATTTTAATTATGCAGGTGTGCAGACTACTGCGGACAGAAAACAGACGGTGTTCTTAATAATTGCCACCGTTCACTGGATTTGAGAGGTCGAGGTGGTAAAATACTTTGTGTTCCGCACTTCTGACTCAGGTAGTTACAGTCGCCAGAAATAATTCAAGTCATATTGTGTTAATGATTCTTCAACGTGACTAATGTGTTACTATGTGGCTATGCAGCCTGTTTTCCAATCTGGTCACTCTGTTGTTTGCTCTGTTGTCTGTCAATTATTCTCCCACGGAAGAAATGTTCTACTCCATCTGTGAAAATACATAATAACTTAATTTTTACATCACAATGTATAGTCTTCTCTTATCATGCAACTGACCTTGCCTCAAGGCTGTGGAGCCAAGAGAAACAAGTCTGATTCATCGGTTCACAAACAAATTCTCTTCTATTCTCAGCAGTACTGGGGTCTTTATCCATAATACCATACTTAGTCCGTGAGGATAATGTTGTCAGAGTGCAAATCGAGTTTCATCTATTAATGGATGGCTTGGAAAGTGGGTGGTATGGGAAAGACGGATCTGGGTAATAAAACTGCCATGGTTTACACAATCATGTTCTGGACTGTATACTTTAGCCCGTCCTGTGCTTGTACTGGTGATCCTAAATGGAAACAAAGACACATTTACACATATAAAGTCCATTTATTTTTATATGAGTTATCAGTTTGAACATGCCAGCTCGTCTTTTTGTTTTCAATCATTTTTTGTGCTGTGGAGTGTTTCTGCAGCACATATGAATAAGAATACACTCATTGTTGTGTTTCTGACTACCTGGCAATTAGTGATCCATTACTGTCTTTTTGCTCTGTTTGTGGTCTGCAAACTCCTGGGGGAAATATCTGGCTCTCTAACTGGTCCACTGTGTTAACCAATTAGCTACCAGTTAAAGGTGTAATTTGTAAGGATTCTAAGGTAGCTCCACTGCTCACTATACTGGACTTGCCCCTCTCTGCTGTAACTACTATCTTTGGCTGTAGCAACAAGCTGCCATTAGCAAATAAGCTAGCTCAGTTAGCCGTGGAGCTTAGTGGCCCATTCAGCAACCTCAGACCACAGGAATCAGGGCTAATCAACTGGCCTCCAAGTGAACACCACCAGACAGGGACTGGACACAGACTCAGAGACACCAATTTGAAGACAGCGGACAGAGGTGATTTACAGCAGCTCTGACCAAGACTATGACTCCAGCTCAAGGAGACAGGGGAGTCATGAAGTGGCAAAGGAGCGAGAAAGAGTCAGATGCCAACTGCATGGGAAAATGGTGTCTAGGGTTGAAATATTTTCACGTTAGTCTGTGAATTAAGGATTTATTTAAACCAAACCAGAGGTGATTGTAGAGAGACAAACCAAGACCGCTTCAGTGAGTTTTGTTTCTCTTGTGTTGAGTTTGGATGACGTGTGTTTTTTTGATGAGTTAAGTTCTTCTGAGTTGGGTAAAAAGGAGAAACATGGATTCAGATGGTGTACAGTTGTATTTCTCTGTTAAGTAATGAAATTATACATGTATAACAATATTTCCTCAGGTGACATTTTGTGAGTTTATTTTGCTTCTTTATTAAACAACAAGCGAGTTGCTTTTACATTTCCCAGCTGAAGCTACTGGTCATGGCTGGTTGATTAGCACATTAACCTCAGTAGATATCACTCAGCAACTCAAGGCATCAGTGTCTCTGACATAACATCGACCCTGTTGTTTCTTTACCCTCTGATAATAAAAGTTCATTTAATATAAGAAAATTATTTAACTATAACTATTGAACAATTATGAGACTTTCTTGGGAATTGGCCCTTTGACTGTGTCTGTCTGCTGTTTGATGCTGAGCAGGTAGTCTACAGTGAGATGTTGGAGTTTTCACACCAAGAAACAGCTACATGCTGCAGCTGAAAATTATACCATGAGAGTTGTGAGAGCGAACCAAAACTGTAAATCTGTGGCAAGGACAGATGGACAATGAGCTGAAAGTCAAGTGGAGCTGCCAATTCCGGTGAAAAATACCTGGACAATCATGATGGCGAGTGACCTGTTTCACATTGTCATTTAATACATACAATAAGAATGAAAATAAAAATCTTGTTTATAGCCATTTTTCAGTGTACAGCAGCTTGATATTCTCTGTTGTGGTCCCATTTGCTGCAACCAGAGATTGCTAAAATAGCAGCTTTCAAAATCATCAAGAGGAGGTTTTTATATCTTTTTTTTTTTTTTTTTTTTTTTTTTTTTAAATAAAATAAAATCAAGATCTATAGAGGCACAACACCGCACAGTTTGGAGGCCTCTTTTCATTTCAAGTTCCCTCTCAAGAGGCTTGATATGATCGAAGCACTCCAGGCTGAGTACAAACGTGGCTGCTGCTGCTGAGCATGGTGATGGTTGTAATGATGACAGTTATTTTCATCACACGCGCCACTATCAGGGCTGGTGAGATGTAACGCCGCCCACTCCACCATCAGGGCTCTACAAATCTCAAGAGGTGATGAAATGACCAGAGCTTGAAGAGGTGATCATGTCACCCTGCTAACCACTGGAGTTTATCATTGCTTCAGAGCTTGCTCATCCAGCCACGCTCTGTCAGTTGGACCAACACTGCATTGCAGTTTCAGTCCATGTACCACTGAAGAGGTGACTCAGTAACTTGCAGTCATAACAGCCAATCTGGTGATTTTCAGGGTGGGTTGGTCACCTCTGGGACCCTGTGGTGGTCTAAGAAGGTCTGAGACAGAGGTCTACCTTCTGTAATGAAAGAAGCTTTGGATTGAGTCCCTGTCTGAGCTGGAGTTACTTCGGAGAACAACATACTGTGTGATGTAACAAAGTCAAAAGTCGCCTTGCACCAACTGAGGGGACACTCTCATGACTGATGGAAACAGTTTCTGTGCCATCTGTCCACCGTCCTTTGTCACTATTGCTGGCACAGCAGACCGAACAAGATGTCGTCAGTCATCCTGCCACTGTACCTGGAAGGGCTATTTTTAATGCATCATCATCCTTAAACAAACACTCTGATGTCTGGCTGCTGGGTAGTTTCTTTTCTTTGAGGGATTTTGGAAATAGGCCACATTGCCTGCATGTTTGGCTGAGCAGGTGGTAGACTGATTCCTGTCAGATTTTGGTTGTCAGAATGTAATTTCAATTACTTAGAGACCACGCCACTGCTGAGCTGGGACTCAACTGGCATCTTTTGATCAAAGTAATTTGGGTATTGTTTGTCCTCATGTTTCAGTGATTACAGTGAATGCTTTATTTTAATAAGAAACTCATCACCAGGTTGTGGTGTAGTGTTGTTTGGATTGGTTCATTGACTGTGTAAGATATAGACAGAACTCTAGAGAGTGAAGCCAGTCTGGAAGTGCCTTAAACCTGCATTCTTCACTGAGCGGTTAGCAGGGCATGACTGCACTGGTTTAAATTTGATGTCAAATTGTATGTAAGCTGATGAACAAATGAAACTGCTTTTCACTTGATTTATAACCCCAGTAAAGAGCTGTTGGCCTCAATCGCTAGTCAAGTGTTCTTCAACACAGCATGATGTTCATTTTGTAATTATGATCCCATATACTACCAAAACATGTCTGCAGGTTTTCAGTCAGACCAGGATATTCTAGTATACAAACTGATGGGTGAGATCACAGTGGGCACCCACCAGTGATGTCATAGAGTCCTGTGGTAGAACTGTACATCAATGCATGAAATGAAAAAGCTGGCGATCAGAAAAGACCAAAAAGTCGGGAGATGTTAAGTCATTCCTTTAAACCTTTGGACCCCCATGACCCTACCACATTAAGGGCCTGAGGTTGGGAGAGAAGACAGGTGAAGGTAGCACCTACATGCATGTGCGTCGCACTCTTATCATACCTTCCAGTCTAAGCCCATAATGAAAAGTTCATCTTTCTGAATCCAGAAAATATTCCTTTTCTAATCAGTGTACATTGAGTCAGAATCCAGTCTGTCTGACGGTTACATGTGGACCATTTTCAAACAGCCAAGATATCATAATGATTTATTTATTTTGTTTTAGCTTTGGGGTGGCATTTGGATGCTATGACACATGAACAAAGTTCTGGTCAGCCGATGGGGAAACAGGGAAATATCAGCAATAATTACGGACTCCTTACTCCTTAGTCTTGTTTAACTCCGTGAGCGGTGTCATTTAGTTCCGTAAATTACAGCATTAACGGGGAGATATAGATATAGAGATATATAGAGAGCTGGGCTGCAAAAAAAAAAAAAAAAACCCTGCATGATGTGTCCCTGAGCAAAATACTGGAGTGCTGCCTGCTTCACAGAACCCTTCTCTGAAGAGATCTTAACCCATCAAACAATCTTCAAGATAACAGTTATTTTGAATCTTTGAGGTCAAAGACAACACTTTGTTCCGATGCGCTGTAGCTGCTCGATTTGGGGCTAAAACACAGTCACTGTCTTATCTTTATTGTATCCTATAAAAGCTGGTTTATGCAGCGATCCTCTGAAGTCCGCTTTGTTAAGTAATCATGCTCTTACCTTTTGCTCTGCTATTTAAAAGTGGAAGACGGTGTTCTAAATACGAAATGTGTGTTTGACAGGACGTAAGAGAAACTCTGCAGTTGAAAATCTATACTGGAAGGGAAAGCGTGCCCACTGAGTGATGCTGTTTGTCTTCATGAGCATGCACCAGGTCAAAGGGTTTCCATAATGGAGACCTGCATGGCTGATTTACTGCAGCACACGCACACGAGGAGTGATCACGCATGCAACATGAAGACTTGGAGTGTGTTTCCCGGCAGCCAGGCCTGAGCATGGAGCAGACATCTTCAGGCGCTCCTTCGGGCTGAGTCATCTACCAGATTTTTTTTTTTTTTTTTTTTGTCCAACATTGATGCTTTTATGTGGAAAACAAGAGTCTGTGTTATGTAAAAGAGCAACCATTAATCCAGATTTCTAGGAGGAATGTTTTGGTGAATATCCCTCACACTAACGCCCTCCCATGATCTCCAAGAAGAGATGGCCACTCAGCTCGTATAAATCACGCTGGCGAGCAGTTGCCTCTGGTGGCTGGTCCAGTTATTTCGGTTGGGCTCCTCTGGGCGCCACGTGATGTGGATTGAAAACGAAGAGGGCGTCGCTGGCTACTAGGCAACTGCCACACAACACAAATTAGCAATAGAGATACTGTCTCATTCTCTCTCAGTAAAAATCACTCTTGTCTTTGTTATGCAAATACATTAAGTACATTTGTGTGATCCACAGCGAGCCAGCGGCTCCTTCTTGCTGAAGGATGGTTTCTGGATTCAGACATCAAAGCAGATTGGAGCGCATTCAGCTGCCAGAGAAAATGAACAATGCTTTTTTTCCCCTTTTTTTTTCTTCTCGAGAACGACTTGGGAAAACACTCAAAGTTATTCAGGCTGACTCAACATCAGTCTGAACGAGACAAAGAAGCGAAGGAGGAAAACAAAAGATATTCCAGTGTGGTGGTGGTGGATGGGGCATCTCAGCACGTGGATGTGGCTGAGAGGCAGAGTGTGGGCATTGTTTCACATGTTCTCCCACCATGGGCTCCGGAGTGACAGCTGAGACAAGAAAACATGTCTCTCCTCCCCCAACTGTTAGCGCGCACTGCTATGGGCAAATGCCAGTCAGAGACGTCAGCCTTTTGTGTTGAGTGTTAACTGTGTTATCTGTATCCACTGCAGCTCTTGATCTTGAACACAGTCTAATTTCTTCTCTTGGTGTTGATGTTTATCTTTTCCTAATTTGGTCTTGTTTACATTTTCCGTTACTTCTGTCTTTGCCTGTCATGGTTCGATCCTTCCATTTATCACCCGACAGTGTTCACTAACAGTTCAAATGAGTGCTTTCAGACACTATTTTTACGGCGCCTTCCATTCAGGGTGACTGTAAATAGTTTTATAGTGACGGTGGGGGTTGTTAACCCTGTGTAGTGTGTTGACATGCTGCAGGTGGTGGCCTGTTGAATGTCCAGCTGAGACAGGAATGTGGAGGCCCTTAGGGTGCAAAGCAGGCGGGATCAATCACGTAGACAGATCATGGCTTTCCTGGTGAAATTACTACTACTACTCAAAAGAACAGTTCATCCCAAAATCAAAAGTGCATATAAATGGCACTCGGCTTGAAGTGCAATGCCTCTCTCTAGAAATCGCGACTCTGTTTCTCCAGATAATCCACAGATCTTGTTGTGAGAATTTTTATGTAGGAACTGCTTTCTTTTTGACCGAACTACACTAGTCAACCATATCGGCATGCAGAAGGAAAGCATGCATTTACTCATCAACAGCTTGACTGTCAGTCAGTGTTGGGGCTGCTGTTCAGCGTCTGGCGCTCAAGTTGTTGCTCTGTGTCCTGCAGTATTGGCACTAGTCTGCCCTTGTCGGCGAACTTTTTTGGACATTTGAGCAAGTGGAGTCAGCTGCTTAGTCTGTCTGTGTTCAGCCAAGCAAATGTGCGTGAGAAGAGAAACAGCATAAAAGAAAAGGAAAGCCAGTTGAGCCTGTCGCTTTGGTATCCGCTATGTCACCTATTTAGTGCAGTTCCTCCTTGGGTTTTGCCTCTGACTCTTTGCCAGTGCTATTTTAACTAACTTTTAATCAGACATATCTTTGATTAGAAGTTGCTGTCAAAAAAACGCTTCTTTATCATAACAATGGTTTTTCTCTCTGCAATCCAGAATAATCCTTTTTTGAACGACTAACACAGACCACTGTCACCTGGTGGTGTGGAGAGTTATTTCCTCTTCGAGCATGTTAGCTGTAGTGTATTCAAGTGCAGCTTTTTGGCTGAGACGCAGGCGACTTGAGACAATGTTTCTTTGATATTGGTTTGGTGTGTCTGCACTTTCAGAGCAGAATGCCAAATGAAAATCAGTGTGTGATGTTGGGGAGAACTGTCCCTTTCAAGAGCTCTTCATATGGATCTTTTTTATCTTTAAGTAATTGTTTTGAACATTAAGACAACTTAAAGGGCTTCACATTATTCCGCTACAAATCGAAGGCAGTATACGCCCCAGTCTTTAGGTCACATTAGACATCATGAGAGGGTTTACTTGAGTGACAGGCTGAGGATCATCTGAGGGCCCTTTCTCGTAAGGCCCTGGGGGTCCCCTACTGATTTATTGCTGTCCCTCGGACTGCCTGTGTCTATCTTTAGCTTTGCAGACTTTTACAAGCCTCTTGAAGCGAAGGCGTGCTGTGGCTCTGTTCTCGGGGCTCGCTCAAGACTCTCCAACCAATCCTTCGCCGTGACTTGTTCCTCTATAGGTTGTGCATAGCTTGCTTACTTTACTGGGAACCCTGCAGCGACAGGCATGTGCCTGAGGAATTCAGGGGGTCCAGTAGCTGTATGTTCAGGCTTCTCTAGCAATGGCTACTGTCTTCTAGATACTCAGAGGAGGAATATTAGTGCAATTACTCCAATTCTTTGCACTTGATATTGCTTTACAAATCAGAGGGAAATAATGCCATTTTATCTTCTCTATTTTATAATTTGACAAGAGAGAAATAACAATAAACGAAATCTTTTATAACTGTTAAATTAAGTGTACCATTTATTAATGATGATTATCATTGATTGTTACTGGGTATCTCTCCTCCCTCATTTATACCTTTGTCATCTTTACATGTAAATGAGCACATAATGCAGGGAGCTATTAACAGTAACAGTACTAATGATGCTGACCTCTTGTATTAAGTGAAGATGTTGCTTTTAAGCTCAGGTCGGGGATGGATTAATAAATATTCTGAGAAAACACTCAGAGAGCTTTGAAGTGATTCAGGAACATGTCCAGGCCAGCGCGGAGCTATAGGAGCAGACACAACCCTTTATCTCACTGAAGAGCTGTGATGGTCTAGTTCAGACGCTGCCATTGGTCAGATTCTCAGCACGCATCCTCTTCTTCTCTTCTTCTTGTTTTCATAAGCTTCATTTGTTTTGTTCCGAACTGCATGTATGCTGCTTCATCATTATTAATCAGTGGTAACTTTGACCGTTTAGCATCAGTGTTTATATTTCAGTGTTCATCAGTGTTTAATATTATCCAACATTTCAGTTTGTTTTAACATCTGTTCTTTTTTTCCTTTTCTTTTTATTGACCATCAGTGATACGTTACATCGTTACATCGTAACGTATCACTGAGTTACATCGTAACGTATCACTCATATATATATATATATATAAAAAGAAACAAATACATCTATATATACATACATATACATATATACACATACACACATGCACACAAACATGCACATACATACATATTAGATGTACACATTACAGAAAGGAAAGCACCTCGGCTTGCCAGCACTGAAGCTGTGCACTAAACAAGACATGGTTCACATGGATTTAATCACAATCACAAATACAAATGCAAGATGACTGCTAAGCAATAATTAAGAGGGCAGAGTTTTAAGTTTACCTAAGTGCGTCAAAATCGGCTCCCAGACAGAGATGAATTTGTCCCTGGAACCCCTGAGAGTATATTTTATTGTCTCTAATTGTATGAAATGTGTCAGGCCGCTAAACCACAAAGACACTTTGGATGGATTTTTTCGATTTCCAATGCAATAATATTCTTCTGTGTGCGTAAAAGCAATTATGTTTTTATAGCTTTTCCTTAATGTTGTATGTCTTCTATCTGTGGTACCGAATATGGCCACAGCTACATTGGTTTGGAGATTAATATTCAGTGCTTCTGACAACATTTTAAAGATGGTAGACCAATAGGTTGCCAGGGCTGGACTTGACCAAAACATATGTGTTGAGTCAGCGGGAGTGTTTCGACACCTGTCACAGCTTGCATCTGTGTTAGGATATACTTTAGCCAGTCTTGCTTTGGAGTAGTGAATGTGATGTGGGCTCTTGAATTTTATAATGCTTAGTTTGGCACAGGAGGTGCTGTCGTTTACTCATTGTAGAGCGCTTTCCCAAATGTCCTCTTCTAAGTCCTTCCTCAACTCATCCACCCAGTCTGCTCTGATCTTAACATCTGTTCTTACCATTCTGTTGTCCTGTTTTTGGTTTGTACTCATTATTGTTCCATATTCATGTTATCTGTGTGTTTGTTATTCTAATTGTTTTACTTCTATTGTAAGTTTTCCATTTTAATGTTTACTCTGGCTGCCATTCATTTTGTTGAGAGGGAAAACAGAACATTTGTCTTTCCCCAGCTGCCTCGATCTTTTCCCTCTATTGTTTCCTTAATAAACCTCCTAAATTACAACAAACAATCATTTGAGCTACATGAAACAGCTCCCCCCTCTCATAAGACTCATTCAGCCAAAGTGGAATAGATTAACTAAGGTGCCTTGTAAAAGCTTTACAAGAGTCTCTTTTGTAAGAGTACCTTCTCATTACCTTAACAACAGAAATCTTACCCTCACATCAAACTGTTGATGAGACTCGAACAAGTGAAGTGTGATTAGGCCGAGCGTTTCCTAGACACTTTATTCTACATTCACTTTTTGTCCAAGGAACCAAAAAAAGGTGATTGTTGAGAATCAAATACTGCTGCTTTGGGTTGGCGGTTTGGGTTGGACACCATTTGTCCACTGTCAATGTGCATAGATTTAGCTTTGTTAAATAATAATCAGCATTATCATCAGTATCACCCTGTATTTACCTGGTTAGTTTCATTGAAAACTACTGAAAATAATGCCTCTAAAAACAAACTGACAGAATAACTTAAACAAATACACTGGAACAACTTGATACTGACAAGGTGCACCTCAACATCCTTCTTATTCACTGGCTTTTAATTGTATTTACTCTGGCTTCATTTCAATGGATTCATTGGGTTTAAAATTGTGGTTTATATTGTTTTTATCTATCCGCATTTCTTTTACATTTGCTTTGCACTTAAATTTCTTTATGCTCACCTGGTTGAACCTGCAGGATATAGGATATATATAAGGTGGTGGCTTATTGCATTCAGTAAGGTTGCCATTTGGCAAGAGGCATCAAAACCATTTCCAGTTGACTTTGTAGCGACCAAAACAGGTATTTCAAGCCAAACCATGACGCTATCCTAACCCTAACCAAGGGTATAAACACAGCTTTATCACCAAAGAGAAAATCCAAATCCACTTTTAATGTTTCCTTTTTGCACAGAAACTTACTTGGCTCACATTTATTCCAGTGATTGCGCTGATCACATTTCTGTCTTTACGAAGCACTTTGGTGCAAAAACCTGTTTGCCTTCATAAATGAGATAAAAATCAAAAATAAAAGATTTTTACTCAGGTGGTGGGTAAAACACAAGTTATTTTGAAGTCATCAGACTTTTGTTTTTTCTAAGTTGCAGAATCCTGTTCGGTAACCCCTCTTAAACCAAACTAAACTAAACTATAAGAATATAAACAGTTTCTGCAAACATACCACAGCAGAGTATGTTTTTTTTTGTGGTAGGGAACTTCCTGAAACGAAACAGCCTTAAAATAAGGTTTGATTTAATTAATTTAAATGATTTCCATACTTCAAGCTTGAGCTGAGTGTGAGAGAGGATCGGTCAGGACGTAGAGTCATTTTTCAACCAGGTATCAAAGTGTGTTCCGTCAAACACTTGAGAGAGGACCAAGAAAACTTCCACTGGTAGAATCTACTATGTGAAAGCTGTGTGAACACTATGTTATCCCCTGACCTTCACAGGACAGAACCTGGCACACAGCCTCCATATGGTGTGCTTTACACCGGGGGAGGAACGTGCTCTCTCAAACCGGCTTCCATTAAACGCATTCCTTGTTAACAGCCCGATAAAGGCATGCTAGCAGGCCCCAGCTCTGAAATGGTGTGACTCATCACTCAGGTGTGTTTACAGCTTATCACGCAAGAAAAAGAGGCTTCTCTGGGTAGCACTAACCACGCTTTGTAGCACATCCAAGAAAAAGTCAAAGCAACCCGTCCTCTCAGGCAGTTTATTCAGCGCAAATGTGTGGCAGGGGGATGACCTTTTGTGCTCTCGCTAGCACAAATGCGGGGAGGGATGGAGAGAGTGAGCGAGCGAGACGGTGTTCATGTGTGTGTGAGGCCAAGAGGCTCGAGGTGAGCTCCAGACATCAACAGGGTCATTTCATTTTTACACAGAACCATCAATTACATCCCACCTCCACCGTGATATTAGTTTGTTGCTCTAGTGCAGCAGCTGGGGAGGGAAGATGGCTGTTTGTTGTCTTACAGCCGGAGAGATGAGAGGGTTTCTCCACAGCTTATGTAACGTGTCTCTTTTCATGCAATATGGCTAGGGGTTTTGTCTGTTAATCTAGGTGGGTATCAATCAGGTGATGAGTGTTGGGATTTCAATACTTGATGTTTTTTTTTGTTTTTTTTAAGAGATTTTGGCACCAGATTTAATGAAACATGAGAGCAAGGTAAAGAGGCTCTGGTCTCTTATCTTTATCCCACAAATTAGGAACAGTTTTGTGTCTAAACTGGGTACCATACCACTGGGGTTAACAATTGTTGAATGTTTCTGTAATGACAACATCACAGCCGCTCCTTACTGCTCCTTGAGTGTCAGAGTGTCAGACAGCGTGGGACAAGTGCGAAAGGAGACACCTCGATTACACCTACGAATTAATGGAGGAGCAGATAATAATCCTGTTTTGAGGGAGCGGGCGCGGAGCGCCACAGCCTCAACGAAGTAACATGAAACAGGAGCAATGTTGAATGGATTCAGTGGAGTGATGGGCAGAGGGATCAGAGCTCATGACAGGGTCCCTAGGCCAAGTTTGCAGGCCACTTCACTTTACATCAGCAAAGGGCATCCAAGGTCTTTTTATTCACCCCTGTTTCTGAATGAACTGTTATTTTGTTGAAAATAGATGCCATTCTGAGTCAAATCAATGAATGGTGGACAACCCTAACAACATAAATACAGCATAATAAAACCAATACAAATCCAGAAAACAATCAAATAGAGAGAAATCCTGCAAAACTAAGGCTTGTGCTAGAGCCAGCAACTTCAGTATCTCTTCTCTGTATATTACTCCATGCTGCACGTGTGGTCAAACTGGGCATTTTCATTTTGTCTTCTCAGTTTTCCTTTTCTGTGTTCTGTGCATCTTGTAGCCACTCATATATGTGACTGAAATCATTAACAATGTTTGTCACCCTGCACACCTAGAAGATGACTGGAATGCAGCATTCCAGCCAGTGACCTCCTGTTCACAGACACATTTCTCCTTCATAACACCAGACCCAGGATCTGTTCTCACACCCACTGTCATGTCATGTTTGGATCACAGTACTTTTTTTTTTTTTAAATAGACCTTCCTATTTGGACTGGGTCTAGTGCAGAAAAAAAATCCTTGATTAATTGATAAAAAACACATTTTTTAAATCTGCTATTAAAGGATAAGTCCCAAAATAATCTTTCTAATAAATTTCTATTATATATATATATATATATATATATATATATATATATATATATATATATATATATATATATATATATATATATATATATATATACATATATATATATATATATATATATATATATATATATATATATATATATATATATATATATATATATATATATATATATAAAATGCTCTGGCGTGTTTGTGTTTCTTTTAACCAATCACAATTGTCTTGGGTGGCACTGAGGCCAGGATGCAGTGACGGTGCCACTGCATGTAACATGGCATTTGGGGGAGCTTGTTTTTTTATGTAAAAGCTGCCAGCTGCATCTGGAAACAACATTAATAACTGCATTGAGAAGGAAACCATAACAGGGAGTTTAAACTCTAAAACCAAAACAATATGTTAAAAGATGCTAAAATTCTTCTTATTCTTCAAATTCTTCTTAGAATCATAGGTCCAGTTGCCTTACTTCAAGAATCCTCATGGACAGACTCACAGACGGTATCATGAATAATGAAAACAATTATTGCTGCAACCCTAGCATTGGTGCAACAAAGTTGAAAACACCATCTAAATTTTGACAGTAGTGATGTAGGAAGGCAGGAAGGAAGTATCATAACTGCGTTCGCTAAGTCAATTTCCTGAGCTTTGCTTCTATCCATCTCTAGTGTGAGCTGAGTGATCAATCTGCAGCTCTGGATATGGTATCACGTTACGATGTGAGACTACATCGATGCGATGTGAAGTCGGCGTACTGATATTGATGCTAAAGTGCAGGATTTGCTGCACTTTTTTTTATGGGACCAGAGAGGCTCAGAAATAGATTGCCCTGGGCTGAAGCTTCTCTCCTGTCCTGGTGATGTCTCTCTCTCTCTCTCTCTCTCTTTTGGGCTTCCAACTCCCAACGCTCATCTCAACTCTCCTGGGATGGCAGGCCCAGGCAGGCGGCCAGCTGGTGGTGCCTCACTGGGACGGCAGCAGAGACACGGAGGGCGACGTCAGATGTTGTATCAAAGACAACAGCGGCTCAAGGGGAAAAGCTTCTCCAGAGACACAGCAACATACCTCTCCTACCAGTGCACTTACTTTAATCCCCTCTAAGGTTGTTCATGCTGGCATGACTGTGTTTGTGTGTCTGCTGGGATTTTAGCTTTGTGAATGGTTACATAAATCTTTATATGCAAGTGTGTGCGTGGGTGATAATGATGTGCAAGCATATGTCTGGGTATACCCTAGATACCTCTCTCTATTTCTTCTCTATGTGTGTGTGCGTATGTGTGTGTGTGTGTGTGTGTGTGTGTGTGTGTGTGTGAGTGTATTACAGGAAAACAGTGACTAATGTCTGCCCTCTTCTCTTCCGTAAGCTGATCTGTCCCTGAGGCGAAATAGAGGGCACCGGCTTCTCTCTTGCCCGGAGACGCTTTTGAAACACTGCAAAGACAGCACATGAAACCTTTATTACAGCACAGACAGACTCAGCAATCACGAAGTCAACGGCACCCATGAGCAGCCACGCTCAGAGCATCCACCTCTTGGGTGCCGCGAGGTTAACTTGTCCATTACCTCACCCACAACATCCAAGGGAGATGACCCATGTAGAGCTCAGACAACACAAGCTGAAACTGGTTGTACAGCATTACTTACTCTGTGTAAACATGGGGATGGTTGAGTGGGGGGGCAACACAGATACACCTTTCAGGCCAACGATGCTGATATAGCTGTGGCAGTGGCGTAATGAGTGTGTATTGGTCTATCCAATCACCAGAATAAAGGTTGGAAATGTATGTTTCAGCAAACCACAGACATGACAACAGATCATGTCTCAGCTTAAAATCACTTTTTTGGTCATCACAGACACAGCTGGAGTTGTCGCAAGCTCTCGTTAAAAATATCTAGTGGAGTCACCCCTGCAAATGTTGTCTGGCTTGTCATCCTCCTCGCCTCTAACTCCACCACTAAACCCTCCACTTCCCCATTTGAAAGGCTGGTCCCACTAGAGTTCTCAACGGGCCTGAAAATGACAACAAATTAATAAAATAATTAATTAAAAATGTGTTCGTCTTGATTTCAACCTACAAGAGCTGCCTCAAGCGGCTTCCGTAGCCACTGGCTGTAGCTGTAGCCTACCGGTAAGTTTCACTTTACGTTAGTTTGTTTACTTGACTGAGTTTGTTTAGGAGCTACCGGTTAGCAGATTAGAGGCTGACACTCCCATCTAACCAGCTACTTCAGTTAAGGTGACGTAAATGTAGGCTAACGCTAACTTAGCAATGTAATGTGAAACCTAATCAAACGTTTATTAATTCATTTAATATTATGGAACACATCATTAATTAATTTGTTATCACGAGAAAACAATCTTTGTTATATGGAGATAACAAAATAAATTCATTTGTTATGATGAGAAAACAACCTTTGTTATATTGAGATAATCAGATAATAAGTCGTTATCACGAGATAACAGTGTATGAAAAAAAAGAAAAATCCATGGCCATTCACAGCTTCCGTATTATCCACTGCTGTGTTATCTAAAAGTACACACAATCATTAAGTTGCAGCTATGTATTTGCTTTTAACTACAAGGCAAATACATAAAGACATTGACTGTTAGCACGATCGTTTGAGAACCAGGAACCGTGAACTGTGCATTACATGATTCACTGCTAAACAATGTTGTAGCGGTAACGTGACTGAACGAACGAATGAACGAATGATATGAATGATTCTTCCTGCCGAACTGACCGATGAGAATTGAATCTCGACATCGAAGGATGAAATCCACCTCTAATGCTTACAGTTTGGTTAGCTTTTGGAAAGAAAAGTACTGTGTTAAGTTTAGCAAAACATCCTGGCGTACCTATGTTACGTACCAAACTTCAGATACCTGATGTATGTTAGGCAACTTAGCTAAATTAGAGAGTTAAAATAACTTTTGCTTTTACACTGAACACGAACAGCAGCCTTCTGGGTCAAATTAACAGTCCATTCCCTTCCGGCTTCCTATGCAGATTTGTCGCTCTATGGTAAAGATGCAGCAGTTGCAGTTTTCTCAACTGATACTTATTTTCAAGTCTGACTGCCGATTCCAAAAATGTTTTGAGAACTAAATCTATCAACATGCACAGACATTACTGTAACGTTTTATTAGATAGAAAAAAAAAGTGTTTTTTTTTGTTTGTAAAAATAGTGATGTAATGGAAGGGTTTGGTGTGTGGTGGTTTGAGCACTCTTAAGGATAAAGAAGAGCAGGATGGAGACGGATTATTTCCTTAAGCAGCACTTTATGTTTTCCTGCACTTCAGCTTCACAACAACAACATCAACAACAACAAGGGAAGGCAAGGCAAGTTTATTTGTATAGCACAATTCAGGCACAAGGCAACTCAAAGTGCTTTACAGGCACACACAAATTTCACTAAAAGACATAATTTCATTTAAAGGACATTAAGAATTGCATTAAAAACATTAAAAATAGCATTTTAAAACCAATAAAAACATTAAGAAATAAACATCAAAACAAGTAGGCTAGAATAGAGAAGCTTTTTAAGGAAACAGGACTGTAGAGTCAGAGTCATAATGCAGTTCAAAGAATTGAATTGCTTCAGTTAAAAGCAGCGGCAAAAAGAAATGTTTTAAGTCTAGATTTAAAAGAGGTGAGTGTTGGCGCAGACCTGCAATTTTCAAGTAGTTTGTTCCAAATATGACGCCCATAGTAACTGAATGCTGCTGCTCCATGTTTAGTTCTGATTCTGGGGACTGAAAACAGACCGGTACCTGACGATCTCAAAGGTCTAGATGGTTCATAACGCGACAGCAGATCAGAAATGTATTATGGCCCGAAACCATTCAATGCTTTATAAACCAGCAACAGGATTTCGAAATCTATTCTTTGATAGACAGGAAGCCAGTGTAAAGATCTAAAAACTGGAGTGATGTGATCTACTTTTTTGGTTCTTGTTAGGATTCGAGAAGCAGCGTTCTGAATCGGCTGCAAGTGTCTGATGGAGTTTTTCAGTAGTCGAGTCTGCTGAAGATAATTGCGTCAACAAGTTTCTCCAGATGTAAGTCCTCTTATCCTGGATATATTCTTAAGGTGATAGTTGGCTGACTTTGTAACTGTCTTAACATGGCTGCTGAAATTCAGGTTTCCGGCTTGGTTTATAGTTTTCGACATTACAGACTGTAACTGAGCAGAGACTGTAAGTCGTTCTTCCTTGAATCCAAAAACAATTATTTCAGTCTTGTCTTTGTTTAACTTAAGAAAACTCTGACACATCCAATTGTTGATTTGTTCAATGCATCTACTCAGGGTATGTATGGGATTATAGTCCCCTGGTGTTATGGTCATATAAATTAGTGTGTCATCTGCATAACTATGGTAGCAAATTTCATTGTTTTCCATTATCTGAGCTAGAGGAAGCATGTAAATATTGAATAGTAGAGGCCTCAGAATGGAGCCCTGGGGTACTCCGCTTGTCATTTTCATCTGTTCAGATGTGTAATGACCAATAGACACAAAGTAATCTCTCTAATTTAGATAAGATTTAAACCACTTTAGTGTTGTACCAGTGAGTCCAACCCAGTTTTCCAGTTGGTCCAGTAGTATATTATGGTTGACTGTGTCAAATGCAGCACTGAGATCCAGTAATACTAAGAGTGAGATTTTTCCGCTGTCTGTGTTTGAATGAATGAGGACCTTAACAAAAACCATCTCAGTGCTGTGATGTGGTTGAAATCCTGATTGGAAAACATCAAAACAGCCATTTATTATTAAGTAATTGTTCAGATGTTGAGAAACAGCTTTTTCAATTATTTTACTTAAAATTGGGAGGTTTGAAATGGGCCTATAGTTATTCATTACTGATGTGTCTAGATTCCTCTTCTTCAGGAGTGGTTTAATGACTTCAGTCTTAATGGCTTGGGGGAAGACACCTGAGAGAAGAGACGTGTTAACAATCTGTAGCAGATCTGGAATCATGCAGTCTGAAACTTTTTTGAAGAACCCTGGTGGTAAAAGATTTCAAATGCTGTATAATGTCTTGCAGGTTTTTGACATTGATTGGATCAAATTGTGTCATGGTATTAGAGTTGGGTTTAGGTGGACAATATGACAACACATCTCCAGTACCTGGTTGAGTGGCACTGACCGCTTGTCTAATGTTCTGAATTTTGGCAGTGAAAATGATGCAAATTCATTACAGGCCCTGGTAGACAGATGTTCAGAGGCTACTGGCACAGGAGGGTTTGTTAGCCTGTCGAAGGCACGAGCATTAATTTTGTTCTTGGTGATAATGTCTGAGAGGAGGGACTGCCTTGACTTTTTCAGTTCTAAATTAAAAATGTAAAGTCTCTCTTTATAAATGTCAAAATGAACCTGGAGATTTGTTTTTCGCCTCCTGCGGTCAGCTTTTCAACATTCCCTTTTTTCCATCTTGACTAGCGTGGTGTTTCTCCAAGGAAATGTTTTCTTACCAGAGATCACCTTCACTTTAGTGGGTGCAATGGCATTCATGACATTTGTAATTTTGGAATTGAAATGATTTACAAGGTCATTGACAGAGAACCTAGAGAGGGGTGGTGTGGAAGAGAAAGCCTCAATGAATATGTCACCAGTATTTTCAGTGATGTATTGCTTTGAGACAACCTCAGTTTGAACATTTGTGTACATAGTTATAGCACTCTGATGGTCAACACAGTAATGGTCAGAGAGAGCAACATCAGATACCAGAACCTTAGAAATGTTCAGACCCTTTGAGATAACTAAGCCCAGGATGTGGCCCCTGTTGTGTGTGGGCTGTGTCACATGCTGAGTCCAAAGGTATCAAGGACACAGCACAGTTCTTTAGTCCGTCTGTCCTCAGGCTTGTCGACATGGATGTTAAAGTCACCAACAATTAACACACAATCAAAGTCAGTGCAGATAAGAGACAGTAACTCAACAAGGTCATCAAAGAAACACGTACAGTATTTAGGTGGCCTGTAGATGTTTAGAAATATAGCTCGAGAAGATGAGTTCACCTGAAGAGCAACATATTCAAAAGAAGTGAAACTTCCACAAAACATCTGCTTGCATTTGAGTAACTCATTAAACAGAATACTAACACCTCCTCCTCTTTTATGCATTCTAGTTTTACTTATGAAAGAGAAATTTGGAGGACTTGATTCAATGTGAACAGCTGCACTGTCATCCTGGTCTAATCAAGTTTCATTTAAAAACATAAAAGTAAGATTGTGTTTGATGATACAATCATGTATTAAAAAAGATTTTCCTGCCAGAGACCTGATGTTTAATAGAGCTACAGTTACAGTATCAAAACCAACTGTGCAATTTTTTGCAACAGTCAGTGGCTGACGAGGAATGGGAGCTAAATTAAATGGACTGGCACATTTAGTCTGGCATTTCCTGTTTCTCAACAAATTCACAATTTTTCTATTACCTGTAAGCACAGGAATTGAGGAGGCTACCTAAACTCCAAGGGGCCCTGGCTTTTCTCAGGGGAAAACAGTAGTGATATCAACTTCGTAGCCTGGACCCGGCACATATCAGTAAGCGTTAACTGTACTGTCTACATGGACAATAACAACACAACACAACACAACAACAACAACACTTCCTTATCTGACTCACATGTGACTGAACTAACCAATCAGAAGCTAGGACTGAGGTGAACATAAGGTAACCCAAAAGGTGTATTCATTATACATTTTTGGAGCTGTCTTATCTACACTACTGAAAAGATTTAAACTTGAAAATATGTCAATAATAACTGCAAACATAAATAAGTAAATAGTTACCTGTGTAAACATTACACATTTTTTAAATAAATTAACTCAAGAATGAATTAAATATAAATTAACATAACTTCTAAACTTTATAATGATAATAAAAATAACATGTTGTATGCTGTTTTAATGAACTCGTATTGTGAAAGGTAAAAACAGGGTCTGTTTGGCAGATACTGTAACTGACATGTAAGCAGAAGGAATATGTTTATTACTGGTTCAGACAACAAATCCTTATCATCAAAGTAAATGTGCAACCCTGTAACCCTAACCCTAACCCCTCGCATACAATGCTTTACTTTCCCAAATAAAACAGACACTTAAATATGGGTCATAATAAGCTGCTTTCATAGTCGACATTTTTTTCTGGTGAGGATGGGTTGGGTTTGACAAAACGTTAATTGCCTGGGAGAGATACACACCGGCACTTCTAATGCCAAACTAATTGATGATTTTGTGCCAATCTTTTTGCCCAAATGCATGAATGCCCTTCTCTTGAACATGATGTCAGTGGTGCTTTTTCAGTGCAACCATATCCTCCACTGGGGCCACAGAAGGTGACACTTAATTTACCACTGTCATAATGGGCACAGTTTCTGCATGCATAATTAATCCATCACTGTTTTCCACGTTGATAACAGCACGACCCAGTCCTTACCTCATCTTTACATGGTGATTGCATTCACCCTGCCGCTCACATATAACTGTGAAACACACTCACAGAGAAACACACATATGCCACTGGATCATATGTGTTTCATGATGCAATCTCCACTTGATAACTGAAGCCAGATGAGTGTTAATTTGGTTATCACAAGTACTACAACCAGTTATCACGGTAATATTCTCCTTAAGGTAAAAGGAAGAAAAATGTGTCTTAATACTCTGCAAAAACACCTTTATAGCTATGCTTTACAGCACCACGCATTCATCTCTAACCCAATAAGAGGCAATTAGAGAAATAAGACTGCAAGCAGTAGACAAGGGTGAGGATATGTAGAACTAAACCAGCAAAGGGAAGATCAGTTCACTCTATTTTTAACTCTGAATCTAAATGAAACATCCCCCTAGCACCATGAGCTCGCTTTTTTCCCCCTCACTGAATTCATTGAGTATAAAACAGATTTCGGCAGTAGAATGAAATATGGTGCATTGAAATGACAGGCTGGGTTTGGACATAAATATTACAGAGAGAGGAGATGATGTATGACCGAACTCTCCTCAGACCGACCGCACAGCTTGCTGAGGATTAAATGATGAGCAGCACTGTTGATGCCAAAGTGTGCAATTACCGATTAGCCCGATCAGTACGATAACATACTCTGAACGTGTTGGGTAATTAACATAACTTTATGCTGGAAGCATTCAAAAACAAGCGCGTTCTATTTTCTAGCAACTGTGAGTCTTGCATTTTTCCTTGTTTATGAGTAACATCTAGAATTCTAATTTGATTTCATTAACTTTGTTTATCAAACGCTTTATTTTACAAACAATTTAATATTCAAAGTGATGATGATGAGTCATATCCTGATTATCATGTTGTTTTTTGTTACCAAAGTTTTTTTTGTTTGTTTTTTAAATTCTATTATGCTTTACATAAAAGGTGAAAGGTGAATTAACTGGCCACCCCTCAAATTCATAGGGTGCTGCATATCACCAGAGTAACTCCTAACGGCTGCTAACTGTAGCTGCTGTTAGCTAGTTAGCTCAGTTAGCCATGCAGCTAACAGAGAGGCATCCTGGAGCAGCTGGCAGAGCTGCCAGGCAACACAAAATGTTCTATCTACTGAGGCTAACGTTGCCTAGCATAGACTGCTGCTGTTGACAGAAACCAAAATTGCTTACCTTGTGCATACCAGGCCCCCAGGACCAGTGCCAAGCTTTGAGGCTTGTTTTCATTGTAGCTAAACCATGTAACTACATCTTCAGGTGATGCACAGGGGCCAAAAATACATTTAATATTAATACATAAGCTAACATGGTGACAGAAATGTCTGTTAAATGTGGATACATTTTTTGGAGCATCACAACGCTGTAGCTTCAGTCATTTTATCCCAATTCAAGTAAGCCCACTTGGCTGCTAAACTGGAAGTTAGCTGACTTGGCTGACAGAAGTCTCCAGTGTGCATGTGTAATGGTTACAAAAAGTGCTCTACATGCTCTATGGGGCGCACTACAGGTTTTTTTTTTATCAAGCTATTTTGGCTTCATGTGAGACCTTGCAGCTTTCATAGGAATAAACCTGGGCTGCGTCACCATGGCTGTGTCCAGATAGAATTAAAAGTCCTTGGTGTATGCGCCACATGAGAATCTGGCTTCAAAGTTTACTTCCTGTTTATGCGTGAGTTTCCCTCACTGCAGATTCTGCCTCGGCCCATAGACTTAATGTTGTGATGTCTTCACCGATTTTCAGATAGCCTTTTTTTTAGCTTATGAGAAGTTTTACAAATGTGAAACCTCCATGGATCTAAAATTCCTAACAGAAAGAGTCACTGAGAAAACCTTGCCTTGTGCACACCAGGGGAGTGTCAAGGCTACACTGCTAGCACAGGAGCTCTGGACCGGGATGGGGCTAGCTGGTTAGCACGCTAGCTTCAGTGGTCGTATCTGTAGTAGCCTTAAATGGACCTTTATCACAGTGGACAGTTTGACATGTCAAAGCAAGGAAAGCACAGGTGTGACCATTGACGATGGCACCACTCTATTAAATGTCCCTGTCGGTCCTGCCAGTGAGCCAGCATGCTCAATAACACAGGTCTAGACCCAACTCACCTACATGGAAAGCAGCCATCATATAGGGTATAACTTCCACCTGCATTTTCCATGAAAATGGTCTACAGGCTTACACAGACACATCATGAGAACTGCTGCTTCTTCACATTCTGCTGATAATTACAGTATTTTTTTGTATGTTTTCATCTAAACATCTTTACTTATTGCACATGTAATATAGAGCTACCACAACCTTCTCTTGTTAAACATGGTGTAAGCTCTCATCAGTGGATTGAAAAGTGATCTCTTGTCATGGTGCTTCCTCAGCTGGACCTCAGTGTGATTATGAGGATTTGTGTATTTTGCATATGTCTTTGAGGATGAAGACCTTTTTTTTTCTCTCAAGGTGATTATTGTAGGAATTGAATCCAATCTCGTTGGAGCTCTTGAAACAGGCTCCACGGTCATATTGATTCAGAGTTTGTGTTCTTACAATGGGTCGTGGAGGTGATGAGGACTGTGCAGATGGATTGAAGATACATATTTGCGAGCAGCAGCAGTAGCAGCAGCAGCAACCCTGAGCGTCCTCGGCGGTGCGCTCGCAGCGTGAGAGGCGGTGGAGCGCAGGAGTTGTCTCGACTCTTCAGTGGCCAGTCTGACGGCCTGCCTGCGTCCTTGGAGAGGAAGAGCTGCTGTAATTGGTTTCTCAATGAAGGATCATCAGCAGCTCCCCGGGGGCTCGGCGGACTGTAGCGTGGCGCTGCTCTCTCCACCGTCCGCTGCCCGCCGCTCAGCACCGCTCCTTGCTCGCTTCTGCTCAAACTAACAAGTGGGCTGTGGAGGGGACCCTCGGATCATCATCATCATCATCATCATCATCATCATCATCATCACCACCACCCTGCGTGTACTTCAGAGGGGGCTTGGGGGGGGAGGGGGGGGGAGGGATATTTGTGTGTGTTTTTTTCACAACCTGAGCGAGTGGCTGGCTGGGAGTTAACACCGCCTGCGTCCGTAATCGCGGAAAAGTTGAACGCAGATTTTTCAACATGAGTGAGCTGGAGGACGACTTTGCTAAGATCCTGCTGCTGAAAGAGGAGAGGATACGGGACTTGGAGAGGCGTCTGGCGGACAGGGAGGACGAGATCCAGGAACTCAAGAGGAAATTACACAAATGTCAGTCCGTACTGCCCAGCGCGGAACTTATTGGACCGAGGACCCGCCGGGCGCAGGGCATCTCCGCGGAGCCGCAGACGCACCAGGATCTGTCCAGGCAGGCGTTTCGGAAATATGCCAAGACGGACTGGTAAGACTCTTTCAGCCGGATACTTCATTGTGTGCCCCGACTTAAAAATACCGTTTTTGGTCATTTCAGCACAACTGAGATTTAAACCATGCTTTCACACACACACACACACACACACACACACACACACACACACACACACACACACACACACACACACACACACACCCCAGTGCACTGCAGTGTCCTGTCTCCACAAAGCTTGTGTTTTTTCCCCCACCTTTCCTCTGTAAATGGGAGATGGAGACGTTTTGCCATGAATGGACGGGCACTTTCATTCGTGGGGCCAATGACGCAGCTCCGAGACGAGCTTCAGAAAGAGCTCCTAATTGATCAGATCCATCATGGCAGTCCCCCGGGACTCAGGCAGGAGGAAGTGCGATGCATTATTGGCTTTTAGTAGCTGGACGCTGAGGACCCGGAGTGCATGTCTGAGGATATTTAATACTCCATTAGAAAACACTTTGTTTGACCATATGCTTCCTTCATCACCTTTAGGTGCCCGTTTTTAGCTCCACAGTATGTTTTCTCTTGATTTTTGAGGGTTTCATATGTTTCATTGTTCGGCGCCACTTTAACACAGATGATCTGCCCTCCAAAGTTGACAGTCATTTTTTGGAGAAGAAATACCAAGTCAGAATTTAACCTTTACAATAGTAATGAGGTCATACATACATCCCCCCATGACTGAATAAACAAGGTGTTCTCAGAGGAAAATAAGGTCCCAGAACACTGTTTGAAGCTAGAAAGATGGCAGGGTCCGCCACATGTAAACAAAGTAAAACAGTATGAAATTGTGTTGTCCTTTGTCATGACAGCAGATCTTTCTCTTTGTCCTCTGATTTAAACTTCTTTCCCCAAGTTGAATTATGTGCCTTTTATTCAAGCACTGAGCTTACCATAATGGGTTCATATTTTCGTTTTTCTATAGTAAGAGAGCCTCTTGTCCCAATAGCTCATGTTTGTATATTTTTTATTCTCAAGTCTTGTTGATCTTTGAGTGTTTACTAAGAGGTCTCTACCCGCTGTAATTACTCCTAGGAAAAGGTTGAACACTCTCCATCTTCATATTTTCATTTCTCAGTCTCTATTATCACAATCCCATCAGGATTGATGACCTGCAATGGCACACAAACACAATTGCTTACTCAATTTATTCAAGAGACAATTGGGGTTAATTGTGTTACGACGGCTAGACAGTTTCCACCCTTCACTTGCTTTAGTGAACTGCATACAGGGAGGATCCACATTAACTGCTGTTCAGTGCCCGTAAAAAGTCCACACAAAGAGGGCACAATAATGACTTGAATGGAGTATGGTGGTCATGAATGAGCCAGGTTCATTGATAAATAATGACAAACACGGCACTTTCAAGAGAAATCCTCACTGATCGTCTCTTGTCAGCCTTTTTATAGGTAGGCCTACAGGGTTCATTCAGAAAATGGTCAGATTGAGCATCAGCTGATAGGACAAGTTAACAAGTGGACAAGTTACATATAAAGCGAGTGAGAAGTGAATCCATTTGTGTCTGGAGGAAGAGGAGGGCCTCCACCTGCACCACCGGGCTGCCTAGGGGTCGGAGAACGTGTGACCCCCATCAGAGTCAGGACGTGGCACCAGCCGCCGGCCTGCCCGGCTCATCGGATTACCGCAGCATGGCGCAACGGATCCTGTTTCTATCGATCTGCATAGGAAAAGGGCTGAGCTGGATGGTTAGAGAGGTGAAATATAAAGCGCAGGGGTGCTTTGAAGGACAGTGGGTGGGCCTTTTGATGATGGGTGGATGTGAGGATGCAACATTGGACCGGGGGGGGAGAGAGCCTGAACCCTCCGCCTCTAACCATCATATTCTGCTATGTCCTATATAAAAGCTATGATGGAGAGCTTGCTGCTGCTCCAGCTTTGTGCCCTCCTCTTGATGGAGATAAAAGAAAATACAGTTAATTAACTGGGGGAGAAAGGAGACGCTTTATTAGAAGAGTGTTTGCAAAACTGTTTTTTTAAAAATCATTTTTAATCATCATTTTTAATCATCATTTAATTGGAATAATTTTATCAGCCACTTAACTACAGTGTCTGTTAAGTGTCTGTTCACACAGTCGCTTTATCCGCTAAATTCTCAGAACAAGCTGAAATTGACACCTTTTTTTATTCTCTGTGATGTCTGAACACAGGTTTTGCATTGGTTGCTAAGGCCACTGATGTGCATTTGTTTTCCCTTGTTGCACACAAGGCCACTGTACATGTTAGTACTGACAACCATACATCCTACAACACTCAAGGACTCATAGAAGAGTTGGCCATTTTTGCCACCTTGTTGTTGTTTGCCTGTGTCGATGCACTCACCCGCCACAAGAGGGCAGCTGTGATCTTCCATTGGACCAGCTGTCTCTGTCTAGGGTTGTTTACATGCTTCCAGTCAGGAAAAATATGCTTTTTTTTTAAACCACACAAACATGCCCTCACACCAAACACATCTATCTTTACAGCTGAAGTAATCTGCTTTTTGTTGTCGCTGTCAGCCCTCTGACTCCCCATCCTCTCAGCCCAGTAATTGCTGCTGTAGCCTCAGTAGCTCCTCACCCTATCAGATTGTCCTTGGCAGTTTATCCTCCTGAATTTGTCCAAAGCGCATGAGGAAAAATGCTTCTCGCCGAGCTTCAGATGACTCACTGGGATAATATGGACAGACACCAGCAGAGTCCACGAGATTAGATGAGGAATGTGGCGGAGCTGCTGTGGAGACCTGTGAGCCTCAGCAGCTTTGGTTCGACGGTCTGTATGATGATTCTCCCTTTATTTTTTCATTTTGCCTCGAGCACCTTTACTTGCTTCCCTTTGGAATCTGGCACAACAATGGATGACTGGGCAGGGACTGAATTATTGCTCTCCACTTTTAGACACATCAGTTGCCGACCAAAGTTTAAAGGGACGCTGTGTAGTTTTAAGAGAATAAATTCAAAGTCAGAATTTCAATATTTACATTATTAATGAGGTAAATATTTATCTTTTAGATAACTGATTAAAGAAGCTCTTCTCAGAGGAAAATAGGGGTCGACAGAACACTGAAATATGCAGGGTCTGCCAAGTATGATAATATCATACTTTACAAAGTAAATCGGTTTGACATCATGTCATGAAAACAGATCATTTGTTTATTTATTTTGTGTAGGCACAAAATATCTTTCTCCTCTAATTAAAATGTTCTCATCCCCCAAACTACATAATGTACCTTTAATTGAAGCATTGAGCATACCATCATGGGTTCATATTTTCATTTCAAAAATGCAAGAGCGCCTCCTCTCCCAGTAGCTCTTGTTTATTTTTACATTGGGGTTCATTAAGTTTCCATCACCATCAGCTTCCATTAAGGCTCCTCTGCTCGTCTATTTGTAACTCAGCCGCCTCAGGGCGAGTTGCGTAGGTATGATGACATGGTTCCCCGAGCAGTGGCTCTCTCACTGAGTCCATTATTCATGTGAGACAAGCGCGGCTCCCTCTGGAGTGGCAGTCAGACTGCACCGTGCCACAGATTCCTGTAGGCGCCCTTCTCGCCATGCGCGCTCTCTCCGGGTCGCAGCCTGACGCACTCGGGGAGGACGACCATCCGCTGTCACACAGCCGAGGGAGAGGGAGAGAAATAGAGAGAGAGGGAGAGGGACAGAGAGAGAGAGGGAGAGAGAGAGAGAGAGAGAGAGAGGGAGGTGAAACTTTGCGTAATTGTGGTTGAGACGCTTTCACCTTGGCGTTCACCGAGCATACCTTCGCTTAAATCCCGAACATCCGCTGGATCCAGAGAGGAGGAAGAGGAGTGAGGAATCCTCCCCTCCAGAGAGACGGGGGCTACATCCTCTGAAGCCGTTCATGCCTGATAAAGTTTACGCGCAGCGTGGTAGAGGAGAGAGGATAAAGACTCAACTGCGCTCCTTTCGGTAAACTTATTTGGGAAGTCGATTGGAAATGGGCACCTTGCGCGACCTCCAGTACGCGCTCCAAGAGAAGATCGAGGAGCTGCGCCAGAGGGACGCGCTCATCGACGAGCTGGAGCTGGAGCTCGACCAGAAGGACGAGCTCATCCAGAGACTACAGAACGAGCTGGACAAATATCGCTCCGTTATCAAACCGGCAACCCAGCAGGTCCACAAGCAGAGCGAGCTGCACGAGCAGCAGCGGACCAAGAGGCAGGCGATTTCGGCCGAACCCACCGCCTTCGACATCCAGGATCTCAGCCATGTCACCCTACCTTTCTACCCCAAAAGCCCACAGTAGGTGTCAGAATGCAAAAACGCATTATATTCACGATTTTCTGTCACATTTTGCGTTGGCCGCTGCGCTCCGGTGCGGGCTCATTCACCCTTTGTCACCTTTTCTGATGCCTGTGCGTAATTTGACGTACGGCCCAGCAGGTATGGCACCTGTAGCACATATGGATGAGGGGGTATTCTTTAACACACACACACACACACACACACACACACACACACACACACACACACACACACACACACACACACACACACACAGAGTTTAAGATAATGTGATAGTAGGATGATTATGAAGATGAGAGAGAGAAATATTATCAGGAGACTGTCATCAGTGACAGACATCAATGAGATTATCAGCAGCCCACCGATATATCAATAATCCTGATTATAGCCCAACATGAGCGAGAGAGAGATTAAATGCCATCCAGTGACAGGGAATAATAGGCTGTAGAGCAGCTCTGCATAATGTACCAGTGTGTATTTTATACAAGATGTGCCTGTGTGACAGGCTCTCTGTGCATGTTTACCTTATCATCTGTCTTGAGACTGCCTGACTCTTTTGCTCTCTCTCTCTCTCTCTCTCTCTGTCTTCTTTTCAAACTGGAGCAAACACACTTCCACCTTTCCTGCTCGACTCGGTCTGCTCCTCCAACTGGCACCAAAATAGCCCTGTGTTGTGAAATGAAGCAGCCGCCTGTTGAGTTTGAACTTTAAGGTTGTGTTAGTCTGAATCGGGACACTTATCTTCCCCCTCGGTGGACAGTAAGAATACTTGCCAAAAACAACGTGCAGTAAAATTTGTAAAGCATTAAAATGCATACTGTGTAGTCAAGTCACTCAGCATCAGCAGATTGGAGTGTTCAAATTAAAATCATTGGCACATTATTGACTTTAAATCCATTGTAGCATCACCTGAAATGTTTCTATTCTCAGACTTTTGCGACCTTTGCGGCGAGATTAGAATTGTCGACACAAACAAAGCTCCGAGGATTTCATCCACAGCGATCCAGAAATAAAAAGGGATTATTCATCCGAGCAGAAAAGACCGTTAGTCTCTGTTGCACCGGTCAGCTGGAAGTGTGTTAGAGAAAAAACCCCAAGAGCTTTTCTCGTGTGTCTGTATAAACACGAGACCCCGGACGCATTTGGATTGGCGTATGAGGTTAACACAAGAGTTTTCATCCAAAAGCTTTCAACTCCATGTTCCTGTTTCCATTAAGAGAATTCCCAAAGAGGGCTTTAGTGAACAAAACAAGACAAAACAAGATTGCAGCAAGATTCATTTGTCCTGCATGTTGATATTTGTTTTTTTTTTTCTTAACCCCATGAATAATTTGATGCCCTGGCTTTAATCATCTGTCAGTGGTGAAAGGGTCATTTGAGACACGACAATGAAAGTAATGAGTGGCAGAGGTTTTGAATGATTGCATGATTCCTGATGATAATCCTCACAGGGAATCTGAAAGGAAATTACATGATGGCATTGAAAACTAACCAAGGGGCTGTCTGAACTTCCATAAAAGCCTCTTAACAACAGCTTTAATCTTCTGCCGAGCATCCGCTGCACCTTTTCATACACTTGGTCTGACATAGGATGATAATTGCGCACAATATCTCTCTTCTAATAAGCAATGAATTATGACTGAAAAGCAGACAGGCTGCTGAATGCAAATGACTCGAGGTCAGGCGCAGTTCTCTTATTTGTTTGGAGATGTGTGCTTCGGCCGCTCGCGAAACTTAATGTTTTTCTCTTGATGTACCACAATTTCTTTCAAAGTTATTTTGGAGTTTTTTAGGACTCTTCAAATTCTTGTTATTTCTCAACTGAGCATAGAGAGTATTTCTTAAAAAAAAAAAAAAAAAAAAGAAAAAAAAGAAATGCAAGTGCCCTCCTGGGATGAAAAATAGCTCCATTACATTTTCATTTTGTTTTGGTTACTGAAGCGTAGCAGGACTGCCTGTTGGATTTGGCCAAATGTTTATATTTTTCTTTCATTCCCACCCACTTTGTCTTCTTTACAAGGCCCACAGAGCGTTTATTATACATAAGCTCTCCCGCTTTCTGCTTCCTATTTCTGTTAGCCTCTCCCACTTCTCTGCTATCCCGCTTCTTTTTTCCTCCTAAAAGAGCATATTTTCTCCTTTTAAGGAAGGCTGACCTTGCTCAGCCCCAGACTTCACTAGAGGATGAAGGCAAATATATCATCCTCACAAAGAAGAGGCCGGCAGATGTTTTTTTAAGGGTCTGGTTGGAGCACGTTGCTCACTCAATGAGGCTCAAGTCGGGGTGATCCTGAAATCTCTTGGCTGTAAATATAACAGAAACAGGGTCAAGGAGGCAGATTTTCAATGTGGAAACTAATCAACAATTTGTTCCTGTTACTCAGTTAAAAACACAGAGCCCTGCCGTCTCTGAATACAATTAAGACAATGGTAAAGCATCAGTAACACAGTTAGAATCATTACAGTAAAAAAAAAAACAAAACAAAACAAAAAAAAAACCAACAACATCACTTCACACCTTCATTAAAGTTTATTCCCAAATACCTAGTGAGAGCTGTCGACATTAAATCTGAATCTCCTCCTTGAACGGTGTCTGCTGAAGAAAGGGAAGGGGGTTTGGGAAGCACAGTGCACATCTTAATATAGATTGAGGGGTGGGAATTTAAAAATAGGTTCAGCACCTCAGTCATTTCTTTTTTATCCCCAGGAGTAGCTTGTTCCGACTCTCATGGGCAGAATAAAACATATCTAGTGAGGCACCTTAAGATTGTCAGGGTTGCTCCGTTGGTGAAGCAGCTTCTCTGTGCTACAGGAGGTTTAAATCAGTTCAAATTCTGAAACTTTGAAACCCTTTCATGTTTCTCATATCTGTAAAATGTCTAACAGAGGAGAAATTCAAAAATGGTGCTGCAACACGAAGCAGCCCTATTGCCAGAACGATGTTGGCTAAATGCGGTTCTGCAAAACTAAATGGTTCGAAAGTAATTCTTATGTTTGATTTTTTTGTTTCCCACTTATCACAATGCTGTGATTGTGCTCTGCTTAGGCTCAGGTACAAATATCACTTGGTTAGGGTCAGGAGAACATTGCAGTTTGCTTTAAAATACCTGCTTTGTTCACATAAGAAATTCCTGGAAATGGTCCAACTATAATCGCGAGACTGATATGTCAATCCAGAAATGATGAAACGTCCCTGAGGAATCAAGCAGGAAGTTACTGTGTTCTGCTTGTTTGTACTTATGTAAGCAATTAGTTTTTTGTCATCCAATAGACTGTGACACCTAGCTAGCTAGTCTGTAGTAATTTAGTTCATCACATTGATCCACAAACCTCACTGCTGTCAGTAAGAGCAGAGCTGTTACGGCATCCACAAGCCTCGAAACCCTGATAGAGAATTCATCACGCTGTTGAATGATAAACACCAACATTATGAAGTCCATAGTGTCAGCAATATCTCAACATGCTATCTGAGACCCACACCAAAACATTTTCAGCTAATGATGAAACAATGATGCACTTGAATCGTCTGTCGTGTAAAGATGAGCAAAGTAGTGAAGACCCAAATGTAGACACAGGCAAGGTAGGCAGGTAAAAGAAGAAAAGGAGAGATTTAATGATAAATCCAAAGGTCCAAAATCCCAGATCAAAAGAGCAGGCAACAAAAGGAAAGTCTGAGAAAAAACTGAAGAGAACAAACCAGAAGCACAGACAGCACACGAGAACCGGGGGACAGGCACAGGAACACAGGAATAAGTAACAGATGTGTACAGAAATAGAAGGAAAAAGACCAAGACAGGAAGTGGAAAGTCACAACAAGACACATGAGAATATAACTACAAAATAAAACAGAAAGTAGCCCCAAACCCTTACCATGTAGAGACAGAAATGTACATTTAGCAATGAAAGCTGCCTTCTTAGTGGCATCAGTTTTTTTTGTCAGATTTGATGATGGTCTTTGGATTTAACACAGAAGCATGCAAGTGTCCTTAAAAGTTTGATTACCCACATATGCCTATAGAACTCAGAAAATGAATCTAAAAAACCCTGGGCATGACTGATATTGCATCAGGGCAGACATTGAAGTTTTATTTGTGTGGTTGTGTTTGTGCAGCTTGTGTAGGATGCTGCTGCAGGCTGAGAGCAGGCCAGACAAGCCTGTGTGTGGTGGGAACCCTGCAACGTAAATGCCCTCCAGGTTATTTGCTCTTTTAGCTATAAGAGGCAATTCACCAGTAGCTACTGTCAGGGGATGGAGAGAGCTCTATGCTTTTTTTCATTTTTTTTTTATATGAATTAGTGTATAAAAGCTCCACTACTACTCAGTAGGAGGGGACTCCTTGTGGGATTAACCTTGATACATATAATTAACCTCATTCATCCAGCTGACACTCTGTCAAGACAAACCACGCAGCACTCAGAGGAGCGGCTCTAAATCTGCTGATGACATGCTTTCAGTGTATGAGTGATCTCGACTCACTTGACATAGAGTCCGGGCAGATTTCTCTCACATCTCTTGACATTTCTCCTGTGTCCAAATAGATCCGCACTACTCTCGCTTTGACGTTTTTCAGCCCTCACTGCGTCTGGCCTTCATTCACCTGTTGCTGTCAACACACGGACACTTTTTAATGGATAATGGTCCGCCAATGTTGAAAATGATAATTTTACATAATGTCCCCTTTCATAATGTTGCCTACTTTCATACGCCCTTGCTTTTCTTTTCAGCTTTTCAGCTTTTCTGACAAAGTGCTCTTTTACCTGCACAGAAAGCTGCACCTTGACAATGGCACATTGGCGCTACAGTTAATCATGTTTTCTCCTTCCCTTGCATGGCATTGCAAAAAATACTTACCCGAGGTATGCCCTAATGATTCTGCAGTCTGAAGGCCAATTTGGCTTGCAGAAAAGCACCTGTGAGAGGAAAGAATCTGCTTCCATTAGGCATGGATTTTTGCAATTTATTGACTTGTTGGAGCATTTGCAGGAAATTAAAAAAAGGTTTCACCTTGACATCTTTGAAATTGAGATATGTTTTTGAACAGCTACTGTGCAGTTTGAGTGAGACCTTGATTGCTTTGAAATTAGAAACATGCCAACCTGTGAGCTAGTCAGCACGGATTTAAAAAAAAAAATGTTTTATTGTCTCTGCCAGGCATTTGTGTCACACCATATTTGTTTTACCTTGTCTCCAGGTCTAAGGATCTGATCAAGGAGGCCATCTTGGACAATGACTTCATGAAGAACTTGGAGCTGTCTCAGATCCAAGAGATCGTGGACTGCATGTACCCTGTGGAGTATGGAAAGGACAGCTGTATCATTAAGGAGGGCGATGTGGGCTCACTGGTCTATGTCATGGAAGGTAAAAGCACACAGTAGAAAGACTGGAGAACCCCTAAAAAAGAAGCACTTAATTACATTAAAGAAGATAAAATAGGGTATGTGTTAATATAGTATATTAAACTGGCAATAGATAAGTTGTTTGCTCTAAAGGACACATATCAGGCTCATTATCAGGTTGATAATTTAATTTGGTACTACTAGAACAGGTTAACCTGCTTCAATGCTAAACAAAAACACACATCAGCTTTCTCTTACTGTCCAGAGCTGCACAACTCCCTTCGTCTGAATCGCTCTGTTTTAGCTCCTGTCCTGTTTTTAGGCCCACTCTCCCAAATACTCAGTCTCCTCTGATTGGTCAGCTCACACATGCACCACTGAGCCAACACCACTAACAACAGAACAGCTTTGCTTAATCAGTTCTTACTAGCCGTGAGGCATAAACTAGTGTGATGTCACAGAATTGGTGGGGCTACTGACGAGGCATTTCAGGAGCTTTGTTTCCTGTGGGAGAGAGGAGCTTCCGTTGGTGTTTTAACTTCAAGATATTTTCCATGCACAAGAACACATACCAAACACTTTAGCAAAGGAAACAAACTAGAGTGTCTGGAGACATTCAAGAGGACTGTCATGACAATGAAAGAAAATGAATGAAAGAGCATTATTGATGAGTTTCTGAAGGGCTATGAGCTTAAACTCAAAACTACAGCTGTGTGATGCTTTATGATTCACTCACATCCCATTGATTTTATTCTGAGTGATGCTGTGGGCCTGCTGTGTCCTTTATGTTTTAGCTGAATTGTTTCAGCATGTGGTTTTTGGATTCCTTTTTCGTTTGTTTGGTTTTTTTTTTAGATTTTTTTTTATAAGAGCATAGATGATACAGAGTGCGGGAGCTCTGATGACAGGAACAGGAGCACAAGATCCTATCTCCCTGGAGCTGATGGGATTTGTGGAAAGGGCATTCTTGCTCCATGATTTGTGACAAGGGACAATGCCTTAAAATGTTCGGAGATCCATTGTCCCTGACAATGTCCCTGACAATGGATCTGACCTCAGGGAAAATAGACTTAGTCAATGCCTGCCTGCAGTTGAGCATTACGTAGAGGTGAACTTTGACATTCAGAAACAAAACACAGATTGAAATATAGAAATATTAAATGTATAAATCTAAATGTATAAAGCTAAACGACATGGCAGAACAAAGTGAGAGAGAAAGAGAACAAAGAAAGTGTGATGAAAAAAGCTGGAATCATTTGTTGGTATATATTTTGTTGGTGGCATTTAAAGGTTAGAATTTTTCTGGGAAGACGACCGCTGATATTGATTAATCCTCCTATTGTTTCATTTCCGCCATTTGATTATGGGGTGGGCAAGACATTTCCTGGAGGCCCCATTTGGCTAAACATTGTTAACAATAGATCTGTGGGACTAAAATAAGAAGACAGCAATTTTACTAAACAAAGCAATACTTTTTTTTGTTTTGTTTATTTCTACTGCAAATCTGTAACTCCATGAGAGGATACTCTTCAGTCAGAGGGAAGGCCAGATATTTCACTTCTGAAAGGACTCTAGAGAGGCAGCATCTCTATTTGGATTCTCAGAGAAGTGTTATGGATGCTTTATGTCTTCATTCGTTCTTTAGTGAGTTACCGTGTCTGGATTCAACGGCCTTTTGTGGCACATATAAGATCTGTGACTTTAAAGGTTATTCTGTTAGGGAGATGACTCAGTCATACTGATCGCTACAATAGCTATGGTCTTTTACTGTGTTTTTACTATGATTGAAATGAATACCGCTGTCATAGAGAAGGTAAACTTATATAAAGTATGATATGAATAAATCTTTAGTTTAGTTGTTTACTTGGATCAATAAAAGTATTTGACAGTTAGACACCAGACCACCAGACAACTGTCCTAGAAGCTTTGAATAATCACATTTTGGGGAAAGAAACAATTTAAATAATATTGAAACAAATATTTAATGCTACTACTAATCGACCTACATTGGGTTTTATTTTTTAAAGAAAAGCTGATTTAGTTCTGTTGCGTGGAAAGAGCTGTCCAAAGGTCCATCAATCTGACATACTTTACACTATAACAAGACAGCACAACTGGAAGCTTGTTCATTTTCTGGATGCAAACAGTTAAAGGCCAAAAGCTAATTAATAAACTTACTGAACTTGAAGGTGGATTCAGATCAACTCAGGCATAGCTTAGTGTGAAACTTTAACCTCCACCTCCAAGTTGCTTCAACTGAATGTTGAGAGGCAGGAGAGAAAACGTTTGCATCATATTCATGCTCACAGCCTACACCAAGTATGACATGCTGGAAAGACATCATGACTCCTGTCCTAATCTCATGACCAAATGCAAGCTAAACTCATGACATTCCCATTAGCCAAATCTGCATGTTGCATTTCAGGATAATAAACAAATGTGTAGCACCTGACAGAGCTATTAGGATGGCTGTAGACACTTGCATTCAGTCCCAGTACCTGCGTGTGTTCATGCGGTGCTACAGTAAAAAGCTACTTAGCGTGAAAAAAGTCCCCAGTGTTCTGCACTTGTAGTTACATTTTGCTCCCAATTCTGCCCTTCTAACAGTTCACTGTGTAATCACTGTATGAACCTTTGTTGCTAGGACAGCATCAGCAACATGGGTACCGCTAGCCATCTGGCCACTTACCAATTTGTCCTACAATCCCATATCTTAGTGCCTTAAAAAAGGTGGAGTAAAATATTAATAGGTTGGCAGGTTTTGTTTATTACTGATGTAGTAGAAATAATTGCTATATCTTGCAGTATATATTTTAAGGCCCTGAGCACTGACCTGGGTGAGGACCTATTTAATCTGTAAGGATTATTTTTCTTCCGCGCATATGAATGCAGTTTTGGAGGCCTGAACATTCCCCAAAACACACTTGTGTGTGGCCAGGGGATTCTATAGTGCCCCTTGCCTCCTACATGCACATCAAAAAAACCTTTGATTTTAGACACCATTTTTACCCATTTCCATGCCTTTTGCCTTAACAAACTCCTCCTACAGATTTAACACCACAGACTTCACATTCAGTCAGTTATCTAAAAAGTTATCTAAAGCTTTTTGGTGGTGGAGTCCATTTCGATGTTCCACCATAAAGCAGGAAGTCCTTATTACTTTAACATACAATTTCCCATCTGCACCAAATTGCTCACACATGTAGGGGGTTTGGCCCTGAATACGTCTACATATGAATATTGTTATATCCACCACCCACTGGACACAGGAAGTCACACAAACATCATCCAGTTTACATGACACTTTTCTCCACATCAGTCAGTACAACATGACATGCAAGTAACAGGTGAGCGCACCCTCCCAACGGTGACACAATCCAGTGTGCATGGAGTGAGGGCCAGTTTATTGCTGCTTGCCACTTTAATTACTAGTTTTATCTATTCTCTGTACTTGTTTATATTAGATATTTATTTGTCACACTAAAAGCTGCCATCTATGTTTCATTGTTTTTGAGACAATGTCAATAAACACCTATTCTATTCTATTCTATTCTATTCTATTCTATTCTAAAGAATGCCAGTTTGAACTCTCTCAAGTTGCAGTGATAAGGGGAAACACATAACGTTGGAACAGACTGTGAGTGAATGTCTGTCCTTCGTGTTCCCTCTTCTTCTTCATTTGCATGGTTTCTTTTTCTTTAGCAGTGTAGCATTTCCACAGTTCTTCCAGTTCCTCCAACGCTGCAGGATAGTTACCGGGGAAAACAATGCCTCTCCCCATTTTGGTTGCACAATGTGAGCTTACACTTACTTCCTTTGTGGCATAATTCAACCCTTATATTCAGGTGGCAGACTGAACAGCATCGGGGAAACCTTACAGGTAACCAGTATATATGTGGATTGTGTCATTTTTCTATGACCATTACACAGCAAATCAGTATTTACTACAGAATGATAAGTCAAAGCAAACAAGCTATCCAATGCCAGTTGAGCAGGACTTTTACTTGTATTGAGTATTGTTGGAAACCTTCACTTTAGCACAGGATCTGTGCACCTTGGCCACCATCCTTTACATCCCTGTTGCAAGAATGATGCCATTTGTTGCCCTTATCTGTAGACTGCAGTGAGCAGACAGATATGTAAAAAGTCTAACATATAACTGGCATTATGCAAATTAAATGCAAATTACCACCGTGGCCTGTACAACAGGGACTTTTGGAATTTGTGGAAGTATTGGAGGCTGTTACAAAGTGGGTGTATTTTTATTTAAGTGAGAGCCAACGAAAGAAATTATAAACCACATACTTAGTTATAACATCATTGTCTTCTGTTCTGTAAAAAGAAAGAGGTGCAGGTTTCACAGAAAGCCCGGACATGAACAGATGTTGACCGATGGCCTACTCATTCTGTAGGTATTATGTTGATCTGAATCTCTCCCTGTGAAGAAGACTGTGAAAAGTGGGTTGGATACCAGAGGCGACTTGTCATGTGAGGTCACAATTGAGCAAGTGTCATTGAGATGATGAATAGGTTCCTCTTGAGCTCAACAGAAAGAGAGGATCGAATGATAGGAATCTGTAAGAGAAATAATTGTTGAGGGGCTCTGTGATTTCCTTTCAGACAGTGATAGAGGAAAGAGCTGTAGCGTAATTGCAAATGTGCTTTCAATTCAACAGTGGTCATATGCCACTATTATCAAATGTATGGTTTATTATTTCACATTTTCAAATTCTTAGTGAAGGCTTTACATATTTATCTCCAGGTAACATCTTTGGCTTCACTTTCTGTTTGCCTCCCTGTTGTTAGCATCCCTCTCGTCCCTCCCTCCTGTGTGTCCCTTGTCCCTTTTTACCCTAACCATCCATGGCCTTGGCTCGTTTTGCATAGAAAACAAATGTTAAAAGCGTTAGCCTGAGGGGTGACGACTTTGTGCCAAGGTCTGTGAGAGCCCATCACAGACTGTGTCTTTTTAATCCACAGTGCCAGTAGGTCTGACTTTGCCCTGCCGTGTCAAACACAGACTGTACATCATTTTCTGAGCAAATGAAATGTTCACTGCTCGGGCAATACAGCCATTTTTATTGAGCCTTTGCAGGCTAATCATTAACGTTTTGCCATGGGGTTGGCAGTGTGTATCATGGATATTGTAACCATATGAGGCATAATTAAACCACAATAGTACAAAAAATATGTTGATAGTCATAACGTATTCTCTCCTACAGAGAGATAAGGCTGTTATACTCTAAAGAAACAACTTCAACGTAGTAAGCTGCTGATGCAGATGCACCTGATAATTAAAGATCTCACAAAACAGAATGGATCCTGGTACTGGCATGCTGCTATGATGAGGCTGCCTGCTTGGCTGTCGCCGCCTTAATGAGTGTTTGCTGTATTATCGTCGCATCCACTGGGCTGTAACTGACACCAGCCCTCCTCAAAGTATTTTGCAACCGAGCCAAAATGCTCACGTTTCCATGGAGATGAGTGAGGAGTAGTTTAATCACATCCAATTACAATCAGTTACATCCTTGTCAGTAAAACCGTCGTCATTTCTTGCATAGTCATTCTTCATCTTAATCTTATGAAGCTATGTATGCTAATACAGCTATGCAGCTTTGGTACTAACTGTCCTCTCGGAACATCGCAGGAGTGTTGGTGACAATCATGAGTAAGCCTGTTAAAGGTGTAACAGAGCCTAATCCTCAGCTTTGATAGTAGATGTGAACAGAGAATAGAGAATTTGTTTGGATGGCATTAACAAACTAGATACTGGGCCTAGGCCAAAATATAAATCTATGTGGAGCATACTATTAGTTTAGTCTGATTTTTAATTAGATAAGGTGATTATTGTGCCTGTCAGCTGTCAGCTGGGGAATCATAAAACATTTGTGTTGTCCACCAGGATAAGCTCATATTCAAAGACTGGACATAAATCTTGAGAAGTGACTGACCTATCAAATCTGAAAGTAAGCTCAAAACTGTTTATCTTTAGGGCTGCAAGTAAGTTGTCCTGAGTCCCATTATTACTGATTAATCTACAAAATATACGAAAAATAAATGATAATGATAAATAATAATAAAGTTAAACCTTTCCATCACAGTTTCCCACTGCCTAAGCAGAGGTATTTAAGTTGAATGTTTTCTCCCACCAATAGGCCAGAACCCAGAGACTATGTTGCCACTGTCTGGGAATGAACCCGGACACCGTCCTATCTGGATCCAGACCTATAACTAATTAATTTGAATTATTACATTTTGAGAGAGTGTTTCTCTGTCAACATGCAGCTTGTCTAGCCTTTAAAGCATGGGCGACCCAGGAAACTCACAGACCAATTTATTTCAATGATTTGAGATGGACAGATACACACAGAAGAGATACGAAGAGAACTCTGACGTGCTCATTCTTCCCAGTTCATAATCACCTGCCACCCTCCCCTGTAAAAGTGTGAGGATGCCTCCTGATTGCATGTAAAAAGAGGAAGAGATACTGAGTTTACATACTTATGGTTTTGGAGTTCCGTGTGATCATCATCATGCCTTTGCTAAAAATTAAAAACATCATAAAAAACATTCAATTTACATTAATAGAAGACAGAATACTGGAGAATTCGGGGCATTTGGGTTACAAGGTATAATTGTTTGGTGTTGCTAATATGAGAGTAAACATCTGGGCTGTATTTCTGTATGTGCTGTTGGAAGAGAAAGCTTAAGGGAACAGGCTTCTACTGTTTGACAACGTTATTGCAATAACATGATGGATTTGGAGGATCTCCTGTCTAGGTTCCCTGTTGCTAAATTTCTGTTTATATTTACTTAATATTCCTACGTTGTCTTGCACCTGCTATGAGAAACAGGTGCATTAAAAGAAAAAAATAAACCTCGCCAGGAGGATGTGGTCATACGTGATGCAGTCTCTGAATTATTTATATTTTCCCACATTTATCTTTTAGGGAGAACTACCCTTCTGGCCTCCCTGTATGTGTTATTAGTTGGACTTAATGTACAGGCTGTGCAGACTGAAAAGTGAGGTGAAAGAGCGGTGATGTTACAGTGTGAGTCAGCTCCTAGCCCCCAGCACTCACACTACACTGACAGTTTCTTTGACAGCTTACACTCTTAAATGTAACCATTTTGCACTGTGGACCATTTCATCCACATGGAGGTGTTCAGGGGATTCGAGAATACACCCAGGATTTGGCGTTTTCTCAAAACAAATTGGTTTGAGTCCCAATTATTTTACATGACCTGCTGTTTGGTAAGGCAAATATAATATTCTGAGAGATTTCTCCAAGAGGACTAGACATCTGAAGTGAGGCCTAAATAGCATCCTTTAATGTGTGAATGACAGAAAGCAACAATGTGCTGTTTGGAGGCTCCTTCATTTATTTTCCTTTACTGAGACAGAATAACAATGAAGAGCAATGTTTGCCTACAGTGGCTCAATATTTCTATCTTAAAGCAGAGTATCTGATGTTTTCTTGAGTCTTTTGATATGAAACTCAAGATATTTGCATGTGGAAGCATCAGATACTGATTTGTGTATATGTCTAATTAAATCTAAAACAATACTGGGAAACGGAGGCACAGGTGTTTGTTTGCATATAATTTCATGGCATAATTTATCCTGTGATAATCCGCTTGAGCATCTACTAGCAGCTTATCTCCTCCTCAGCTTGTTCTCTACCTTACAGGTGGACTTATTAAAACCTGACCTAAAAACTGATCTCCATAATGCTTGAGCTTTCACTGTTTTTCCTCCATTCTCCATTCAGAATTCTTTATTATCATTGTCACAGGTGTTACAAAGAAATTTTATTTGTGTTTATACTTATTAGGGAGCCCTTGGTGTCTAACAGCTCTTAAACCCAGACTGTCTTCATTAACTCCAGCTAGTATTAGTAATGTCATTTAGATATGATATTTCAACATGAAATATTCATAATGTATTTATTTTATGTTTTTGCGTTGTCAAGGCTTTCAAACTTGAATACAGTCCCTCTCCCCTGTTTCACTCGTATTGTGACTGTAATTCATTTGTCAAAATAGGAACAAAACACACGATCAACAAAGTCAACGATGAATTTGTTTGATGATATCGTTATTGTGAATCCTTCATGCCACATGGGCGCTTTTCTGTCCTTGGTTGTTATGTTATTTTTAGCTTTTCTTGCATGTGTATAACAAGTAGCCAGCAGTAGTGCTAATGCCTGTAGTTTCCCTGGTAAACACACCACTTTGGCCGTCGCACTCCCTCCTGACTGCCCTGCTCTTCTCGGGTAATTTTCATCCTTGGAGCCTCTCTTCAGATGTGTCTGTACTCGAGGAGTGGACAGGCTGAGTGTCTGTGTAGAGAGCCCAGCCTGCACTCTCAAGCCCATTCACTATGTATACCTTGCCCAGAGACACAGCTGCGAGCCAAATAGATAGGTGTGTTTACCATTTACATTTACTTTTACATTAGGGCATTTAGCAGATGTTTTTGTCCAAAGCGACTTAAAATCAGTACAACTGTCACAAGAAAAAAAAACACAACAAATCACTGTAGTTGTCAAAAAGAAAGAATAGAATCAATTTTCGAAGACAGTAGAGCTCATAATCTGCTGAATCACCACTGCTGCTGGCTGCTTGTTTAAGAAACTAACTGCATAAAAATATGAATCAGTGAATAGATTGCACGAGCCAGATACAGTTGAAACCCTCTTTGATCAATTAATCGTGAAATTCGTGATAATCTCAGATTAATCAGTACTCATTACTTCGTACTACTGGTCCAAAAGAAACCAACTAGTCTACTGGCTGACTGAGTATCGAGCCAGTTTCCTCAAGAATCTATAAGAACCAATCTGAATGAATGTCTCTATCTGGAAGTTTGACAGCAGTTACGGTTTAAAGGACTCATGCCCCTGCTGTGCTTGAGGCTGGAGTCCCTCTGTGCTCACTGACCAATGAGGCAGGAGATGGGCTCCTCTCTCATCTTGAGCAGAGCACAGAGATGTAATCAACTGGGGCACCTGAGTGTGACTCAGTGTGAGAGGTGTAAAAAGTCACGATACATAAAACAAATTAGTCTTAACTACTGCTCCTATTATTGGTACTCCTACTGGAACTATCGCAGCAACTGTTGTTAATAAATTAGAGCTGATCTTTGTCATTAAATTGATATGTTTGCATATTAATAAGCTGATATGAAAACAGAGAATGCATCAGGTTACAGAAACGTGAGTGCACAAACCCACTGCACCGCATTGTTGCCTGGCAACTTAACTAATGTGGCACAGCAAAGTAACATGTTGAGGCTCACAGATTTTGGTTTGATTTGCCCTGGAGAATACAGCATGTAGCCAACATTTGAGACAACAAATGTTGCTTATTGTATCTTGACAGCACTGTATAGCCTCCGATTTTACATTAATAATGAACCCTCACGACCTCCCGCTGAGGCTCAGACTCACCACTGCAGCAGAAAAGGCATCTCAGGGAACTCAATTTCAAATACAGGGACTGAATTCGAATGTAACCTCGGCTCTGTATGTGTCTTTGTATTCTCTCTTATGTAACATGACATGCAATACAATTACTACCACAAGATCGTGTGGCATATAACTGGCTCACTCCAAGGCCATCGGCTCTCATGATAATTCTACCATGGTTCCTGGAGGAGGTTTATTAAGGTGTTATCTGGGGAAAAGGTGAGGGGTCTGTAATTGGATTGACATTTAAACACTCTCCCGTTACCTCACACATATACACACATCAAAAGTAAGTCAGGATCAGGTGTTAAATGTGGTCACCTTGAGCTCTTCCTACTCTATAATGATGAAGGTGCAGAGACACTACATTTACCAAGCTGCAAGCTATTGAATTAGATATGTCTGCTACCTCAAATGTTGTGGAGGGATATATCAACATATTAATTCATTTACTCCTTTCAGAGTGTGTGTAACAACAGATTTTATTCACTTTACTGGTAGCATTGTTGATGCAGAGGGCATGACAAATCTATAATCATGATGTGGGCGTATATATATATATATATATATATATATATATATATATATATATATATATATATATATATATATATATATATATATATATATATATATATATATATATATATATATATATATATATACACACACACACACACGCACACACACACACACACATACATACATATATATTATCTTTCTGGCATCTAGCGATTTGATTTCTAATTCAGAGCTGTGAAGATAGAGCAGTGAATTAACAAGATGCAAAGCATCTCTCAGGGCTTGATGCTTACTCTAAGTTGTAAACTTTAATGCAAATAAAGGTTTTTCTTCCTGTGATAAAGTTATAGGATGCGACATTTACAAGCAAACCTATATGATTTATTTGAATACTTGTGAAACCAAATTTCTGCGTCAAACCATATTCAACAATTATGTTTACACTATATAAAACCTGACTGTAAACTTGTGTTGTGTTGTCAGTTGTCAGTTCACTGTTAAACATTTAATTTCCTCTAATCAGAAACTGTCTGTTCTGCGTTTTTTATTAGCTCTCTTGTAAAGCTGATAGCTCCATCAGCTGTATATTATAAGCTCCGCTAGCTGTTAGCTAAAACACTGTAAGTATATGCTGCTTACATGTATCTAAAAGCTGACTAGCTGTCCTCCTAGGTGTAAACAGAAGTAATCAGTTCAGTTCTGTCACCCCTAAACGACGGGAGGCTGTCAACCTTGAGAGTGGCTGCCTGTACTAAATCTTTGGTTTGCACACATGCTCCTAATTCCATTTTACAGTTCGCACACATCTATTCTTAGTCTCAGATGTGAATGAAATGCTCGCACTGTCGAGTCCTGGCTTATAGATCAGTGCTATACCAGAAATGTTATTCATGAATAGCAGTGAAGAGACAGAGTGCATGGGGGGCAAAGAAGCAGGAATTTTCTCGACACATATTGAGGTGGCTTATTGATTCTCAATACACTGGATAAACAGCCAGCTCGCATTTGCTAACATAGAAATAGCCTGATGATCCAAGATGATTCCATCAAGATGAATTTTACTCCAGTCATTTATGTGCAAATAGTGTGTACATGTGTATTGCAGATAATCTAAAAGATGCAGGTTAAAAAAAAGCACTTTCTCTGGCAAGTGTCTTCTCTCAGTTGCCCTTGTTGCCTTTAACTTGCTCCCTTTATCAATTTCTCTCTCTTCAGGCACAAATCTACAATTTATCAAGGCAGAATGCTCATATGCAAAACCAGAGGCATGCATGTTCACTCCACTTCACGTTTTCCAGACTCTGACCCCAATCTGTCCTTTTGTCACCTTTGTCACTTCTTTTTTCCTCTGCTTTCCACCCATCAGTCCATTTTGCTCTGCTCCTTTTTCTTAATATCAACTGCCTTCTCTATCCTGTCCACCCCCCTCCGGTTCGCTGTCTCTTCTTTGATTGGCATGAGAGAGGCATTGTTTTTTCGCCCTGAACCCTGTAACAAGAATTGATCCTCATTTTCCCTCCACAGAGGCAGATGAATGTACCTCTGAGCAGAAATTAATCAGTAATTTGTGAGTGATCCCTGAGCCTTTGTCCCCTTTGTGGTTAACCTTGCGTCTGAGAGTTTCTCATGTGGAAAGACAATGAAAGAGGGGTGAGTGTGTGTGTGTGTGTGTGTGTGTGTGTGTGTGTATGTGTGTGTGTGCGTGTGTGTGTGTGTGTGTGTGTGTGTGTGTGTGAGGAACGGAGGAAAAGGAAAGAAAGCAAAGAAAGCAAAGACAAACAAGCCAAATTAATAGCTTTTATTTGGGTAGGTATAAACTATACTATGTTGCATGCTTGCTGCAAAGTAGATTCAGATATACAAGGTTTTTAGAGCAGAACGCAACAGACCATGAATCTATGGTGCAACACTTTGGTTCATACTGACATTTCTGAGCGGCTATCAACCACATTAATACAGCAGCAGGTTTCGTCTGAATCACACTATGGTACTGCTGTGTTCCAGATGGCAAGCCGTATAAAACATCGGGAATCTGAAAACTTGATTGATCAGCAGCTGAAAAGACATGGATAGTGAAATTCTGCAGAAACACCAGGCTGGGTAAAAATTATTGAGCATATTTGCACGTTTGGTTTCATCAACTCAAAGCCTATGAGTTTTTGTTAATTGTGTTTTTGTTATATGCCTTAATAACGTGTGGTTAACACAGGCTTAAGATGTTTACATGTTTTTTTTTCTACAACATAAAATACATCATCAAATGTCCCACAGTTTCATTAAAGGCTCTTAAATGCTTTTTGTCATTAGCTTGCATTGTGAAAGAAGCCTCCATAAAATGGTGATACACTGCATCACAACCCCTGTGAAATGACTTGTTTCACTATAATAAATGAATAATGTCCACATACCTTCAGAAACAGTATCAGCATATTAACATTTCTCTCATAGTGGTGTGTACAGCCTCACAGAGCCACTAACATTACTGCAGTATTGTTGTGTACATGTCTCTGATCTAAATCTCCTTGTAGATGCTGTCTCATGCCTGTTGTCAAACAGCTGGCTATTTAAATGAGAGCAGGCTGTGTAAATAAGACAGGCCCATTACTGTAGCACTTCAGATGCCATATTAATCTCTATTCTGATTTTGAAGCTGTCTAATTAAGTCTGGTCTGTATGAAAGAAAAGCTACAGTACGTGCACATGACATGGATGCTAACTGCTAATTACGATGCAGTGATTTGGTCTGTTAATACAAAATGATCATTGTCACTGCCCCCTGCTCAGGCTATCAATCACATTGTCAGCGCAGGAACCATAATCTCTGTTTGATGACCGGGAGAGTAGTAGGGATGGAAGCAGGCCTATTATATTGTTTAATGAAAACACGGACAGGAGAGCCGCCAGACAGGGAGTTTAACCGTTGTGTCTCACCTCACATGTCCTATTACCCCCGCTGAATGAAAGTAACCTTCAGTGTGCAGCTGAGAGCCTCTAAAAGTGGGCATATGGTACTACAGCATGTTCTTGCTGAATTCTTGTCTCCAAGGCAAAATGATGTAAAAGGGATGAAACCAGCTGCCCACCATATTCCATTCACATCACATTATTTAGAATCCTTAAGTCGGATGAAGTACTCGTACAAAACTGCAGTGTAATATCGCACCATGCAGATGGCAGGATGCCCTCTGTGAGGGTGCGTCGGTGCAACTGAGAAACATCTGAAGTGCTCTCATCTCAAATGATGTAGTCACCTACAGCATCAGGTGGCCTTCCTCGTCTGTCTCCCCCGCTGTCCCTTTTCAGCACTTATCCTCTTTTCATCTCTGACTTCTTACATTTCTCTGTGCCACTTCTCTTGCCTTCTCTCAGCCTTTTTTATTTTTTTTAACCTTTTGTTGATCCAGTAATAAAAAGTGGCACATGTTTAGGAAGGCTGTTCGATGTCAGCTAGGTTTTCACTCACAACCAGCCCGCAGAGCACTGCAGAGGAAGAAGACTGCTCCGCAAGTTTGTTTACTGGAAAGTTGATAACAGTTAACAAGCATATTTTTTTGAGGAGATGATGCAAACATGACGTCGGAACAAGAAGGATGAAGGTCTCAGGGCAAATATCAAACTGTCTTTCTGCTCACAGGCTGCTGCTGTTGTGTCATCATATCACTAAATAGAGAACTGCAGTATGGAGAATGGTACCTTTAGTGAATAGAGAACACATTTGACATAGAAATTAGAAAGCTTATTTCTATAGCACTTATCAAAACCAGTGGTTTACGACAGTAAAATGCTGTTATAGTTTAGACAAAAAAGGACGCAAGACATGAAAAGACAAGTTAGTAGGATCAAAAAGTGATCTTTAACAATGATTCAAAATCCAAAGTCTAAACTAAAACACTATATAACACAAAAATCTAACATGCAAGATACAAAGGGGGTTGTAACATAGGCACACTCAGGAAATAAAAGTGCTCCATCCTCATCCTTATCAATCACAGTGGGATGAGAGGTGAGAGATACATGCTTAATGAAGAAAATGTTACTGACATCACCTGCAGCGATCCTCCCGCAGCAGAAACAATATTTGTGTCTCTACATTAACGTGCACATTTGTGCAAAAGGGATGGCTGATAAACTTGATTGTTTATTTAAAATGCCTGACTCCTGACGTGTATCCTTTGGAGAGTTTATAACAACAACTTTTAGTTTTGCAGATTAAATGTGCCACGACATTTGTGACAGTAACAAGAGTGTGTTCATGGAAATGTTTAAATAAGTGAAAGCAGCCTCTCTAATCATAAAATCACAGTGTATGAATGGTATGAACCTGCCTGTGTGGGTGTATATAATGCATCCTTTAAATAGCAGGAAACAGACTGCGCACTCGACTTTAGACCAGCTTTTTGTTTGTCCATGGCGCTGTCACTCTCTGCTGTCTCAAGATAGAAATCTGCCATCAGTGCACCTGACCACACCTCACTTTAAGACCAACACGCCCAGGGATGCACGAGTGGGCGCAAGTACATTTGCTATTTATACTACATGGGAACTAGGCATGAAAATGTCAACGCCCAGCAACACATGAGGACATATCTTCAAAATAAAACAGGAAATGACAAAACCAAAAACTCCATAACCATAACAAATACACAGTAATGTATGAACAGGCCAGGACAATAAATATTACAGAAATGAACTGAATTAAAACCATGAAAACATCAATGATTTAATAAATGTAAAAACAATAGCTATGTTATAAAATAGCAGTGCAAGACTGAAGAGCAATGTCAAGAATACAGTGTAAATCAAAGAATAAACCTAAAAATGTATACATTTGTTGGAAGGCCTTTAGATACAAATAAGACTTTGAACTTGATTTTAAAGAAGATGCTGATTTAGCCAGCTGTAATTACACTCAGGCAAGTTGTTACACAGCTGAGGAATTGAGACAGCAAACACGTTGTCCCCTTGAGTCATCAAGCATGAGCTGGGAACAGAGGAGGAATCTTTATTTAATCACATACAATTGTACTTCCTTTATCGACTGCATTCAGCCTCCCGAGGGAGCAATGGGTTGCCAAAATATGGCACCCAGAGACCAACACTTGTTTGGTCAAGGGCATTTGAATTTGCCTAGTCGACATGTGTTCCTGGTAGGGAAATGGGAGTACCCGGAGCAATCCTATGCAAGCATGGGGAGAACATGCAACTTCCACACAGAGAGGGCCTGCCCCAGTGGGATTTGAACCCACGACCTTCTTGCTGTGAAACAACCGCTAGTTGCAGCAAGTCCCAGTCTGAGGATCTTGAGCTGTATGCTGGTTGGTAAGGGGATGGCAGTTCCAATATATGGTATAATCTGTGGCCAGGCCATGAAGAGCTTTAAAATGTATAGTTATAATCTTGAAATCAGTCCTAAAACAGAAAGACAGCAGTGTACAAGGTCATTAAAACTGGAGTAATTTGTTCTCTTATTTGGTGTCTGTTGCTGACTCTGGAATACAGATTGTGTAAACCACTGATAAGGATCTCTGTACTAATTGGCCCTCAAAAAAATATGACAATGAAGCTGACGTTACTTAAAAATGTTTTTGTTAATGGGTATACACTGCCTAATGCACATTACAAAAACAGTCCTGCAATACATATGAGAGAAACACTACTTAAAAGGTTGATTAAATGGTCAGGGCCAATAGATGTTGTTATGTATGTCAGACTGCAGGACGGTGTGTCTGACACTGTGGTCAGCAGCACCGGGGCACCACAGGGAACTGTTCTCTCACCATTTCTGTTCACCCTGTACACCTCGGACTTTCAGTTCCGCTCTGAGACCTGCCACCTGCAGAAGTTCTCGGACGACTCTGCAATTGTTGGCTGTATCAGTGAGGAGAAGGAGGAGGAGTACAGGGGCGTTGTGGACTTGTTCGTCGATTGGTGTGAGAATAACCGTCTGCATCTTAACACCACTAAGACAAAGGAGCTGGTGGTGGACTTCCGCAGGAGGAAAGCCGCACACACACCTGTCTCCATCAACGGTGTGACTGTTGAGGTGGTCCAGGATTACAAATACCTTGGAGTCCACCTGGATAACAAACTGGACTGGGCCAAGAACACAGAGGCTGTGTATAAGAAGGGCCAGAGCCAACTCTATTTCCTGAGGAGACTCAGGTCCTTCAATGTCTGCAACATCATGCTGAGGATGTTCTACCAGTCGGTGGTAGCCAGTGCCATCTTTTTTGGGGTTGTGTGCTGGGGCAGCAGGCTGAGGGCAGCAGACGCCAACAAGATCAGTAGGATCATCAGGAAGGCTGGCTCCGTCCTGGGGGTCCAACTGGACTCTTTGGTGGTGGTGTCTGAGAGGAGGATGCTGTGCAAACTGCATAGTATCCTGGACAACAACATTCACCCTCTCCACCAGGTGCTAAACTCACACAGCAGCACCTTCAGCAGCAGACTCATCCCACCCCGATGTAACACGGAGCGCCTGAGGAAGTCTTTTCTCCCTCAGGCCATCAGACTGTTTAATGCATCCACCTCTGGTTGCGGGAGGGACAGTGGAGACACTGTCACCTGAGCCAAATCAAATCAATATCATTCCCTATCACTTCCATCACTTATTGAGTGTGTACTGGACCTTGTAAATCTCCTGCACTGGACTTAGTAAATTGCTGCTATTTCATGCTGCTGCTAAATTTACTATTTTTTTCACTTTATACCACTTGTCACTTTATTCAATCTTATTGTGTACTTTTTATTTCAGTTTTATGCTGCTCACTGTTGGATTGCATTCTGTGTACTTAGTAACTTGTTTATTTATTACTTTACCATTATTTATTACTTTTGTATTCCTTTCTCACTTTGTTTTACTACTGTTGCACGACAATTTCCCTCGGGATAAATAAAGTTTTCTTGAATCTTGAATCTTGAATGAGTGAGCTAAAATTGCTCATTTAATTGTGTTAAACTGCTAACCATCCTCTACATGTGAGGCTACAACATGCTCTATTTAGCTTTTAACGTGATGATGTGATTAAATGAGGTGGATAGCAGCCGCCTATAGCTCATGGTGCAGGATGGTGTTAGGAGGGCTGGATGTAGCTCTAAGCCATGACAGAGGTTTCACCCTGCTGCTGCCCGTTCAACATACAGACACCAACATCGCCGGGTTGCAGGTGCAGAGAGCAACTACTGACTGTCTGAAAATGTCGTCATATTTGCATTCCACGAGTCAAAGCCAACACATGTTTCAGTCAGGCTCTATTGTGGGCTCCAATGTGGACCCTGCTTATTATCCCGCTGCTTGTATTCTTCGAGGCTGCAGCGATACAAGCAACAACAGCGCTCAGTGTTTGTCACTTCTACTGCCGGGTTCGCTCTGAACTTAATGCGCCTCTCATCCCCTTTCAGAGCCTTCCTCCCTGCTTAATAACACAACAGAGATCTTCCCCTCTTCCTCTCTGACTTTCTCTTCGTCCTTGCTGTTGGCTTCACCCCACATCCTTATTTTCTTAAACTCTGGCATTTATATTGTTTTGATTTAACTGGAGGGAAAAATAATGCATGAATTGTGCTTAGAGCTGTTCCAGAATGAATCGTCCACATAACGTGGTCACAGTTCTGTCATCAAGAGGAACTGGTGAAGCTTTATACATAAATCCTTGTTATAAGGCCCTTTTATCAGATGCTTATTAACATTAAAAAGACTATGTGAGGGTTGAAAAAAAAGTAACTGTGAGCTCTCTATCCGTCAATGAGTCGGATGTGCCTCTGGGTGTTTATCATACATTGAGCAACTGTGGCCTTGCTCTGCCTGACCCTCCACACAGCATTTGGCAAATGTCTTTCATGTTGTGAAAGCCCTAAATATAATGTAAAGCATCACAGCCGCAATAGATTGGCCTCAGATTCAAGCATCTTGCAATTTGAATACCTTTCCAAAGAATGTGTAGAGCGCCGCATTCACCTTAAGATCTATTCATTAAATTTTTTCATTTTCCGCTCGCTGTGTTGATTCATGTGTTTCATTTTTCAAAGTCACATTGTGCTCTTTGAAAAACAAGGTGAAAACAGAAATTACTGCTCAGAGCCGTCAAAGGCTGTCATTTCAAGCCTACCTAAGAAGATCGTTTGAATTAAGTGCTATTTACAGGATCTTTCAAACTGCCTCTTTTTGTTAGCAAGTAAAGAGCAGATGGTGAATTCTAAACTCTGGATTGTTCTGAACCCATTTCAGTCCCAGTTGAATAGATCCCATGCTCAGTCATTTTTTTCTCGTGGCTTTTCCTCCACACTGCATTCAAACTGTCAGACAGGATGAGACAGTTGCAGTCACAGACAAGGACAACAGTCACGACAATCACTTGCTGACCTGAAGTCAGAAGTGTCAGTTTGGGTGTTGTAACACCTAAAACTTTCAGTGCTAAAGAAAAAAGGAGGCAATGGGATGAGACAATGTTCTGCTTGATCTAATATCAGTGTTACTCTATTGGATTGGTATAGGATTGGCCCATGAGCACTGGCGGAAGTACAAGGCCTCTCAGGGTGGTTGTATATTATCCTCGAGGGGGTTTCAACTCCCCCACATCCTGTTTCTTGATGTCCGTTAGTGCTGCTTGAAAAAACATAAAAAAAAACTAATCAAAGATGAATTAAAACTGCATCCTGCTCTTGACCCCTGAAACACAACTTTATTTATAGGCTCAGTTTAATGGGCTCAGTGTGAAAGTCTCCATGTGGAGGTTAACAGATGTCCTGTCTCCATATATGTATGTTGGGGGTTAAAGAGAGCCTTGTGTTACAGGCTGCTTAGTAGACTCATCACAAAAACTTCTCCATCATTAATCTAGTCATGATAATCACTGCCACTAGGGTTTGTCTAGAATATAGATGTCTTAATGAAAAATAACTTCTAATTGGATCAGAATTCTCTCTGGTTAGAGGGTTCATTGGAGAACATTTATCCTCTGTAAAAAAAAAAAAAAAAAAAAAAAAAAAAAGCATTTCTTTTCACGTGTGAAGGCTTCAGCAACAATGTGAGTTGCTCCAGCCAAAAAGACTAGTTTCTAATTAGGACTGCAACCAGAATCACATCTGATCTTGAGCCAGAGGCAAGTCTGCTCCGAGGTCTGTCCAGATGCCCTGCTATGTGGAGAGAGTGACTTGGGAGTGGATTTTCATTTCTGTCCCAGCCAATTTATGGTGAAGCTGGGGAGCTGGAGGGGCTGCACATAAAAAAAAAAACAAAAACTTAAATTGATAAAAAAAGGTGTGATGCAGAATTGCAGCAAAGACAAAGAAATAGAGTGAAAGTGCGAGTGAATGTATGGCTGACTGGTGTCTGTGTTAAAGCAGATCTCGGTTCTAAACTGTATGTTGCTCTTCTCTGTAAAACATGTGTCTGTGGCAGCTTGTGATCGGATCTGTCTTCCCTGCTCTGCATACTAATACCCACATACATCACTTGGAAAAAAAGGACACAGTGAATAAAGAATAAAGAAAGAGCTTACTGTGTGACATTTTAAATGAAGGCCCAAATAAATAAGAATCAGAATCAGATTTCCTTTATTTGTCCCGCAAACAGGGACATTATTGTGTCACAGCAGTCCAAGGACAGTAATACTACAATAAACAATAATAATAGTACAAAATAAACAATATACTAACAAGGTTATAAATACAATAGACTTGTATATAAATAATAGTATACAATATGAACAGTGTAAATGTAAACAGTTTGGCAAAAAAAGAGAGGGAGCAGTGCAGGTTGTACAGTCTGACAGCAGCAGGAAGTAAGGATCTGTGATACCTCTCCTTCACACACTTGGACCTGTGATACCTCTCCTTCACTCACTTGGACCTGTGATACCTCTCCTTCACACACTTGGACCTGTGATACCTCTCCTTCACACACTTGGACCTGTGATACCTCTCCTTCACACACTTGGACCTGTGATACCTCTCCTTCACACACTTGGATCTGTGATACTTCTCCTTCACACACTTGGATCTGTGATACCTCTCCTTCACTCACTTGGACCTGTGATACCTGTCCTTCACTCACTTGGACCTGTGATACCTCTCCTTCACTCACTTGGACCTGTGATACCTCTCCTTCACTCACTTGGACCTGTGATACCTCTCCTTCACACACTTGGACCTGTGATACCTCTCCTTCACTCACTTGGACCTGTGACGCCTCTCCTTCACTCACTTGGACCTGTGATACCTCTCCTTCACACACATGGACCTGTGATACCTCTCCTTCACACACTTGGATCTGTGATACCTCTCCTTCACACACTTGGATCTGTGATACCTCTCCTTCACACACATGGACCTGTGATACCTCTCCTTCACACACATGGACCTGTGATACCTCTCCTTCACACACTTGGATCTGTGATACCTCTCCTTCACACACTTGGATCTGTGATACCTCTCCTTCACACACTTGGATCTGTGATACCTCTCCTTCACTCACTTGGACCTGTGATACCTCTCCTTCACTCACTTGGACCTGTGACAGCTCTCCTTCACACACTTGGATCTGTGATACCTCTCCTTCACACACATGGACCTGTGATACCTCTCCTTCACACACTTGGATCTGTGATACCTCTCCTTCACACACTTGGATCTGTGATACCTCTCCTTCACACACATGGACCTGTGATACCTCTCCTTCACACACATGGACCTGTGATACCTCTCCTTCACACACATGGACCTGTGATACCTCTCCTTCACACATCTGGACCTGTGATATCTCTCCTTCACACCTTATACAGGCTGGTACAGTGGTGCTGCAACAAACCGACACTTTTTACAAGAACAGAAATAATTTTTGCCTTTAATGGAAAATTTATGAGATGGCTCGGATAAATAAGAATTTGACATGGACAACTCAACAATTCACAAAATGGAGTGACATGGCAGTGCAATGCCGGTCCAAGCCTTTTGGGGGCCCTTTTGGGGGCCCTGAGCAGAATCTGAATTGGGGACCCCCCTCCCTCCATCCTGAAGTCACCTGTGCTTGACAGTTATTGACACAAATGTCACGCTATAATATTATGAACTACTGTCTCCCTGGGCACAGATGCATAAGGACCTCCCTATCAGGCTATGAAAAAAACCTTCCTATTCCTATACACTCAAAACAAAACACGGAGGCAGAAGACCTCAAGGTAAAAAACAAGAGAAAATCACTCCAAAGGGGGCAAAGGAAAAAGGTTATGAACTAAATTACTCTATGAGATAATGCTCTGAAAATTAACAATGAAAAACACTCCAACACAGGAAAACAATTCGGCTGTAAACTTAATCTATGCTACACGACTGAGCTGAAAATTTATGAAACAAAAAACACACCAAGAAAACAGCTACAAAATTAAACTGAGCTTCAAAACTGAGCTGACAAATTTGCAACAAAAAAAAATCACTCTACTTAAGAGGAAGCAAGGAATCAGAAATACAAATGTGAAAGCTCTTGGCATGGGTCAAGGCAAGGACTGTGGCAATAGGTGGGGTACATGACTGAACGAAATACTCTGGCACAGGACAAAGGGAGACACAGACTATAAGACACATTAGGGTAATGGGGAACAGGTGGACACATCAGGAATCAAGGGAGATGATCAGACCGGTGACACATGAGGAAGGGCAAGTGACCTGAAACGAGAGGAGAGTTACTTTTCAAAATAAAACAGGAAGTTCACAAGACAAAAAACCCTGGACAAGACACCCTCCTACTTTGTACAAAAGTAGGTTCAACTGGGGGAAGTGGGGTCTGGGGGTCCTCCCCCAGAAAATGCTGAATTTGGTAGATTGGTTATTTCCTTGATCATCTTGTCTTGAATAATTCATTCATTTATTCATTTATGTCACTTGTTTAATTCTTTTAATATGTAAAAAAATAAAAATTAAATTTTTTTTTCTTGTTTTGGCCCAAGCAGCTGCTTAGTTCATTTATGCCCCGGGCTGGCCCTGCTGCAGTGTTTGGTGCTGTTGTCGAATCTGTAGTTGGTATGGCTGCTTGGACTTCGAGAATGTTGGGGTTCAAGTTTGCTGTCTGCTGTAGAGCAAAACATTTTCAAATGGTTGTAACTTGTTGTGAAATTAATGCAAAAAACAAAAAGGATGTTGTGTAACAATGTTTTGTCACACAAAATATGATGACATTATTGTATAGACAGACCTTGGGCAGTTCTTAAGGAATGCAATGATTTTGAGCAGACAATAAGGGTGACAAAGAATTGAAAAAGGACAGCAGAATGATTTTGTTCAAAATTAAGAAAATAGCAATATCATATCAGAACTGCATATTTACTGTATATATATGAACACCAACCTATTGTTATTACAGTTCCCTTCCTGCTCATTCATGCTGAAGTTTTCTTCTGTCCAGTCTTAGTCACAAAGTCAATTCCTGCTGGAATCACAAACGAATGCCATGACCCACAGGAAAACAATGCTTGGCCTGTAATGAGCGTGCCACCATGTGCATTCAAATGACATGCTCTGATATGTCTCCAGTGAAAACACAGTTCACAACATGCATGCTGTATTTTATGCAATTTGAATGTTCCCTTTCTTTTTCTCATCAGATTTCTAATTTGGTCTTAGACAAGACGGTTCACTGTTGTTAAATGGCTCAGCCATATGTAGATGTTCTCTACTTTGATATCAGTTGGACAACACAAGAGAGTGTATATTTTCCTGCTGAGATGTTATCTGAATATGATTTGAATAGCCCTTGCATATGAGAGGTGAATTTCTAACGAATTTGGAGCTGCTGTGATAAAGAAGCTAGGCCTTACTTGGAGAAAAGAAAGGGAAATGAGCAGGTGTTGGCATGTGTAAATGAATTCATGTGAGCCTCTGAATAACAAGTATTAAAGGCCATTCGTGGAATTCAAATTACTGCATAATTGGATTACTTAATTTCCTTGCAATTCTCTCACAGCCTGTAGTGAACAAGTTGTCCAAAACAAGCGAAGAGCTCAGACTACTCACCCTTGTCAGGAATTAATTACATTGCTAACCGCAGGAAATGATGAGCTCTGTCTATAGTCATGTGTAAAGGTTTTTCTTGTGTAAAGGTCTCTGTCCCTACACGAACCCATCCACAAGACACTGCTGTTACTAAACCACAGACATTGCATTGCACGTAATTAAATTCTGTGTCATGTGTCCTTTGGACAGTCATACAGACATATATTGTTTCGATTTCTGTCCAAACATCGCTGAGGAGGCTTTCTTTGCTTGCAGTCTGCTTCTTTGATTATGGATCAAAGCCTCCCAGCAACAGTATGGTGATGAAGCAAGGCTCAACAGGTCTTCAAATAGGGTGCACAACTGATGCAGCTCCAGATTAGATAAAGGCAATAAACACACAGGGTTGTCCTTGGTTTTTAGCCGTTGTAAAATCATCAGCAACATCTTGTCTAAACTATCCATCAACCGTTTTCTACCTGTGACAGGCAAGTTTGATAGCTAATGACAAGCTCTCAGGAGACTTGAAAGATCGTTTGAAAACCCCTCACAGTTCATGGATTAGTCTGACACATATTTTTGGGGATCATTCGATTCTCAATGGCTGTTCGTCAGACTCAAATTGAGCTCACTAATTACAGTCTTTTCAGATACTGCAAGGCCAGACTGACACTATAAATGTTAATTCAGACATACTCAGAAACATTTACAAACAAGCCTCGGGGGTTCCCTCTTTCCTGAGAGAAATATACATTTTTTTTTCAATGTACTTTGAGAACCACATTTCCAAAGCATATTTATTTATCATATTTGAACATCAGAAATATTTATGTGATTTTATATTGTTTTTTTTGTTTTTTTGTTTTTATTTTTTTCAATTTGAGAAAGCTCTCATGAATACTGATAATGATCCAAGATGCAGAAGGCAACTATTTAATGGCGTCTTAGTTTTTTCTTAATATGGGTGGAGGAAGAGAAGAGAGTTAGCTCAGACACAAAAGAAGGTGGTTTAACAGGGGCTGAAGATTTTCTCTGCAAGTACAATTTCATGCTGGGTGTTAATGGATAATGTACTGTTCACCCTGGTGAAAAAGTGGAGAAAAGAATTAGTTCCTGAACATGGTCCGTTTGTCAGAGGCATTTTGTCAGAGGAGTTCACTGCCCTCTCCAACACGATAAAGTGTCACACTGTTTCCTCTGTGGATGACTCGCCTGCTCTTATCATCTTTCCATTTTCCATCAGTAGCCTGGAGCTGACTTTAAATGTTTTTTTTTTGCTGTTTTTTTGGGTCTCTATGAATCAGAGATACCATCCTGCTGAAATGCTGAGTTTCCAGGAAAACATACATGCTTGATCGGGTTCGTCTAAACACAGTGGTGGTAGCCATCCCACCAAAGAGCCTCTTATAATGTTATAAAAGAAAAATATAGATTTAATAACCATAAGGTGAAATGGCACTCCTCTGAGCTGTGCATTTAGGCAAACGTACAAAGGTGTTGTTCAGACACATCAGCTGTGTTTCTTTGATGCCTTCACGGGTTGAAGGAAAAGCATAAAGTAGTGTATGTAATATATACGTGAAACAAACATGAATGAATTTGGATTGATCAATGTAATTGGGAAGCCGCTGTTCCAACATGATGTGTTTATGAGCTTTGACGTCATAATGCGGACACAAAATGGATGCTACGAAGAAGATTTGCTTTCATTGCGTTTAAAGAACGTGGATATGTGTTTAAAGGTTGAAGGTTTTTTTATGCGAGTGATTATAGTTCAGACTTGTTGCTTCACCAGTAGATTCCCTAAACCCGCTGAAATGTTACTTAACCCTTCTTGCCATCAGGGATAATGGTAATACGTCTTTCGAACTGATTCTGGTCACTCTATGTAGACAGCAACTGTTAACAGCTACTACCACATTATAAATTACATAAGAGCCAAAATTTGATATGCAGTATTTGAAGTAATTACATCCACCAAGATGAACTGATTTTTAAAAAAAATTAAAGATTGAAATTAATATTGGAATATACCAGGTTCATGAGGAGAAAAACCATCAGCTGTTCCTTAATTACTGCTTTTCAAATGCCAGAGGTGGTACGAAATACTTTTTCAATGCAAATGTATGTTTGGACTTTAGAAATAGATCTGGGACGATGACTTGGGAAATTCATTCCATCATTACTGATGACAAACACACATTCTCTCATACAGTGTGTTGCGTTTACAGTTTTCATTTTCAGGTATACCATACTGCATCTGTATGTGGAGTGCTCCGCTTTAGGTAGATTCTCCTCACATTGCTGCTGCAGTATTTGACAGGGCCATGCACATGCCTCGTCAGCAGCCCTTGGAAACTCCACATTGCAAAATAATCTTATTTTTTTCCAGCTCAGTGAGTCAACAGCACCCTTGGCTGGGTCCCCCCAAAAATGAAGCAAAAGCACTCAGACACCCATCATCCACTTCATTTCATCACTGAAACTTTGTTTGCTGCACATGTTGAGGGCGGCAAAGGACTCACACACTTGGCTAGTCAGGCAGGGCAAGTAAATGTGCGACGTGAATAACATTATGCTTAATGGTGTACCTGTATTTCTGTGCATGTTTCAGACGGCAAGGTGGAAGTGACGAAGGAGAGCCTGAAGCTCTGCACCATGGGGCCAGGGAAGGTGTTTGGAGAGTTGGCTATACTCTACAACTGCACCAGGACTGCCACTGTCAAGAGTGAGTCTCCACAGACACCTGGAAAAACATCCAGAGGCACTCTGTGTTGAATGAACACACACACACACACACACACACACACACACACACACACACACACACACACACACACACACTCAAATCTGCTCCCTTGCTGTGGAGGATTAGGGGTCTTTCTGCCTGTAAGATATCAGAGCTACATCGACACAGAGAGACGGATCACATCGCCACTGTATGAGCGGTCATGATGAAACACTACACATCACTGCTCCAGTGTTTTCACAACACTCAAGTTAAGTGTCTTGCGAGACCACCAGTGAGATGAGTGTCAGGGTCTGCTGCCTCGACTCCTTCATGTGTCAAAAGCTCCGGCTATGAAGGATGCACAGTGGGTGAGTAGGTGGTCTATCAGACTGGTGATTTGAATAGGCAGCCTAATGGAGTAAGAATAGAAGGCTGAGAAAGGACAGGACAGATGGTGTACTATGCACATTTGAGACCTAGTGTGTTAGAAGAGAGTGTGTCAGGATGAAAAATGTGTGTTTATGTGAGGAAGGAAATAGGAAATAGCTTGGAATCTGTCTTCTGGTGGAATAATAAATATGCAAAAGGTGAGATGAGATAAGGCCTGGTGGGGGAGAGTGTTTGTCAGCACATCAATGCAGTTCAAATTACAATAAATTATTGTAGGTCAGTGTCTGATTGAGTGCTCCACTTGACACCAAAGAACATACTCAATCATAATTCAGGGTAATCACTAATGACCAGGTAAATAGTTTCACTCACTGTGAGTTGGTTGATTTTTTTTTGGCCGTTCCTGATGAAGATCTATATGTGTTCCAGTTATGAATGAATGCATGAAGGGCAGAGGGTTTCTTGGGCCCGCAGACAAGAGCAAGGAGGCCTGAGTTGAAGTATGGAGGAAACAGGGTTGATGATGGTGGCACGCCCTTTCACTGGCCCCTTTCACATCCCATGATCCCCTACCACTGACCAGACCAAACTGAACTCCCAGTGCAGGTTGCTATGGCAACAGGTGCCCACAGGGAGACAAGCCAAGTCCTATGGGATAAGATATTCCCCTTCTCACAGGCGACACAGTGTCTGTCTTCTTTTGTGTATTCTTTCGTCTGCCACCGGCCCGACTGCCTGTACTTCGTGTCATGATCTGTTCAAGTGTACGTCATTGCTTTGGCGCTTAATAAAAACTCTGCATGGAACAAGTGATGTAATTGTCTATACTGGCAGAAGTGTGTTTACAGCTTAACAGGGTCACTGACACTGTCTCTGAGGGTGGGTGTCTTAGTTTAATGAATGCCTCTACACAAGGATGTGCAGTGGAATTCATCTATAACATTAGATTCTAGAGGTGATGGCTGCGGCTGGAAATCATCCAACCACATGCGTGGATGGGGGTTCAGATACCAATCAGCCAATTAAATTTAATCTGTGTGTCTGTATGTGGAACCCTTTCGACTCATATGTTTTGGTGGACTGGATGGCATTCCAGTTACATTCATCAGTAATTACTTGTTGGAAAAATGTGTTGAGCCCTCCATCCTTTAGCTGTAAAGGTAACTCACATTTTAATGACAGTTTTGCTTACTGTGATAATAGCAAGATTAATCAAGTTTGTTATCTACTGAGAAAGCTCACGGAGACAATTAACAGCCATTAAGTGCAATGATTTGAAGACAGTCAGACGAATTCAGAATTCAACCACAAAGTCTTTAGGGAGTTGCCATAATGATTACATTTCCAGCATTTCTGTGTTTCAAGAGCTGTAGTCAGTGTAGTGTAGAGTTGCGATGAATAGTCGATACACTGACCAAAAGAAAATTAATTTTGGTCAATATCCAAGCAGAAATTTCAAAAATGTGTTTTTTTAGCTTTAATGTGCTGCTGCTGTCTGTCATTTATGATAGTAATGAAGAGCCTCTGCTCTCAAACTCTCGGTCAGAGTAAAGAAGCAATTTAGGATGTCACGTTGGGATCTGGGAAAATGTGATTAGCTTGTTTTTTTCTCAGTTTCTTTTGGCATTTTATGGGCTAAAAACTCAATTTATCAAGAATGAAAGTAATTGCTAGTTGCAGCCCTCATGCAGTGCTTGACATGTTGTGTTACTTTCGCAATTAGACAGGCACTGAAGTTCAAAATTGACCTGAATTTTGAGAGAAACTTCAGTCTCAGTGAGAGGAAAATGATCTTGAACCTGACTGCTTTATGCAGCAATGATGTAGCATATTAAATTATGTTTACTTTTATGTGGTTTTTATTACTTTCTGAACATTATGAAAATCAAATGCTTAAAACTGGCTGTATTTTGGTGATTCATCACAGTGAGCATTGCGTCTGCTGGCTTTCCTGATCAATCTACACTTACAGCTGTCTTAGGACAAAGGGATAATATGACTCTGACAACAATGAAAGCAGACATTGTGTTCACTAAGATGAATCTTGGGCCTTTCACACACTTAATTTTCAATTCTCTGTGAGTTGTTTGTCAAACCAGACTGGTATGAATAGGAAAGTGCCTGGAAAGAAGGAAAAATTCATATATATAAATTTCATATAGTTTATGTATTGCAGGGATGAGACACAATGAACCTCTCTCAAAAAATAAGAGAATTGGTTGAATTTGTGTTAATCTTTCTTTCCCATGATTGCAAATTCCTCGAATGGACTGATAAGGATAGTCGTTTCCATTGATTGCCCTCCTTTTGCAGCCTTTAGGTGGTTTCATGTGTGAGCTCTCGCCTGCAGTCTCCCAAGAGAAATTGATCCTATACAGTATGTCTGCCCCGACTTGAGCATTTCAAATAGCACTTACTCCCAGGCTGTGTAGCGCTCTCAACAAGCTCCACAAATCAATACGTTATGTTAGGTTTCAGAATACAGAAACTTACGACTAGAGTTACGATCACATTTGGGGTTTGACCCTGCCACTCTTGGCAAATAAGTTGGAAGTAGAAAAACAGCCTTGGAGAAAAAAACCTAAGCGACCTGAAATACATATCACGTCATTTTTGCATGACAACAAAAAGAAAGATGTTGGCTGAAGATAAAAGGAAGAGGAAGAAAAGGGTAGGAGTGAGAGACAAAAGAGATAGGTGATAAATGCCCGACGGCAGCGACAACAAAATGAGGCAGCCACCTCAGGGAAAGCAAGACAAAATTGCTATTTTTTGGTCTGCCGACAGAGGAGAAGGAGAGTGGCCTTCTACTACAAAACATTATTTTCTAGCATCAAAATGTCACTGGTTTAAGAAGACTTGGACAGCATAACAGGATGCAATTCAGCATTGTGCGACACAAAGCTGGGCAGCAATTGACAGCACTGCCGCATGACAACCGCAGGAAGGAAATCATTTCAAACATCACTGACTGGTGGCTCTGCTTATTTCTTGAAAATGCTTACGAGGCTACGGAGTCCATGCATGTAGTATGCACACCTCAAAATCAAGTTAAAAGGGTAAATGATCTATGAATCTGTCACTTACTTGTCATACAAAAACAGAGAGAAGGAACAGACCTCATGGAGACATTAATTAATCAAATAAATACATTTGCATATTAACATCAGATTCATTGTCTGTTGATTCAGGGTTATGGTTGTAATTCATTTTAATGAACTGACAACTGATTTTAGTGCTATATGATAAAAACACTATTACTACTGTTGTACAACTCCATAGATCCATATGTTCTGACCAACTGACCAACAAGCAGACACCAGGGCCTAATTTCAGTAAACTTGCCCATAATTTTGGACAATAATTTTTAATTTGTTTTAATCTTTTCAAATGTTTCACTTGATTGACAGCGTGAAGTAGTAAAGAACTGCGAGTGCCGCTGTTTTTCTCCATCAGATAAACAGCAATAAGTTTTGTAATGAATTTCCACAGTAACACAAGAGAAATGACCACAGCTGAAGGCAGGATATTGGAAATGTCCAGTTGCATCTGTTTACATAAACAACATCAACAGCATCTAACGACGTGTTAGGGTTTTCCCTTTTCATGGGAGGATATTTTAACCACTTCTCCTTTCTAATTCTGTTCTGAGGGGCATGGGGGAATTGGAAAATGAGGGATACCGGTTGAACCTGGAAATGGGACCAATCTCGAGGAGATTCTGTTTGTGGTCCTTACAAAATATTCTACGATAGACAAAAATTCCTTTATTTAAGGTCTAATTGTATGCTTACTTTCACGTTGTACACGTTGATAGTGGTGTTTTTTTTTATGCCACTTTTCCCAAGCTCATGCAATTTGAGCCATTTTATTATTAACAAATAAACACAGGACAATTAGCCGAAACACACAGAAATCATATTATGCAGCCTTTGCGGCTCTAAACGAGAATCGGGAATCCTAAAGTTGTTTGAGAGCACTCCTCTCTGAGACAGAGTGATGTCACTGCCAGTCACTGATAACATAATCAGTGAGACTGATTGTCTCTGTGCTCCATCTTAATGATAGTGCTGGAAAAAGCAGCAGTCTCAGACGTCAATTGCAGAAACTCAGCTGTGCTCTCACTTTGGATACTATCCAATGCACATGGATAGTTAGATATATGACTGTCTTGAAACACTTTTCAAATAATGATACCACAACTTATTTTGAAAAGTACTGGGCCTTATAGGAAGCAGGGCATAGCATGCCTTTGACAGGAAATCCCATCTATGTCAAGCCATCAAGTATACCGCTGGGTATTTTCCAGCAACAGGCAGACAGGCATTTACAAGCACACACGCACACGCACATTTCTCACTTTCTGTCACTCACTCGCTCACATACACAGAAAAGTGACAAGCATTTATTTTCATGATGATTTCTGTCCAACAGGGGTTGGCCATTTTCAACAGTGGCATGCCTTACCTTGCATGCCCTCTTGCATTTTGGAGAATTAGGTTTCAGGTGTTCAAAGGAGCGTGGATCTGCAGGTTAATGGGAAAAACAAGCATTAAATTGCCTGGAAAGCGGGGGGTTTAAAGCTGCTTCATAGGAAATGTGTGTTTTGCCCACCAAACAAATCAAAGAGGAGATGATCAGGCTGAATTGTGCTTAGTTAAAGCTTGATTTGTGGATTGTAGTATGAGTAATATTTAATAACTATCATTTGTATGAAACAATATGAAGCAGTATTGAGCAATCTGTCACTGGAATTATTGCAGACAGAAGTCTGCACTTAAATTCATAGCACTTAACCATATCTCTCATTCCTCCCAGAGTTAAGCCAACCATCACTGATGGCTAACAGTCATCAGCTACTGAGCCCTATGCCATCGCAGTGTCGTGTTTAAAAAGGCTCCCCACTAGAACATTTCAGAAGGTTTATTGCTGGTCAGTGTTAAGTTATGTGGGGCTGAGACTATCACACTTTTAAACTCAACATACAGGATGTTAGTCACTGACTGAACAGACAGGAATTTAGAGTTGATATGACTCCTTTCACTGTTGATGGGAGACAGCTTTCTTAGTTGGGTGACAGCAACAATGGCCACTATAGTTGGTGGTGTGCTAACAGATCAGATCCTGCCTTACTGCAACTCTCAGGGGTGACACTATTGCAAAGTTTAGAAACACAAAGTAACCCCACTTCAACAATGATATCATCGTTCATCTCAGTTTTTCACCATGGACATTATTGTACACTAATTCAGTGATCATCACCAAAGTACAGTTCATGCCAACGTTACATTTAAGACACAAATCCACAAACACAAAAACATTACATTAAATACATTAAATGACCTAAATTAAGTTAATGCCCATCATATAGATAGATGATTAAATGGTTAAAATATCCAGCTTCTGCCAGTCAAAGTGGTAGTAGCAAAAATTCAAACAGTCAAATCAAATCTAATCAAAGATGCTGAGAAGGAGACCTGGCCTAAACAATTCCAACATCACTTTGTCTTTTATACAAACAATGCTGACTCGGAGAAATGCTAGTTTTAAATTAAACATCCAGTTTAGAATAAACTTAAAAAGAGCACGACTGTTGACTGGGGCTGTTGATGACTATCTAATGCATAAATGTATAAGGTGCATATTGATGCCAGCCAGTCTGTATGGGTACATGATATATTCTGTGCACCAGATATTCATCTCAAATTGACGTTTCCTCTCCGTTAATGATTCCCATTATTTGGCATTCATCCTCTCCCAGATAATGTGACCTCGATGCAAAATGAAAACACAAGCCTTAATTGATATGATGGAAGATTTTCATTTCCTATGGATGGCAGCAATCCGAGCCACGGCTGAGTCTTTCCTTTAAAATGAAGGGCTCCATTTTCATGAGGTTGCATGTCGAGCAGCAGGGTGAGGGCACCATGCACCATTGACTCATAAATACACAGCCAGCCTTATAGCCAGTCGTTGAAGGTTAACTCATCTTTGTGCCTTAAGTCTTTCTACAGCGTGGGGTTGAATTCACCCTCAAACCAAACCTGCATAACTATATGCTCTGTGATGTATGCACACTAGCTTTGACAGGTGCAGCCTCATGTTCAGTACATGACAGCTCGCAGAGGGCATCAGTATTCGCACACACACCCACACACACACACACACACCCACACACACACACACACACACACACACACACACACACACACACACACACACACACACACACACACACACGAATGACAAAAAACAGCACTTCATATCATGGTATCATGGAAAGAAAATTAAGCCACAGCAGCGGCATTGTTCTGGAGACTTCTGAGGATGGCCTTTGTGAACAGAGTGATAGCTCGGCTGTATGAAAACCCTTCCTTCCGCTTGGAGTGTGCAAACACTTGTCTCTCTAATCTGTCTGAGGGAGGAAAATGTCCATGTGAGCTTGTGTGAATGTGCAAGTGTGTGTGTAGTACACTGCGTCTGCTCAGTCTCAGGGATCACCCCGTCCGCAGCGGGTGACTCTTGTTTTGGCAAAATGAGATAAGTTACAGGTTGGACTCCTTGGAGAACCAGGCACCAAGTTAAACATTATGACCAATGCAGAAGGCAGAGCTCGTTGCATATAATAGATGATAAAACAAGTTGCTTGTAAGACTGTTAGTGTGCTCTCTAAGTCTCCTCCTCTCTTACTCTTGGTTCCACTTTTTGTGTGCACACGTCTCTTGTCTCCTCCGTTATTATTTTCCTGATTGTTATTCATGTGTCCCAAAGAAATGCAGACTACCTTGCAGACTTCCTCCTACATTTAAACATTTTCCACACATGGCTTGATTATGACCTTTTGAGATCCCCTCCAGCCTCTCTTTGACCGAGCAGCACAAGTCCTCAAACATCAGTGCCTTGTCTTGGCCCCCTCTAACTCCTGGGCATTCCTCTAATGTTCGACCTTGTGCAGAATACCAAGCACCAGCTATTTGCCTTGCGAGCAGAGAAAAACAACAGCATTTCATACAATCAGTATTCAGTGTGATTAAAATCAAGTGAGCGCAGGATTTGAAAGCACTCTCGTAACAAAAGCCATTACTTCTGTGCTTTTTGAAAACCAGAGTGAGTACTTTCAATTTGCACTCCAAATAAGACATTTCCTATAAATGCAGCTGAATGTAACATAGAAAATATGCTGAGGGGAGCATAAGCTCTTGTCCTCTATCAATTCTAATTACTAGCAGCCATTAGCCACATTTAACATCAAAGCAAACAACATCATCTCACTGATGATTTAATATAAGCATAAGCTTTAGTTGCAGATACCTAAGTAGTGGTTAGCTCCTCTCTTGGAACATGTATTAAATGTGTGGGCTGGATTCATGTTGCTCAGGTCTCTTCAGTCTGCTGGGTAGTTTTAGAGCAGAAAAATACAGCCTTTCTTTGAGGTGTATAGTCTCTTAGCATGGGGTGCATTCTTGTTCTGTAAATACAGACATACTTGACAGATGAGTTGTGGTGGTGCCAGCTCACAAATAGAAATAAAATAAAAAAATATTTTCATGCATGAAGCTGATACTAATTATTAATAATTATTGGAATTGTTACCCAATTTAATATTTGTAGATTTCATTTCACATCTGTATTTAGCTTGTGCCTTACCATTGCAACCAGCTGAACAACCTTCACCTCACCCTCTCTTACAATGGCCTATTACATCGTGATAAACACGAATGATCTAGAACAGTGTTTGGTTTGTCCATTCTGGTCTACTGCAGAAACACGGTGGGCTCCCTGGAAGAGCTCCCACTCCCTCTGTAGATATAAAATTGTTCTGAGGTAATGAAACCAACAATTCTTAGTTTCAGGGGTATGCATGAAAACATAATAATGAATAGTTCTCTTTGAGTACTGTAAATGGACCTTGGAGATTTAAATCTACTGCAGCTCTAAGGAGAAACAACACATTATATTCATGTTGTGACTGGAGTGCAGAGACAAGGGCTTTTAGAATCAGTGCGAGTGTAAAGTGCTCTCTTAACAAGGAACACAGAGGCACCATCCACTGTGTCTTTTCCTATCTTAGGTTACTCAACATAATTAGAGGTGCAACCAAGGGCAAGACAATGCCAGACTGATGAGGTGGCCATACAAATGCATCAAACTATAAACATGCAAATGCAGAAAAGAAAAAGTATGGGTAATGGACTGTACAGTTTGTATAGGCTGCTCCAACATTCCAATTCCAACTCCAACAGGCACTTAGAGAAAAGCAGAAGGAATAACACAAATATCTGCAATTGCAGCAGTGGGAATTTCTAATGATCGAATTCATTACTAACAAAACAAAGCTCTGAAATTTGCCTCTTATTTGATGTATTATTGCTGTGTTATTGTAAACTACACAGAATTACACTGCCATGAACATGCAGAAATGCAGGGACAGCGAGATGACAAAAAAAAAAAAAAGACTTTGGTTGAAACAATTCTGATACGACAGAGCGGGGAAAATCTTCTCCGTTTCCATGGCTGCCATGGTTACCAGAGTGCGGCAAGAAATGTGGTGGTAAAATGGTTATGGTGGCAGGGATGTCCTCACCCAGCTGTTAGAGTCACTGCTCTGTGCAGCTCACTGTGTGCATTTCTGTCTGATGTCTGTGCTTATGACTTGACAGTGTGGCTTATTTTAGTTGGATGAAGGCATGTGTGTATTTGGACTGAGGGCCCTTGTTGCTGTTGTTGTCCTGATTCTCAGTTATGAGCGCAGGTGTGAGCCCAGAGCAGGAGGCTCTTCTGGGGCTTGAGGAAGCTTGAAAGGTTAAAGCACCCAGAGAGAGGCAACCTCAGACTGCAACAATATACAGTCAGTCAGTCAGTGAAAAAAAAAAAAAAAACAGCCCTGCGGGTGTTGCTTTAAACAGCTGTCATTCTCTGACTGAATACTGTACTGTATACAAATAGTCTCATGTGACATAGACAGACTAATAATATGAACATGGACTTTTCTCCTGGGGAATGTGAGGAGAAAATGTGAGGAAACTGTGGAGAGCTTTTTGTGTTTGTATTACCCAGGGGACAGTAATATTGCTTGTTTTTATTTAAAAAAAAAAAACTATTTTGGGAGAAAAATGTGCTGGTATCAGCAAGAGAACATGGCTTAGAAAACGTCTTGGTTTTTACAGTAACTGACTGATAAGCAATAGAATTTCTATTTTGTGGACTTCACCCCCCCAAACCAGGCTTAATTTCACGCCCCACGAAACATGAACGATGCATAAACAGTTCATAAACCGTGATATTTCCTATCATTTATACATTTTTTATATTTATTTATATAATTCTTGTGCCCTCGTTGTATGTGAAGGTGCTGATCTTTGCAGCAAGCTCAACGCACTTGCAATCAATGATGTAGACGATGAAAACAGTAATTGAAATTGATTGATGAATTGATTATGTATTAATAATCTGTGAATGATGTAAAAAATAATCAGCATGATTACGAAAACAAACTGGTAACAAAAATTGCAAATCGTGGGTGAGCGGATCAGGTACGGGTGACGGAGTACTAGTGATCTAGTACTACGCAATCTAAGAAAACTGCCTATGTTATGCTTGAAACCAATAGGTCATGAATAGGTAACCTATATAATAGGGCCAAACAAACAGTGTCCGAAACTAAACTAAACTAAATGGCCGCATGTGCATTAAAAGCTGAGCAGTGTCAAATTGTGGGGGGATCCTTGGGTGAGGTCACCTAAGAGAAATATATTATAACTTATAGTTATCAGCCGCTCTTGCTAATGCAAAAGCACCCCTTCCATCCACACTACTGAGGAAAGGAAGGCCCTGGTATCACTCAAAACAGACTGGAACATCACCATCTTGCCGGCAGACAAACGTAGATGCACTGTAGTGCTAAAGACAGTGGGCTACCACACCAAAGTCACTGATCTACTTAGTAACACTAACACCTAAGAGACTCTGAGGCGAGATCCTACCAGTCAGTAGCTACAAAAAGAAGGTTATGGAAGCTATGTGATATCTGCAAAAACTTGGAAAAGGTCAAAGCCATTGACAGGCCATTACATTACAGACTGTACTGCTCAGACCCATCAGCTGCATTAACTGAATTAGTCATAACGTATCCAAGCACTTAGCCAGTATCATAGCTCCTTTTGGTTGGCAACACTCAACACCACATCAAAAAAATAATAGGATTTCGCCAACATGGTGAGAGAAATAACACTTGCCCCAGACAAAACAATGGTGTCTTATCACAATTTACATGCATTCCCACTCAAGAAGCTGTTAAGATGGTGAAGAAACGCCAGCTAAAGGACAACACTTTGTCCAGCAGAACCAACTTCACCCCAGAGCACCTTCATGCCTTCCAGCACAGTGAAGGGTTCTACAGACACACATGCCACTCACATCACACACTGGAGCCCAAGCTGGGGATCATCCGAACCCTAAACCAGTGGGCTAAGACTGTGCCCACTAAGTCATAGGGGAAGTTGATGGAACAGAAGCACTTCAGGGGAGCACTTCGAATGTGTGACTATCCAAACTGAACCTTTGTCAAAATAGCTTAAAGATCCAGAGCAGACAGAGATGAGGAGACGAGAAAACGTAACATTATTGTAATTCCTTATGTCGCAGGCACATCTGAGAAACTCAGGAGGATCTTTAATAAACAACATGTCCTGGTTTACTTCAAACCCACCAGCACACTGAGGCAGAAACTTGTCCATAGGGTTAGGGTTAGAATGATACACCCAGACATAAGCAGAGTAATGTAGTTTATGCTGTTCAGTGCAGCCAAGACTGCTCAGGTTTATACATTGGGGAGACAAAACAACGTCTCTTTAAACAAATAGCACAACACAGTAGGGCCAACTCCTCAGGTCAAGACCCTGCTGTCCACTTACATCTGAGGGAGAAAGATCCTTTCTTTGAGGACAATAATACAAACATCTTGGCCAGAGAGGACTGATGGTTTGAAAGAAGAGTAAAGGAATCCATCTATGTTGACTGGAATGACCGTCTTTGAACAGAGGAGATGGCCTTTGACATTACCTATCACCCACCTACAATGCAGTACCCAGTTCTCTCCCCATTCATCCCTGGGCTCACCTAGCCTTAGCAACCCACATGAAGTCCAGTCAGGTCAATGGCTCACAAGTGGACCTAATGACTATAAAACTCAGAGCTCACTTGTGTACTCAATGACTCTGTCATGACACTCCCACACAGAGTTTAAAAGCCTGCGACTCCCCTCCAGTTAGTTAGAACTGAAGAAGCCTCTGAAACATCTTCAAGAAACTGTCCTGCTGCCTACGAATGAATATGTATCAATGGCAGCTTTGCCCCCAAATACTGATGAAATGAAAATGCAGTCATTATCTGCTCACCCCCTATCTATCCATCCATCCATCCATCCATCCACCCATCCATCCATCCTAACCAGATAACTGAGCCACCTCAGCCTGCTCTTACTGATGCATAGGAGCAGCAGCCCTACTCTGACACCCTATTAAGCAAACTCATCTAGGCTTCTTGTATTCACAATTTCATTCTTTCTGTCACTACCCACAGTTCGTGACCATAGGTGAGAATCGGAAGGTGGGTTCATGCATGTGGAAAGCCAGGGGAAGTTTCGTAGTCCACAAAACATTTCTGGAGCTTCACAGCAAAACAGAGTTGCAACAGTCTCATAAACAACTGAGGTAGATGGGCGCTTGTTTTAAAAGAACTGGAAGATAGATCCATATAGCTTGTTTGTTGTGATCCTAAATTGATTTGGAAAGATGCTGCGTTTTCCTGTGTTTGATGTGGTGATCAGGAGGTTGGAGTTAGCACAGACACAGATAGGAACTGTAGTTGTTACTAAGTTGTAGCCTTCCTAGTGCCCCACACATGCAGTTCTGGTTTCCTGACAGTCTATATTTAACTCAAATTACTTAACACACAATAATATGCCTCAGGGGACCCGACCGAACTTGTCTCGTACGTCTGTTCATCTCCGTCTGCATCTCCCATCTGAGGTCCAGCACACTACTGCATATAAAGGGAGTCACTCACCTCCACCACGCTCACCTCCATCATGCTTACCTCTATCATGCTCACCTCCACATCAGTTTTAATATATAGGTGAGCTAATATAATATTTTTCCCCGAACAGTCATTGGTTTGATTGATGTGTGTATGGCTATACATTATATACATTATATTATATACATTCTGCATATTTCTTCATATATAATGAACAGTTTTCATGGTCGCAGAGCTGAATGTGAGACCCCTGCAGAGTGAAGAGGCCTCTTGCCAGAATAATTGCAGTTTCTTCAAAAGATGACATGCAGATATATACAATGATGAATATGCACACACATGCTGGCAGGTAATGAGTCACTCACACACAGAGACATATGTTTTAATTGCAATCTGGCAAACCAGGATTGAAATGATCGGCTGACAGAAATGCCACCATGACACAACAAGTTATTTCCTCTTTATAGTTATTTTAACATAGATACTGTGTTTGACTCATTCAGGAGGATGTTGTATTGAGATATTATTAATAGATCTGGCTGAGAATGTGCAATGCATACTTTTACATGGTTCTCAGGATGTTTGACTGCCTGGCAAATCAATAATTTGACAGTTTAGTCCACAGTAGCAGCTATAAAGAAAAATGTGTACACTGATACAGCCTGGAACACAGCCTAAATATAACCTACTGGCTGATTAATTGCAAACACACTTAATTTCCTCTATTTGATTTTCTACAGCTGGACCATTTGAAATTTATCAGGTTACTCAAACTGATTTCCTCTGGGGCAAATAGTTTCTGGTTCATTGTCTATAACGACAAGAACAAACAATTAAGATTTATCCCACAAACCAATGCAAAAGCTATTTATGCTAAAAAGGTCATTTTTCATGCTGCAGGAAGTAGCCGAGTGAGATGTTTTCCTTGTTATACCCCATATAGTCGCAGTTATTCTTATCACTGATGTCAACTGCTCAGGTGGCAGTACTTACATCACCGGCAGAGATTAAATCTGTAGAGAATAGAAGAGACATGCTTACACTAAAAATGTTTTAACTGAAGACAAGAGCCTGTTCAAGGGACTAAAAAAAGGCTTTTTAAAAAGAATATTGTTTCATCAGTTTGCTCTGTTTTTTAAAAATTTAAATGTAATTGTAATATTTTAATGTAATACACCACTCTTTCATTCTTTCATTTCTCTCTTTATCGTACCAAATATTAACTCCTCCTCAAAGAGGAATACATTTTTTCTTCTTGGCCTTAAACCTGATGCATGTCAGCGCTAATTGAATATGACTCATTAAATTGGATTCCTCTTAGTAGTTAACAGTAGTATAGTAGTTAACAGTCGACAACGCGCTACGACCGTATTTTCATCAAAATGAGCGGTCCTCCAGGCCGGACATTATCATTGTCTATGGTCAGCCATCTGTGAGATGAGGGCACAGGGACCGTCTACAAAGTGCAACACCGAAAAGAGATACAACAAAAAATATTCAATAACTTCACTATTATTCAGTGTAGTGTCACCAAAATCATTCCACGCATTACTGGTCTCCTGCTTGTTATTCTACAACTGTCTGTTTGGAAAAAATGTGCTTTGCCATAATTTTGGGGAATTTCTATTGGGAGAAATATTCAATACCTTCAGTGCAGTGTCACCAAAATCACCTAAACCTAACCCTACTTAAAAATAAAACTTTTTTCTAATGTAACATTAACTTGATATTGGTATTAATTTTTTTTAAAATACATAATCCATATCTTATTATAAATAAGGATATTATGGTATCAATCTGAAATCTGATAAATTAATGGCCTTTCTGCATTGTCAGATGGCTTTGATGCCCCTAAAAAAAAAAAAAAAAGAAGGCCAAATGACACAATTCCGACCCTAGTTATAATCCTCTGAATGTAAAAACTTTTCAAAATACTGTGCCATAATTGTTTCAGTTTTAACCAGCACCAGGATGAGGTGATGCTGATGACAGGAATACACACACTCAAAGGCAAAACAGAGCTTTTCAAGTCATCTGATGAAAAATTATTTCATATCACAGAAAAAAATGCAATGTCATTTTTTTCCAGTATCATGCAGCCCTAGCCAGCACAGACTTCCTGATCACATATTTCCTCCTACTGTATCTACCCTCTCATGTGACAAGCACATCCCATTTACAGAAAGTACACCTTGAATGACTTCAGTGCTGTCGGGGAGTATGATGAGGTCCAGTATCGACTGCTTTGCTTAAGTTATGAGTAACATTAACATCTCAGAGCTAACTACAGATGAACAACTCTTCTTTCAGGATAATGACAACCTATCTACACTGACTAAAGTCCGGTCTTCTAAATGTGTGTGTGTGTTTATAATAAACTTTCAAACAAGATCAGCTAGAATTGATGGATTGAGGTTAGGAGTGAGGTTTGTTGATGTTAGAGATGAAGGGTGACTGTTCTTTATATCTTGGAACTCTAAGACACAGCGAGCTAAAAGTGCACTTTTAGTCAGTTAGCCTCAGACAGGAAGTTTTCAGCTAAATTGTAGAGAGAGTATCCTGTGCTCAGGGTTAGCCTTATGCATTTAAATATGATGACTATGTCTCGGTTTGTTTTTCACCTATCAAGCGTGGTCATTGTTAGACTTAGATGGTTTTGAAATCAAAGTCTCTTCTGCATGAATAGAAACACCCAACACAACATCAATTGTATCCTCTGTTCTCTACACGACATAGCACAGGAGAAAATGGTGGGTGGATGGCTGGTTGTTCAGCTCAATATTTCTCAAGCAGCTGCTGCTTCAAGTCTATGGTCTCCCATATGGGGTGAGCATTGGCAGGACTGGCAGCTGGAGAGTGCATCTGATGAAGCCTGCTAGTTTTTTCTGTTGGGATTCACTGAAATATGACGGCTGTCATAAGAGCACACGCTACAACCCTAACTACAGACATGCAATGCTCCAGTTCACAATAAATCATGTGAATCAACGCTTGTCCTTCTTCAGAATTAGAATTTTAGAAGCACTGTCTTCTCTTCCTTTAAGCCTCAACAATAATAATGATTAGAACCAAAATTGTGAAGGGAATCCCTCTAATGTTTTCCTTTTCTGTCACCCTGTCTGATGTAAATGACCTGTCTTGCTTTCTCACGCTCTGAAGAGCTCATCCAGATGTAATCAGACTTGGCTGATGTTATTAATGACTTAGAGGGAAAGCAGATTACACTCTTCCACCGTGCAGCACTGACTGCATCGCTCTCTTACCGCTTTTCCAAAACAAGATATGTAGGGGGCCTCGAAGGAGTCAAGTTCACGTGGCTATGTGATTTTAAGTGTGTATGTGACTGTGTGTGTGTGTCCCAGAGTCAGTGAGAAGTGTATAGTTCATTTTCTCATTTTCTCACACATTGCAGGGAAGGAAAAAGGGAAATTGAGAGAGAAATTCAGGTGAAGAAGCAGGCAAGTTACAGATTTTTTATTAGCGGTAAAAGTTTTAGGGGGTGATGTTGAAAACCAATCGAAATGCTCTGAAACTGGTGGTGTGGTCTAGAGTGAATATTTTTCATGGGGTTGTTCTCACTAATTACTGGACAGCATGGTTAAGCAAAGCTGTTTCGACATCTCTTGAGTGCAACACTATCGAGGGTCGGATAGGTTACTGTCTCTAAGCTACATCTGCATTCAGATTTTGAGTGTGATCTGAATTTGCACTGCCTCTTGTCTGCAATCAAATCAATGCTCATTCAGCGCCGCAGGAGGAAATATGATTGTAGGCTAACCCAGAAGTCAGCATGGCCCTGGTTCTCTTGACAAAATGTGTATGGCTTTTTCTTATTGGATATTGCAGAAAATAAGCTCTGTGGTAACATTTATGGTACTGACACGTTTTGTTCAACAAAATAATCGACAGATGAACACCACTTTTACAACCTGCGGAAGTGTAAATGTTCATAATGATAATAAACGCTGTAAATGAATACCACTCAACGTCACCGACATTAAGATTCCTACTATGCTATATTATACTGTACACACTTGAGTGTAAGGTGACATTTAGCCTTAAACACATATACATCTTTTAACTCAACTGGGGTGTCCGTTCATATATTTTATGTCATAGAACAGTTTTCCCAAGTTTGCATTAACCACAAAACCCACTCATGACATTGAGTTGAGGGAACTGGTAGTAGAAAAATGCCAACTTATTTCTGGGTTTTAGGACTCATTCATTATTCATTCTTTATTCCAGGCAACCTGAGGCTGCCATGCCTGTGACCAGCCAGCCATGTCTAGGCAGCTGGCCATGTTGTTTGACAAGAATTCAACAATATTTACCAGCTGCAACAGTGTCGGCTGGTAATGTTTTCGCCTTGTGAGACTGTGTGTGTCTCATCACAGGAAAATGTGTTCTTGGAGACACCTATTTTAACAGGAACTGCCACACAAGCGGTTCTGAGCGCTTTGTTTTCATACGTCTGTCCGTGGAAAGTCGAGGGAGGTGTAGTCCACACAGAAACATACAACAGTGCAAAGTGTATTTATGCTTTAAGGACTTTTAGATTTAATCACCCAGCTCAAAACGTTTGTTAGAAAAGACATCACAAACTAAACCAATATAAGTTCCATTACTTTGCACAGTCTACTCAACAAAAAAATGTCAAGTGAGAGAGTAAGTTTTTCCATCTGTTTATGTACACACAGTAAAATATATAGAGTCGTGAATTATACTTTACTTTTCAATATTTTTCATGTCATCAGAGTGTGCACATTCACTGCTCCTCCACTCCTCACTGCTTGCAACTCTGGCCTAATCTTTATTTAAGTTCCATTGTCATGTGACCTCATGGTGCATTTGGAGATGTGGACTTTGTGCAAATGTCAAATGCTTTATGCTTCAGATGAATCATCACGGGCCAGACGCAGACCATTTTGAGTTGTTGAAAAACCTCATTAAAACTCGTGGCACTCAAAAAGAAATCAAGGTCATGGTCACAGTGAGGCGCAAGGTACTGGTTCTTCCAAACCCCATGCTCTCTGGAGTGCAGGGGAGAAATCTCATCCATTCTTATATAATTTAATGAGCAAAAATTGGATTACAAGAACAAACATACACAGAACATTTGCATAATGCCTGAGGCTGCAATTCAGTTACAATGATATATGACAGAATCAAATGAATGAGTGACTCCTTCCACTGCTTACAGGCCTTGTCCTGTATTCAGTCTTGTTGGCAACAACCATGTACATGTCATCTCTCTGTGTTTTTCTCAGGTTTAAACCTTCTTCCTCTTTCTTGGGACCAGCAGAGCTAGTTTTCCACTTGTTGCAGAGTTCACAATCTATTATACTATTGATCTATTGATCTATTGTTGCAAACAAATGGGAAAAATTAATGGGTGAGGGATCGTGATCACTGCGTCAATGGGGAGGAAAGACAGGAGGAGCACGAGCAAATGGTTATGATAACATGCTTAGCTGTGGATGGAATGGCTGTGACCAGCCATCCGTTATTGGGAGGAGGGATTGCAATTCATTTAGAGGAGCTTTCAGGGGCAAAGAGAAACTAGAATTACTGTCTTGTAGTTGTATGCCGCATATCTGTGGTGTCTACACAAGGTTAGGACTTAATTGATACATTTGATTCAAGTGAGTAATTTCAAGTGAGAAACACGCTGTCTACACTTAGAGACTATTTTTACAGAGGAGCACAGAGGACTGATAAAGCGCTTCATCACATGGATCGACCACAATCACCTCAAGCTCAAAATCAACAAAGACCAGTGAGCTCATGGTGTACTGCTGTTTTCACTCTGTCTATTAGCGTGGAACGTCATTAAGGAAAAACAAAAAAAAACCCTGTCAAATTCTTTGCAGGTGTAAAGTAAATAAAACATAAATACATTATTTTTTGGCCTTTTTCATGGCCATATGAACAGGAAGGCTTGAGGGATGACAGGAAAGGGATGAGAGAGAGAGGGGTTGACGTTTTACAAAGGGCCTCAGGTCGGATTCAAATCTTGGGCTGCTCCAGCAAGGACAAAGCCTCTGTACATTGGTCACTTGCTCTGTGCTACTAGGACACCCTGGCTGATAATGTTTGAAAGGTTCTGCCTGATAGCAGAGAAGAGCTATACCAGCGGTCCTCAATAGGCGGCTCCCGGGTTGCATCCGGCCCGCCGGCCTCCTGTTTGTGGCTCCCGAACTGTTATTCCTTCACTATGTGTTTTGGTTGGGTCAGCACGTGTACACTGGGACTTGTCTCCATGCCAGCGATACACACACAGCTGGGTCACTCACTGCTGCGAGCGCAGCTTTTATCTTTCACTTTCGTTTTCAGAGCAGTTTGCGTACTTACATTTTGCTGATTGTAAGGGATTGAAAATGGTGTGTTCCAAGCAAACCGTTATAACAAAGTGGACAGTGAAAATCTGCAACTCAAAGAAATAGGGTCTTTGCACTTGTATTTATTCTCCCTTCGACCAGGACAAGACCTATTTACCCGACAATGCAGCGGTAGTACACTTCTTCAAATTACAACTTCTAGCCAGATTCATTATATATTTACGTATGTGGCCATGGTTTAACAGACAGGGAGTCTCTCCCTGCAAACACCCTTTCACACACATTTTTTATCATCCTTGTTAAAACTCAACACCATTTCACAGAACAAATGACGTGAATTAACCCACAACCATCTTACATATAATCTTATTCACAAACACATTCACGAACCATAATTACACCAACACCAACAGAATACCAGAGAGTCTTGCGCCAAAGTCCACAAGGGATGTTACAATATGCCAGGAGAAGCTGTGATGAAGATTTCCAATTTGAAACGGCATTATGAGACATTTCCTCAAAATTCAGAGGTAAGCACAACATATCAAGCTGCAGGCAGGATTCTTGTCACATCTATACACAATGAAATAAAAAAATGCATGACTGAAGTGATGGACACAATGTTTGAAGGCAAAAAAAAAGAGGAAATTCAACTGTGTATTTCAATTTATGTTAAAATGGAAATGACATTTTATTTTAGTTTGCACTTTGTTTGTTTGAATGAAAAGGACCTTTTGTTTTGACTATTACAGTATTATTGCATGCGGCCTGACCGACCTCAATACATGGACCTTTGAGTCACTGAAAAATTTTTTGTGGCCCTTTAAGATTTGTATTTGAGTACCCCTGATCTATACAAACACAGTTCAAGGTGGGCACCCAAGATAAGTTTTTGCAGAACATTATGTCACAATTAAGATGACCTTTGACCTTTTGGATATAAAAACTCCATCTTCATCATTTTCTCCTGTTAGCAATTTGTGTAAAATGTTGTTGCAAGTAGTGTATGAATTCTTGATTTAGGACCAAAACTGTTTTGTGTGTCCACAGTGAATCAGCTCGTCCTTAAGTCAGCTTAAGTCAACACATTATTTTTTTTGCATATCTAGATTGATTTTTGGAAGTCTAGACACTGAAAAAAACCCACATGAAATGCTTTTTTTGCAAAAAATCTCCAAATCATATTTGGAGGTGGCTTGATATGCGATTCAAATGGATTTCTACATGTGTCTTAGTACAGTGCTCTGGCCGCTCATACTGGATTTCAAAGAGTCTTTGTACCCCTAGCAGTGCGACACAATGGCAACGTCAAATCACAGAGACGGAAGCGCAGGCCAGATGTAATCAAATTTCCTCCAGGTGTTCCTTAGACTGCCTTCTCAACAGCACACACAGGACATCATACTGACCTTTGGCCACCATATCCTAATCAGTTCATCCCTGAGTCCTAGTGATGTGTGTATGTGCAAAATTTGAGGCAGTTTCCTTGAGCTGTTACATTGATATTGTGTTAAAAATAATGGGATGGATAACCTGAAAGTACAGAGCATAAATGCAGTAGGTTTAACACATTGATCAGCAGTGATAATGAGATAATCCTGACACTGAATTAAGGAACAACACAAATTAGCACATGCCACATGCAAACCGGCCACTGTGAAATATAAACGAATATGATAATTGAGAAGTAATGAACAATAAAGTGCAATAAACATTGGCACATTGCACGTTTACAAGCACCAAAACACCTGCAGCCAGTATTTTCCATGCGAGCCCACACACCAATGGACTGGTTCACATGAAGAGGGCATTTTCACAGCATACACAAGAGCCAATTTTTGTAAAAAGCAGCAATTTTATCACATTTGCTCCCCTCGGTTCAGCATATCCTGGCTCTGTAACTTAATTACCCCTATTTGCATGTGTACTACAAGTGTCAATCAGTGCATATCAAGAACCTCGACACTCTGCAGCGCCGCCCGTATCTGATGTTCTGCGCCCATTTCTTTTCTTTCCACATTTTTCAAAGTGAATGAATACATACATTTGAAACTTCTCACCATTATATTAATGCATGGAATTCTTGTTCACAGGCCAAGACTGTTGCTAGAGGAATCGCAGATCTTTTCTGATGCACTTGACATGTACAGCAGATGATGTTATGTTAAGTGGGCGGCTTGTTGCAAAATGACAATAAAACGTGATCTGGAGCAACTGGCCCCCAGGTAGTGCTTTCATTCAATTTCACAGGTGTTCTTGTTTTATCCTGTGAACAGAATACACCTGTGGGTTTCATGTTGAATTAACAGTCCTCCACTGCGTGACCAGTGATCATCCCACTAGACAACACATTAACCACTCCCTCGGAACCTTCACAGACAACATCCCTGCATCTTTCCAGCAGTTGTGATGAGTATCCATAAAGCTGTGGAGCTAATGGTCTGCAGCCCACGTGCATTAAGACATTCATCTGCGCCCTCTCTACACGATAACTAGCTCCCTGAGTCTCATCGCAATTTAGTAAAGCCTCTGTATAATATGCTTTCCTGCTGTGGTGTCCTGCAGGCTCCCTACATATCTTATTTCCCAGCGGCCCACACTCCTCCTTCCTGGCACTCCCAGTAAACACTACATTGCTCACTGCATAGTGGGCAATGACGTCTAACCTCCCACTCTTGTAGCTTGGGGTCATATTAGAAGGCTAATAATTTATCTCTACATCTCCACATACCAGTTTTGTTCAGTTTACAGTCAGGTTTGTCTTAACCCCCGCATGGAAACAACCATTTTTGATGAGGTAAGACGTAACCCGACCCAGATATGATTGTAATTCTTCCCTCAAAAAGGAGGAGAAATAACATATTGCAGAACATGCCTGTTTGGCAACTCACTATGCTTGACTCTGTGGATCATACATTTTTTAGCTACAGTATTTAATTCTACTACATCATTGTTATAGAACATCTTGATATTTCCCTTATATAATATCCAGTGTCATGTCTGTCAGCACATAATCGTTTAAGAAATATTATAAAGCACTTATTCAGCCCTCCAAAGAAACTTATTTTTAACCTTATGTATACATACGAGCAGTGAAAATGGATCTGTTGGAAAACCTCTTCCATCTTAAATATATTCAGACACTCAGTTTGAAGCGTTTACATCTGGAGGGGCAGGAACTGAGATTTTTGGAAAGACTGACACACATTCATCAGTATTATAGCACAATTGCAAAATGTGAACTTGAATTTGTACGGTGACATAATAGATGTCATATTGTTTGACGTTATATGTAGAAAAAACATTTTACAAGTAGATTCTTTAAAGTGCAGACACATTCCCCTGCCTCACTCATACAGTAGTATTTACTGTAACTAAGCAACTGACCAGGTGTTGGTACCGACCAGAGATGCTCACAAATCATTTTTTGCAAGTCTCGAGTCTCATGTGGTTGTAATGAGCCTTCAATCATCTGCTGCATGCCATCTGGCCTAATTAAAGTACTAAATAGTTATATCTAAGGAATTCAATGCGTGCACTGTGTTATCATCACTCCTCTATCTATTAGCATACTGTATTATCAGCACTCATTAGTTGTTTGGGATATGATCACTTTAAAAAGACTACTGAAATGCAAATTATCTTAAATGTATGCTGCAAGTCCACAAACTGGTGATATTGAAACGTTAACAGTTTTGTTCAAAAAGATCTACCATTTGTGTGAACATTTCTTTTTTTATTTTTTACAAAAATGATTCCATGCATGAATATGAAACTAGTGATGTAATATCATTGGAGTTATTAGCTGTCTTAAGCCTTTCTCTTAAAGAACAGAACATTTGTGTGGATTCAGTTCCCTGTGTTGTTTAACAATATAGCTTATTCCTGGAAGAACTGTCTGCCTTTTGTAATGAAACCCATTACAACCATGCTCTACTCTAAGATTTTCGCTCGCCGTCAATTCCAGGTTTAGTAGCACACTGTACTAAACATGTGTCACAGGCGCTGCGGTTACAGTAACTATCACATTTCCAAGTAACTGACCTAACCAGGCATTTGCTGATTCTTAGTTTAGTTCCTGTAGGCAAAGCTTATGACAAACTGGAGAGCAGCACCGGTTGCTGTGCTCGACAACATAGTGCTGTTATGACCAGTGGCTGCATGCAGCACCGTTATGCATGAGGGATTGATGTTCTACTTGTCCACTTAATGCTGAAAGCCTGAAAAGCACATAATAAAGATTGTGTAATTGTTGTGATAAGTCCAAATCTCAACTCTTTTTAGGGCGAGTCTCAAATCACTGAGTGTGCGAGTTCAGTGCCACTAGAGTTCAAATCGCAGACTTGAGTTTCCATCTGGAATGGACAGATTACTTCTGAAATGGTTTTTAAAAGCTCAGCTCAACAGAGATTTTCTTATTTTTGGTTTGAACCCTGTCTCCAAAAATGCTTGTATGTGTGGACTGGAAGGGTCATTTTAACTGACAATATTAAAAACAGTTGTGACCTCGATACTTTGAAACCGTGATATTTTCTGTGATGTACTGTCAAAATCTCACACTGCTGCAAAACTAATGTATCATTTTGTATGTTTACTACTGTGTCAGATGATTCCCTAATTATTTATTTTAACCTGTATGTATGTGTATGTGCACACGGCAGTGCATGTGTTTATCTCTCAGACTTATGTGTATCTGTGTATGTGCTCCCCGAATGTGTGAATCTGACATCTGTGCATGCTGGAACAGGATGTTTGGATATCAGTGTGTCCACACATCCATGTCTATACCTTTGTATGTCATGCTGTGTGTTTGGGGGCCTCCTACTCCAAGAAAGTCTAACTCTAACTCTAACTGAAGACAGTGTCAGTCTGTGTAATGAGGGCATTTCTCCTGTGGTTTGGCACTATTTTCAAGTGCTGCCAATCTACTGGTCTTGAGTAAAAGAGTTGTACTGTCTCTAAGAGTACATTTACTCACTCGTGTGTGTACATAAAGACCAGGATTATATGTTTTTTTTGAGTGAGCATACATGTGCATTTATGTGTGTTATGTTACTTTATGTGCTCATGAAGCCAATTATCAAATTAAATATGGATTATTTATTAGCTATTTGTTATGGACATTGAAATTCAAACAATGCTTGTCGAAATGAGCTATCATCTCTACCTCTACATTCTAAAAATGTTCACATGGTACCTTGACCAGCTGGCTTCTAATAACTGAATCTACTGCACTCGTGCAGATGATTAGATACTTTTAGGGAATGCCTAATAAAAAGAGGCCCAGCAGTCATCATCCTGAAGTTATATAATGATTGTGACAGACATTCGCACTGAGACAAATCATTAAGTAGGCTGACTGTTATCTGATGACTTTTTTTTTTTTTTTTTTTTTTACATGTCCCTGTGGCCACAAGTCTCTCTGGGGGTCTCCAGATTTGTTTTGGGGTCAGACTGCTCTATCATCTTCCTTAGTGAGACTCACAGTCTCTATAGCGCCACTCCACAACAGAAACTCTGAAGTAGATAGCAGAAGATAATGACACTGGCAATTGTGAGATGCCGCTTTGAAATAATTATGCTGAACTGCTACCAACATGAATCACTGCATACCGCATAGTGGCTCAGTTAGATGTAACGTGATTTTGACCCAACAACCCCATTTCTTCTACGGTGTTGAATGGGGGAATTTAATGACATCCAGGTGTGGGTATGAGGTCCATTGCTCTGATTGAAACCCACATAGCCAGGTTCTAACAGAGTCTGTTCTTCACAACGGACATCTGTTGATGTGAAAACTTATTCTCATTGAACTATGCAAGACCCCAGAGACAGAGCTGCTGAGACCCCAAACACTCACAATGGCAAGAGAAGGAATTTGGAAAGAGCCAGGCCAACATCAATCTACAGGCACGCATAAAAATGAGAACGATTTAGCTTGATTTTCTCCTCTTGAAAGGCTGGGTATGAAGATTGCAGGAATGCTATGTTTAAATAGTATTTAAAGAAAATTCTGCATGCCGACACTTTAACCTCCATCTACTCCATGAGAAGATAATAGTTTGGAGTTGGTGCCTGGGGGCCAGCGCAGATTGCAATCATGGAAGCAACAATTAATTCCAGATTGTCCCAGGAAGTTGTGCAGATTAACATCAGGGTGGCTGTTGATTTGAAACGTAACATCACTTGTCACACGGTTTGATAATTGCCCTTAACACAAAGAGCAATCAGTGACTCAGGACTTTAACTGATTTAAACAAAAACATTGGCATAGTCAAGTCAGTTTCCTGACCTTAAACCAATTAAAATCTTGTAGCATGACTTGAGGCAAGCTATCCATGCAAGGTATTAAAAAAAAAGTGAAAAAAACCCCAAAACATTTAACTGCAGCTGCTGAGTAAATAGTATTTGTCCAGAATGCCAGCAGCAAAAGAAAACATGGAATTATTGCCACTGAAAGAGCAACTAAAACTGAAGGTTAGCAGAATTCTCTACCCTATTCTCTGAGAAGTCATTTTGAAGTTCACCCAAAATGGAAATGTGCTCATTATCTACTCACCGCTCATGCTGATGGAAAGTCAAGTGTTTCATAGTCCACAAAACATTTCTGGAGCTTCAGTGCAAAACAGCCTGTCAGCATTCTTCTAAGTCTCCCCGTCTCCAGAAGGCCTAAGATCGTAAATTGATTCAAAAAGATGTAATTTACACCCTTTTTAAAGCCAAAATCTTCTCTGCAGCTGCTAAGCTAAACATGTTGAGGCGAGTGAACAAGCTCGACTACGCTTTGAGGGTGTAAATAACATCTCTTCTAATCAGTTTGAAATCTTAGGGCTTCCAGAGACTTGTTGCCCACAAGTTGCCTTCTACTATAGTTGTTCTGGAGAATGCTACAACATGGTTTTGCTGTGAAGCTCCTGAAATGTTTTGTGTACTACAAAGTTTCTTTCCATCTGCATGAGCGTTAGTAGATGAAGACTGAATTTTAGTTTTAAATTTTTTAAAATTCAAATGTACTCGCAAAAGCGTCATGCCATGACATCCCTATTATTCTTCTCACATTTCAAGTTCAATATCAAATACTTTAAAGTGCATATGATATTCATTATGTTCATGTTGTGCATGCATAAAGTATAAAGCTGCTGCAGGGCATGTATTTTGCATAAATGTGCTGTTATATTATTAAGATTGCATAAGGATATTAGCTGACATGGCTTCTGTGTCTCTTTCCAGCTCTAACAAATGTGAAGCTGTGGGCCATTGACCGGCAATGTTTTCAGACGATCATGATGAGGACAGGTCTCATCAAGCACACAGAGTACATGGAGTTTCTGAAAAGGTGAGGATCCGGGGTAATTTGTCTCACAATGACCGACAAATGGCCCCAATGGGGCTTTGATCTGAAATGCAATGAATTGATTAACAGAATGAATTTCAGGAGAAAATCTGTGAGCATTTTTTCACAAGATTCCATAATCTTTCCAGCAGATTATTTATCACAGACTTAACGTCTAGTGTGTCACTGAAGGTGTCATTCATCCTACTGGAGAATAACCTGTGTCATCTTTCTTTTATGGCCATATCTGTATCACAGAGCCCCATGCCCTAACCACTTCTATAGAAAAGCCTATTATCATTTAAAAGGCTTGCAGACTGTAGTCTTTTTTGGGCCTGCATGCAGTACACGATAAAAGGAGGACCCATCAAAAGACAGAGGTAGAGCACTGTGTCGTGATCAAGATGCATGAGATGCAATCACACTTTCTCTGTCACTCCCTATCTCTGTTCGACTTTCCTGTTTTTCAGCCATCCACTTTGGTCTAAATCAAGCCAATTATGAAAATGATATTACATCTCACCACTATTACATGTGCCGACTCCATGTTCACATTGTTTCAGGAATGATTCTAGAGGTTTCTACGATGTCGTCTCACTTCCTAATGAACCGTATCATACCGTGTTTTTCACACTCTGTCTCGGTTCATTCTGATTTAACAAAACTTCCGACACTGTTTGACAGATTTCAGGTTGCTGTATAGACACATAGACACACAGGAAACCAACTCATGAGACATTTCCAGCAAATAATCATACCTAAACTCCAAAATAGATTGTATTTCAGTACCTTATAAATGGCACATTTTCTCACAGAAATGACTCCTATGCAGGTGTTCTGATTACGCCAACCTTTTACGTCAAGGTATAGTTATGTTTGTGTGAGAAGTTAAGAGAAGTTAAACTACTCGGTCAAGATCACAACATGGTTAATCAGTGTTGACGGTTTCGGAAAAGACATGATGCAATCCAATAGTCATCCCTACATTATTGTCACCGCATCAGCATTGAGGTATTTGGACCAAAATATTGGGATATTTGATTTGCCTTCCAGGCTGCGTTGGAAGGGAAAATTTAGAAATGATGTCCAGTTTGAGTTGGGTTTTGGTCATGTCATAGATATGAAGTACTTATATACATTTTTATTGAATTCATATCTTTATAAATAGACAATGCAATGCCTAACTGAGTCATGTGTGAGCTGAATAAAACGTTGCAGATGCTGAATAGAATGTCTGTCAAGTTGGGGTTGGGCTCGGTTACTACTCGCTTGGGGTCAGTCAGGTTTGGACACAAGAAAGCATCCTAAGCTGCACTCTAGCGCCCAGCCAACTATACTGCTTCATAAAGGCAGAATGGTGCACATGTTCAGACAGTGTCTTCCAGAAGGAATCTGGAGAAAAACACTCAGGTATTCACATCAAAAAGTTGTGTAACCAGTAAAAACGAGAGCTGAGAGAGAAGTTCAAAACCTGACTCCTTTATCACCTCTGCACAGCAGGCTAATCACTATAAGTGGTGGGTGGGAGTGTGATTTTGTCGTAGAGCTGCTGAAGCTACTGGACCATTCAACAGGATCTTGTAACGGGGTCGACTCGCACCTAAGACATGTGCAGCAGTACAACAACATCATTCCACTTTTGCCTTTACGACTGAAAGTGAACAATCATGCATGTGACGGCATGTTAGAGAAACATAAATCATAGACCAAAATGACAAATACTTTTTTTAAGCATGGACAATCTCCCCTGGATGGCACAATAGTGAGGTTAGCCACAATAAAGCCATTTCAACCATAGCTCTGTCTACAGTACTCGGCACAAGGAAAGACGGTGAGACATCCCGTGCAGTAAGTCTTCCAGCCAGATAAAAAAAAACAAAAAACAAAAAAAAAACCCTATTAGTCTTACTTTCATGTCTAAGGCTGAAGCTATTTTGGAAACAAGAAACTTCTCTTCACTGAGTGCAAGCATGTACTGTGTGGCAGCTCTTGCCACTCAGCTGCTCTTGCATAGCGTACCAACAGAAGTAAATATTTAATAGATGTACGTGTTGCTTGGTTTGGGCTCACTCTGTGTGTTTAGTGTCTAAAATGGGAATCAGATTTATCTCAACATTTGTTAATCCACAGTCCGTAGTTGATGATATTGATGCTTTGTTTTCTTAAGCAATTCTAATAAAAGAGCTGTAGTTCCCGATGAGCCTTCTACCCACTCTTTAACTGCTGTGAAAATGTATATTTGCTCTCGCAAGTTGTGGAGGAGGAACACAAATGAAAACCTCCCCCTCTCTAGTATTATTCTAAATCAGTCGAACTCCAGGAAGAGTAACAGCAAGGGTGGTGTTAATGAACTGACAAACATCGCCTTGGTTCACAGACGCATATTGCTGTGAATTATATTAGGTTGATGGGCTATTACTCAACCATTTTTCAAGCCGTTTGCAAGATCACCACAGAAATTGTTAAAGATTATCTTACATTTGACTCAAAATCAAGTTTTGTCATGTTAGAAAGTTAAAATGAACAAAAATACCACATTGGCACATTTTTAAATCTCCATTGGCCTTGTGGAATTAATACATTTGCTGTAACAGAATTAAGCATTGGTTCAGAGATTTACAACAACAGAGGCTGTGTAAAAACAGCTCCACAGCTTGAGGAACTGAAACTCCGTATGTTTTGTGTAGAGTGAGGTCATCCGTTCACTGCTGAGCTGATTAGCTTGAGTCTCTGTTGAGGAAGCAACAACACAAGGATCAGTACAGTGGCTGGGCCTGGGTTGGGGGCCGAGACAAGATGGTTCAGATTACTGTAATAAAGCATGGAAAATGAGGGGGTAGAAGGAGATGGAGAAACAGAGGGAGAGATGATATGGGGAGATAAGTCCTTTGTTCACCAATACGGGTTATTTTCTCCCCTCCTTGATAAACATTGGGCCAGTTTAATTTAGTAAGCTTGATAACAGGCAGATAGCATTCATTGGTGCTGCCGGGAAGCGAACGGAACAAACATGAAAGCCTCATGCTGGTGTATTCAACCATATGATCTGATGCCCAGCTCTGTATCTGGACATACTTCCCGGTTTATGATGAAATATGTATGTACACATATTGTAATACAAGCGTGGTATCATACTAACTCCTTTAGTATAGTTTTGACTTTGATGTGTTATGTTGCCTGCTTTTTGTTGTTCACTGGAGATTAAAGGACTGCATTGATTCTGGGCAACTGATTCAAAGTCAATACTAAGCTGCCAGATACAATGCAATCCACATCTGTTTTTATCAAAAACAATTCATCAGTAATATATTTAACATGTATGAATCTGTCTATATTACTATCTGAAAGCCATTTTTCTTTCCTTGCAGCGTCCCCACATTCCACGGGCTGCAAGAGGACATTCTGAGCAAGCTTGCAGATGTCCTTGAGGAGGTAACTGCCTTGTTTCACAGCCGGCAGCATCTGCAGCACAAAGCCCTGCTCCACAAACACCACCATACATTAACGCTCTTTTATTGCAGTGAGAGACGGGAGCCAGATGGAGAATTAAGGCATATTCCAGATGATGAATAATGATAATGGAACTTTATTTTATTTTATTTATTCATTTATTTTTGTTGGGCTCTTTAATGTGTGCTAAAACAATCTCAACAGCTGAAGCACATTGTTATCCCTATTAGCTATTGTTGAATGATGGCATCCATTTTGAGCCAATTATCAGCATAATGACCTACAGTTCTTTCTTGCCTTAGAAACTTAGTCTTTTAATTTATTTAAATTTGTTTTTGAACATTTTTGCTTTGCATGATTCAGACTTAGATATAGACAAATGCAAATTACTGCAACAATTTGATTGAGTTGGGTAATCCAGCAAAGCAAAGCAAATATTTTTAGTAAGTTCCATTGTTGTAATGTTGGAATGCAGTTTAAGTGCATTACCTCCTTATATTTATAATACTTCGAGTCGATGTTTACTGTGATGAATTACCAAACTCAGGCAAGGTTCCTTAGTCTTCATATGTAAACAAAGGTAAATCAATGGCTGTCTAAAAGGCATAATATATACACAAAACCTGAAACAGCACAGTGTCTTTTGTAAATGTGTTGCAGTTGTGAAATGCAGTTTGTTCCAAATGGACTAAAACATGCTACATCTTCGGTTCTTTTTAATACTGGTTTGCACGATGTCACGCTGCTGCTGGTGGCAGTGTGCTTTTTGAGATTTGTCGGTATCACATTTTCCAGCCATCTGCACATCACTTCGTTTGATGTTTTCTCCAGCATAATTTAATTATGCAAACACGTTCTCATTTACACTTTTGATATGTGCCGCAAACATTGAGGCTTTCAATATGCTGAATTGCACTCCAATTTGTGTCAATGTGTGTTTATGTGTTCGCATTATTGTAGCTAAGAGAAACTGGTGCCAGATCCCTTTGCATTAAAGAAAAGATAAAGCAGGCCATTGCTTATGCAAACTTATTGCAGACTATTCTAAAGGTAAAACTTACCCTGAAGAATCAGTCGACCATGCTGTTTTTTTCTAGGAGTTTTTGGTTTTGTAGCTTGCAATAACAGCAAATGAAAGATTTGGTATCATTACTATTATACATTAGTTCTTTAATGTGAAATTGAGCAAATCACCAAACAAGCACCCATGCAATTTGATGGCCATTGTTACAAATAAGAGTGTGCACACTGATGCACTTTAAACCAACAATTAGTGAACCTACTTTCCAGACAAAGAGGTTGGCACATTGAATGCTGCCATCACCTAAAATAACCAGTATTAGTTTCAGTCATTGGAGTCCAGTCAATTCTACTGTCCCCTTGGTTAGGGAGGAGTTTGTGCTATAAAAGTCAAATAGGTCATAACATTCAAAATACATGCTGCATCAGGGGCAAATGAGTGCATGTTTAAAATAACATCTGAAATCAGATTAAAAGAACAATGATTCCAATAATCAGAAAAGGCTGAATATCAGATCTAATAATTGGCCAGGCCAATAATTGGTTGACCCATAACATACAGTATATGCATACATGTCAATATTCAAATATTTAACTCGTGGGTTGTCGTTTAGCTAAGACCTTTGTAAGCATAATGGATGTCTCTGCAACTTTGCCTAATATTGTCAGCATCAAAATCAATATTTGCTGCTCGCTCCTTCTAAACAGAAAGACAAAATAAATATCATCTGTTTGCTAGTGACTAATGTTAGCTAACATTTTTTTAACTTGATTAGCTCATGGCTAACATTAGTGTAAGGCAAATGGAGGCAAGTTGACCTAATGCTGTATATTTTAGGATTATGTTACTGATAGTTTTCAAGCTAACACAAACTCACCTTAATGATAACGTTTTACATGTACCAGCAGCAACATTCGTACAAACATCATTGGAGTTTGTCTTGGTCACATTTCTCCACATCCATATTCACCTAGATTACATAAATAAATCCAGGTAACGTTAACGTTATGTGGTTTATAATTATAATATTGTGGAGTAATGTTAGTGTTTGGTGAGTCTTGGAGCATTGTGTTGTGTTGTTTTTGAGAGCCTGTGCAACTACTGATTTGGCAGTATGACAAATAGCATTTTTGCTTGAAATTCCCATCCCTAGCTAGTAGAGTGGCCAATATCATAATTCATTGAGCATGATTAATGAAAAGTGGATCATTTGCAGTATGGAATGCACCAAGTATTACTCAAAACACCACCACTGTGTGAAGCTTCTCTGTAATTCGGCGAGGGTCAAATCAAATGCATTCAAATCAAACAATGAAAAGGGTCAGCAAGGAAACAATGTAACTGAAGAGAGGCGGTTCAGTTCAGCAGCCAGAGCCAGCATGAATGCTGAAGGACAGCAGCACCAGACAAAGAAAATCTTTGGGCTGGCACAAAAACTTCATCACAGAAAAGAGAAGTCACGGGAAAGCAGACTGACAGAAAGAGGCAGTTATCCATGCAGCCCACAGCAAAACAGGGTCTGTCGCTGAATTGGAGAGTGTTAAGTGGGGCACAAATGTAGGAACTTCAGGTTGGTGAGGACCAGCTCTGGTATAACTAATCTTAAATACTTTGTCAGCATGTAGAACATGCCTGTGTGATAGTATTTGGTGCATGTTTAGCGGCCTTCACATTCCCTCGAACAAATCCTCTTTAACCTGGGATATTTAAGAAACAGTATTTTGCCAGGAATTCAGTTAAATTATATAATCATTTGGCTTGTGAGTGAGTGCACTAACTATGTTAAACCAGTAAAAATTAGATGTTCTAGACATGCCTGTAAATGTACTCTGATTAATTTGTTTGCACTGTTGGCTGAGAATGATGTTACGATGGCAAGTTAATGGAATTTATATCTATCAGCTTCATGGACAAGGCAAGTGGCAAACTTAAAAGTAGTACTCAAATAACTAACTGTGTCCAAGGATTTTTAAATTTTTTTTTTAATTATTATTTATAATTGTTTCATATACGTTTTCTCTGTGGGCAGAGGTGTTGGGTCAAATAATCCATCAGGCTGTCCTATGTCTCGTCCTCTGCTATAATGGATCATTTAAGTCTGTGATTGATTTTTGATTAGATAGACTGAGCTAGTTTCTCTTGTTTGGCTCTACTTGAGAACAAGCTTTAGAAAAAGGGACTCCGTTAGATGAATGAATAAACCTGAAATAAACATCATAAATGCAACCTACTATAAAGAAGAAGCTCTGCTTTTGAGTGACACACAGCATGAGTCACTCACTCGCTGCTCAGTCTGAAGGAAGACGTCAGGTATCTTTCCTCTGTGAAATGGTGTCGGAATAAAAACCTGGGGAATGCAGTGTGGAATCTTAAGGACCTAACAGGAAATATGGAGCTCTGTCTTCTGTTTAGACTTGTGGGCTGAGGTGCAGCATCTTGTGTGTTTTACCAGGAAAGGGAAAATCCCACCACTACTAGTAATATGATAAACCAAAAGTGATTCTAGTCCATTGTCCTCATCATATATTATCCAGATGTGTGCTTCTTGTGGGGTGGTGAAAGAGGTTTTTCTTACATCATATAAAGGTATGTCACATCTTACACATAGAAAATATACTGACAGTGTCCTTGAACCAAAAAGGTCATTCGAACGTGTTAGGCTAAGTATTTTTTTATGTATCTGAGGCTGGCTTTGTGTTACACTGACAACCTCAACGTCGCCACTGAACAGGATTACTGGGCATTGCGAGAACATGAATAGATAGATGGATAACCTGTAGTAAGGAGTGTGGCATGCCTCAGATTTGATGCAGCTACATTAATTTATTCACAAATGTTCCTTACCTGCATAGACATATTCAAGGTCGCGGGGCATATCTGAACAAGTGGTGGGTGGGAGGCGGAGAAACACCCTGCAGCTTGCCAGTCTGTGGTATTATCGAGGGAAAAACATCTAATTGGGATTTTGCACACTGAATTTCAGCCTTATGACAGGATGTGAGAAAGGAGAGGAAAGAATCATATGTCCCAGAATAACACGTCTCCTGTCTTCTTTCCTCTTTGCTTCTCTTCTGACAGACACATTATGAAGATGGAGAGTACATCATCAGACAGGGGGCCAGAGGAGACACCTTCTTCATCATCAGTAAAGGAAAGGTGAGCACAGTGCCTCTGGCCTACCACCCAAAATATTCGTGAACGCAGGGCATTGGGGCACATAGAAAAAAGACAGCTATCTTTGAAGAAAAGTGGTAGTAGTTTTGGCTGGAGGTTGGCTGCCATTCATCATCTGGGGCTAAGGTGAAAGGAGAGACAGAAGCGCCACCTCTTTCATCATCCCTTGCGGCAGCATTGGGAGCATCCAGAAAGGTGAATGGAGGCATTTTCATTTCACCTTTTTTAGCATCAACACAGACTTTCACACGGAACAGGTATGACATGCTGTCTTGTCCGGTTTTAGCCCTGTTGGAGGGATTTCATATGCTCCTATCCCACATGTTTTGATGTGTAGACTGCCTGTCCTCATCATCTTCTTCATCCTCGTCCCATTCCTACTGCCATCTGCTACACCTCACACCTGTTCTTCCATTTCTTCTCTAAACTTCACTTGTACATATTTCTCATGTTCTGATTTAACCGATGATTGAGAGGAGTTGGCAATACCACCAAGAAGCATCCAAAGAAAATGGGCTGTCAGCTGATGGAAGCAGGTGTTGTTTGGTGAGATCGGCGTACTTCTCACTACGGAAATTGCTGTAGGGGTCACAGCCCAGGCATGCCAGCTGCTTCACTAACTCAAGAATGCCTTTTTTCCAAGTGGTTAAGTCTCTTGAGGAACAACAGTGAGCTGTGATCCTGAGCAATATATAGACAGTTGATTTGACCTGCACATAAGAACATAATTTTCAGTTTAAGCAGGCGCTTAAATACATAAAATGTAAGATTTAAATTTTCTGCAATTTTTTTCTTATGGTGATTTTTTTAATTCATTATTTACATGTTGGTCTAAAAAAATGAAGATCAGAACCTCCAACATCTTGGTCACATCCAAAAGAAATTCAGTTTAGTATCATAGAAGAGCACAGAAACTAAACAATATTCTGTCCTAATGTTTGATGTTTTGCTTGTCATTTCCTCCTTTTGTCTGTACTCTAAACCGTTTTGCTTCTCACTTGTGTTTTATCAGTTAATCACTCCTTCACCCTCATTTCAGTCCTTGTCTTTTCCTCTGTCTCTGACGGTTTGTCTGTTCTGTTTTACCCTAATGTTGTTGTATCGCCCTGTCCTGTGTTCCTGTTGTGTGTTTCCAATTTTTAGCTTCCTGATTCTTGGTGTCATTCATGGTTTGTACTTTGCTTTTTTGGTTTGTACTTTGTTTAGCTTTTTTTTTCTTTTCGTTTGGTCTTTTACTATGCACTTTGGTCATTAGTATTAGCTGAAAAAAATCTATATCGTGCATCAGTGCCTTTTCGTCTTTCCAAAATGACTTAAAATCCTTGAATGATTGAATGATTAACCTGATAGTTTACAACTAATCGATGAATTATTGCAGCTCTAACTGAAACAACTCTGGTTTAGGCTTAATGAAGGTATCCGAAGTGGGAAATGGTATAATAACAAAAACTGCCCCTTCAAGTCTCAGTGAAAGAGACAGATTCATATGTTCAGGATTTAGCAATCACTGTCAAAGACACATTATGTTTCATGTCTTTCTTTTACTCTCTGACCCCATACCGATGCGACCAACCTCGCGAGGTTGGCAAAACTACGTCACAAACATTCATGCACACAGACATGAACACAGGCACATGCATGCGCGCATAAACTCCTGACCTTATCAATTCTTTCTCATCGGTTGTTCCCACATCTCTCACTTTATCCCTATATAGACCGCATATGGTGCACTTTGTCGAGATTTATCTTCTACGAGCCCCTCCGCTCCTTTTTGCTTTTTCTTTTGCTCCCACGTGATCGCATTAGATCGCTGAGTAATTACGTCTGTCACTCAGTTGGAGAAAGCATTCCAGTGCATTGCCGTGTGCTGGATACGCTACTTCACCTGTGCTGAACCAGCTAATGGATGGAGACGAGATCCTTCATTAGATGAAACGGCCGTCTCCATTCACTTCCTCGAACATCAACTCATTTTGATTTGTTAAGTCTACCAGCGCAGCACAGTGCCATCACTCACATGTCATCTAGCTAATGAAGTGGTCAGCACTGAACCTCCCAGATCACAGATGGCTGTCACACAGGCACTTCTCCCCTGTTTTGTAAAACTGTGATTAACCTGCCATCTTGGGTGATGATTAGCTTGTCAGTTTCCTTTTGGAATGACGTGTAAATGAAATGTTATTCCTCTCACACTCCCCACATATCTCTGCACTGTGAGCCCTTCTCTCTTCACTCTTGTCCCACCTTCCTTGCTGTCACACTATTCCTCCCGTCAACCCTCCTCTCGCTGTCTTTCTGTTCTTTGCCCAGGTTAATGTTACCAGGGAAGACCTGCCCAATGGAGAGCCTGTCTACCTGCGCAGCCTTGGGAAAGGAGACTGGTTTGGAGAGAAAGCACTTCAAGGGTAAGATTGTCCGTGATAGCACTGCCTCTTCCACTTTAAATCTAGTTTCCTCCTGCTGCATCTGTCTCCTTCACCATCACCTACTTGCCTACTAATTTTCACTCGTAACCTGTCTTTATTATCTTTCCTCTTACACTCGACAGGCATCGATCCCTTCTAATTTGCTCTTGATCAGGCCCAAATTTTCTCTGCACCAATTTTTCTCACCACTCACTCTTCTTGAAAGGCATGACATAACTTCTTCTCTTGACAAATCATCTCCATCTCCGAGATGTGACACAAATACTCTGTCAGAAGGACACAGTCCAAAACGGAAAATATATGAAAACACTGGTGTATAAGCATTCAGCGCATTGATGATATAATTGTATTCCTAGCTGAGACTATATAAACAATGTGAATATGTAGAGATGCATTTTATCTCTACCCTTTTGCAGAAATGAGAGCACATTCAGTTACTGTGGCAAGCTCTATTTTTGACTCTGACTCTGAATCAAAAGAAAAAAATGTTTTATGTTTATGAAGGAGGATGAAAACTCATTAATATAGTAAGTCAGAATCGAGATGTCCTTGATAGTACTCCTTCTGTCTTTTAGGAACATTTGTGTTGAACAGGTGAGCAAAGTTCAGTTTGAGCTCTGCCCAAGAGTTCAAAGCCTTATTTACTATGTCAATTTAAATTCAAAATCACATTCAAATGCTGCAAAACGTTTTCTGCAAGTGTATTCATTCAGTTTAATTAAAGTATTTGTGCATTTCTACACTAATATTAATAGCAATACTGTGTGTAGAATTATATTCCAGTTGCGGCTACACAGGATTGTTTCCAGCTTGCGTCATCCGAACATTTCTAATACCTCCAGATCATTATGAGGTCCAAATGTCAAAATTCAATAAAACAAAAGAAAATCTTTTTATGTAACTGAATAATCTGCGTCAGTCCATGATTGTGATTGTTTAGCCTTTGAAAAACAAGAATATATCAAAAAGTTCATGGAGTTATTCATTAAACAAAAGACCCCTTTTAACCCTTTTAATCAGATAAATCACTTTATTCGATTTAAGGGTTTTGTTTTATGATTATAATTTCCCGACAGAAACTTGATGTTAATCAGGAGAGACATTTAATATGAACAAAACAATTGAGATGATATGAGGAAGATACATTTCATTTGTGAACCAAAAGAATAGACTTTGGTTCTTAGACCCCAGCATTTAGTAGGTCACCATGGGATTAGGTGTTTCCAGCGCGAAGGAGACTTGGACACTGGTGGTGGTAGTGAGGAATGACTCTTGATGTGGAACAATTTCAGTGATTGGACGGTTGAGGTGGTGAACGGGAGGGGGTGGGTTATGATGTCTTTGCAATGCTGAAATGACAGCTAAATCATAGCAGAGAGAAAAAGGCACTTTTAAATTTGACAGATACTAACGAATCGCCAGCGGGTGACGTCACACGTTGTAATTGGATAGAGAGGAGAATGAGCAGGAGGAGGTTAGGAGAAAGCAGGAGACTGTATTCATGACTTAGAGGGCATGCATAATAAAAACATGATATTACAGACTGACCTTTTGCTAAGCTTCATTTTTGGAGCAACAACAAACTTCACTGGGAATTTGATCATTATAAATTACCCCAAGCATCTTTTTCCGCAACATTATCTCTCAGAAAAATAATGTTTCATATCAGCGGATAAGGGCTGCCAATATATCTGTGATGGGCCAATACTGGCTGATGATGTCAGCTAACCGATGTATCGGGCAGGCAGTATAAAATATGATGACAGAAATTCAGAGCTTAATTCAAAAACCTCAACAGCAATATGACATTTGGTACAGCCCTGTTGCTTTTATAAACATATAAAACATGTAATTAGTAGATATAAGCCAAGCTTATACAGTTTCCATCATTAAAAGATGTATACAATATAAGTCTTTGGAACGCATGTCATAACTGTGAAGATGTACTGACGCAAGTTCAAAGTAAATATGTTGATTATACTGTAGAGATCAGATGATTCATGGCCACTGCTAACCTTCATTGCCATTTAAGCGCTCAAATGTGATAAAAGAAACACTTTGGTGTAATACAAATATTGTATATGTCTTCTGGCAAGTGATGTTTCTACCCTGCTGTTTGATCTGACTGTCATGTCTGTATACCCTCATGGATAATGTAGTATTTAAACACAAGGAGGGCTGGGATAGGAACATTCAAGGCAAAAAAAAAAGCACTCGTGCACATGTATTTGAGTGCATGCATGTACATTGCCCACACTGTTAACATGAAAACAGTGGATATGTCGCCATCATGTGGAGACTGACTATGAAAGCAACCTCTAATAGACGCTCCTTAAGAGCATATCATTAACACTTTATAATGCAAAGAGAGTCTTGTTGAATCAAAGCAGTGTTCTGTGGAAAATGGATGCTGTCTTATGTGTTGTCAAAACACTGTAAATGATTGTTTTGTAATACTCCAAAGGAACACTAGTTGCTTGATGTGATGTGCAGGCAGCAGCTGGAATTACACAGATAGTTGGGCTTTCCCCATATGTTAAGATAATGACCAAAGGACATGAAATATGAAGGAAGCTGGATCTCCTCATAGAAATAGAGGAAAGATTGTTCCAAATAGAAATGTGATCCTTTTACAATAATGAGACAAAGAAACGTGCTGTTTCAAGAATGAGAGCAGGGCGCACAATTCTAATTTATAATGGATTGAGCAGCTGTGCTACTTTGGTGTTGGAGTGTTTTTCATTTTTTCAGGGAATTCAGTGACTTAATTGTCCCCACACACTTAATGTGATACATCCCACATATAATGCATCCATATATTCTCATCCATGTGTTTGTAGTGTTTCCCAGAATAAGTATTCAAGTAGTGTGCTGTTGTGAGAAGCTCTTCAAAGCGCTTTCAAGAGCATCTCCTCCCTTGATTAATCAAGAAGAGCCTATCTTTTCTATATCCCACCAGAACAAAGCTGCATCTGCTTGCTTGTTATTATCATATGTTGTCACGAACGCCTTTTGTCTTGCCATGTCCAAGCCTATTCAACTACACCTTTGATGGTCAAGCATGGCAGGCAAATTTAAATGATTGAGATGCTGGGTATCTTCGAGGCAGTCTTTTGATCAGAGGGCTCTTCAGTGGGGCCATCTTTTCTAATTAGAAGTTAACTGTGTGTGTCCATGCTCATGAAACTCAATAGCCCCTACTCTGAGGCTACTCAGTTTTTCTGAAGACATTGCCTTTGATCAGTGCAAAAGACATATTTATAAAATCAAAGTCTGTTTTCCTGCCAGCCATAATGGTTTGTTAGAGCTTGTGCGAGTGCTGGTGTGTGATGTGTGTATCTACTGAGGAAATATTGCCTTACATGTTTTCTCTAAAGGGTTGGGAAGCCCTTAATGAATGCTATAGTATATATAGATGCAGTATATATATCGTCCCAATAGGTGCACGTTCCAGGTATAGTCTTCCGGTTTGACTAGACTATCTCCTGTCACATTCTTCCTGTCACAGTGAAGTGTGATCTCTCAGTTGAGGTGCAGTTCCATCAATAGCACAGACAATGTGCACCCTGAACTCTGCTCCTGGGTGTCCTTTGTGTGAGTGTGTGCTGGTAGGGGTGTTACACGAGTAGAAGATAAGAGATTGTGTGACAAAAGTAAGATGTCACCGACAGAAATGTGATTGGCGGCCGTGTCAGACTGACGACTCTCAGTTCAAAAATAGCCACCTGGTAAATAACTGTTAGAGGCTGTGTTCGCGTGGGCATGTTAGGAAGTGTCAGGAAATCCACTTCTAATGTTCAACAGGTATGACCGCTGCACAGAAATTTGTACTTACTTGTGGCTGGGGTTTACAAAATTGGAGATTTAATACAAAAGCTCAAGCCTGTCCCTTTTGGATAGAGGGCCATTAACATTTTGGCGGACATTGATGGTTCAACGACCTCCTGAGTTTTTACTGGCACTAGAGGTAGACTATATTTGTGGTTTTATGTGAAATTTCACCAGATATATGCAGTAATATTTTATCACATTGGTGATCTCTACAGTCTTCATATGATGCCATATAAGGTCTAACTTGTATAATACTTGGGTTAGTGAGCGAATAATTGCAACAGTTACAATTGCATTAGCCTCAGCTGTACTTTGTGTTTTGCCCTAATTAGCATGCTAACACAACATGCTATATTAAGATGATGAACATGGTAAACTTCAAATGTCAAAAAACGCGACTGTATTTCATTTGACCGCCTGTCTCTGTAACTTCTAGGTTAACACGAGAAGATCCATTACAGAGTAAGGAAGGAAGTTGTCAAACGTGTCTAAACGTTAAACATTACCTCTTCCCGAGTTGTTGCATAGAGTTTCAACAGTAACGGTGGTTGTTTAACAATGGAAATAGCAACTCCCATGAAGTTCACATTCCAGGCGCTTGAAGTTCACCAAAAACGGAGATGAGGAGACAAAGCATGCGCATAGAGCTTGCGCACTGTATAACGGCTAGTCGGTCGTCCATAATCCTTTTGCTCAGCATAATGGCAGAGGAGCGTAATATTTTGCCATAGTAACCCTAATTGGCTCAATATCTTCTGCGAAGACGAACACAAGCATGTAGTCCGCCATTGTTTTTGTTGTTGTTATGAGACGTCGCGGGGTTAAGAGGTCGAAGGCTAAAGGTTGCGGGGTGGGGTGTTGGGGTCATCGAAACGCAAAGTATGCAGATTCGCTGTCCACACAAGAACGCAAGGGCAGCGTTTTCAGTTTTTTCCACCCTAGTTTCAAAAAAGTGCGTTTACAGGCACAGTGTTTACAGGATCCATGTGGACGATCGGACAAATCAATGCAAAATATGTGCATTTACACACAGAGGTGTTTCCATGTGGATGGACCCTAAGAAACATAGTGCTGCTGGATGTTGCTGCACTGCACTGCTGCAAAAGTTGAGCTAGATTAAACATTTCTGCCCGCATTTTTCCCAACCTAAGCATGCTAAGCATCCACACTGAACCAATCCTTTCACTCCAAGCCACACCCTCAGTCCTGTAATAGCTCATACCCATGAGTAAAAGCATTAACTCTAATCTATTTATGTTACTTGGCTGCTGTATGTTCTTGTCTGTATCCTCTGTATGTTTTACATTCCTCTGAATCATACCGCAGGTTTTCACACTGAAGACATTTATTATTTTACACAGATACTGCTCCCAGTTGATACCATCACAGCATGAATCCCCGAATGATTTGAAGCTTTTTAGAGAAATTTTAAGAAGCACTTTGTCAAAGAAAAGCGTATGAATCACTGCAGCTAGAGCTCAGTTGGTACCATTCATCTGTTAACTGCATGTCCAAGTAGAAAATTGATAGTGAGAAATGAAAAAAAATAACTATCACAGAAAGCTTATTTTTGGGCAAGCCACTAAAATAAATTCTTTACATGAGAAACACTGCTTCCCAGTGTGTTTGCTAATGTGTTCGTGGAGAGCTGAGACATCTGAGACTGGGGCGTGTACCTTCCACGTTATCATATTCATACTGTCACTGGTCATTCTAACAACATAGCTTGTGACATTGAAATTATCCTTTGCAGAAATACTAACTTTAAAGAGCATTTCCTGTAAGGGAGCATTTTAAAAGCCATCTTAGTTTTCATGAAACAAAGTGTGTGGCTGACTGGAAGAGAGTATTCAAAAATATATGGTATGCTCTGGAAAGTGGCTGTACCCTGCAGTTATGTGGAAAATGCACAATTTCTAGTTAATGGTAAAAATCTTCCATACTAGCCTGAGAAGTTTCATCTACAGCTGTCCAGATCCACCTGAATACTGAAGCAAAATGAGATCAGCAGCATTTCTAAAAGTCTTATAAGGGTTTGTAATCAGTGTAAAACGTGAACACATTGGTGTGGAAGTAGCATCAGTCACAAACATGATGGGCTGTGTATTTCATGACCACCTCTTGTTCTTGCCCCAGGCCTGACCCCGGCTTTACTCCCCCACTGCAGTCCATGGCAATTGACCCGCTCTCAGATGCCAAGCTGGTCCGTTATTTTCTTAACCCCCTCCCCAGGACAGCAGATCACTGTCCAATTACCAGGTTCATTTCAACTATCTAGTGGGAATCAACACCACAGGCTCCCTCCTGCAAAAATTCAAAGGGCATTCCAGACACAGCATGCAGCTGCTTTTAGTGCATCTGTGCTTGAGCGTGTGTGTGTGTGTGTGTGTTTTCCAATGCATTTCTTGTTGCGCTGCAATTAACAAGTGCAGAACCATCTTTGGCTCAGCGGCATGTAAATGAATCATTCTGACAGATATTAGCGATTGTGTTTCACATATACATCAACACAGTGACACTCTAAGTTGTTTTCCTCAGCTAGAGCCGAGCAGCAGGGGACAAGTGTAACAAGCTGCTTTCTCATATGAAACCCTTCAGGTCTCTCAAGGATGATTCATACTTATGTAACCACTATTTCATTAAAGCCCAAACTGTTGTGTTGTTTTTTTATATATCACCATGGTTAGTAAATGACACTGTATGCCTTCTCTTGTGAGACAAGTTGATTCATATAACAGATTGTGGTTGTCACTGTAGTTTAAACTCATAATCAGTGATGTGTCCGCCTGATTCGCTTTTGGTAACATATCTACCATTCACAAAATGTGGGGAATAATCTGCTAAAGTTAGAATAACATTAGAATATAGGTTGGGGCAATTGTCATTATCATTTGTCATTTCAGTTTGTTTCGTGGGTCACTATTTTAGCAAATTAGGTAACAAGATGTGATTGAGATCATGACTTGTTGATTGATTTATCGCAAGCATGTTGCGTCACTCCTGGACAAAAATACTGTTTTATGTCTCATGTGGAGTCAAACCGAACATTTCCGACTGCTGCGGCATCATATTTAAAGCGCACTGGTGAGACATTAGTGTTATTATTCATGATTCCTCAATCAATCAGTCAATCAATCATTGATTGATTGATTGATTGATTATTCCTGATTAATTGTCACTGTACAACACAAGATGGTATAATGAAACTCCAGTTGTAGATCTCTATGCTACACACACACACACACACACACACACACACACACACACACACACACACACACACACACACACACACACACACAAACCCAAAACTTAACAAGCTAATGAATACATGATAAAGCAGTATTCAGTGAGATCAGCAGTGACTGTTTTATTAATCAAAAACACGACTGCATGATGAACAAGGAGGAGCAGCCACAGTGAGCTGTGATGCCTTGGTCACACACACCATACAAGTTTTATAAGCCCTATAATCGGGAGTCATGTTGCCAAACATTAAACAGTAATAACACAGTCCAAGCAGTCCCAAGCTTTTTGTGGGTTGATTTGTGACTCAGATATTTATGTCTGCAGTAATATGCTAGCTCCTGGATAGCATCTTTGAACAGTTCACATATTCTGATCGGAATGATTGGGAGTTTTTTTGTCGTTGAGCTCCAAAAACATTGTTGGTGATTGGAAGATTCGGTGCTAAAATCTTGTAGTGTGAGCATAGCTTTAGATGAAGAGCTGCAGGCTACAGGCTGCACTCCTCGAACTCTCTTAGAGACATAGCCACCTCCTTTCATTGTGCCTTGCCAGATCACAATTGCTCACAGAATGATGGAAAAAGACAGCTATTCCTCCTTTATTAAAACAACAAAAATTTGATTTGCTGTCCCCAGAATTCTACAACCTGTAGTATTAAACAGCGCTCCATATTACCACCAGTAACTATAGCTGGCACCAAAGCAACCTAGAATGAGTTAATTGAGATTGCTAGGTTAAGTCTTTGGCATTCTTGAATTATTGACTAATGATGACTCAACATTTTGAATGAATATCTACTATCTGATTCCTTGTATGCATGACTTCAAGATCTCAACAGAGGCAGGTAAAATGTCGGGGGGGGGGGGGGCTTTTGAAATGTAACTCTGCAGCTGGTGGATTGTGGCAAATTCACAGCTGGCACTGCATCCATCGACAGTGAAACTTGTCTCCCTATTCATCTTCTGAATATCTGAATAATCATCACATTAAACCGATGAGGGTCTTTTATGCTTGATGCTTTATTAATCACACAAATCCAAAAAATGTCTTCTTTTTCTCCTTGATTGTACCATTAGGGAATTCATTTCTACTGACCTTAACTAACAAGGTGTAACAATTGGTGTGTTCATTGGTTCATCTTTCATCCGTTAACCTGGTTATTAATGCTAAACTATGGTATATCAATATGAGTGTTCTTATGTAAATGGTATTGAATGTTTTAGTGGCTGAGCAGAAGAACAGGTGGAGCAGTGTTCAGTGCCAGAGTATTGTGTGAAGAGCATGGATGCAGGTCAAAGCAGCTTATGGGAGGTGAATGCTGAAATGCTGTATGTGCTATGCTAGCTAGAGGGCCCCAATAGTCATCTGTTAATAAATCCCATGCTCGTGATAAACACTGCCTTCCTCTCCTCTGCTCTCCTCTCCTCTCCAGTCCTCACCTTTCAAAATTTGTTGTTCCCCCACCAGCTGTGACCTTTATTAAACGGGTCAGCAGAAAGAGTCGAGCACTGTGTGTGTGTGTGTGTGTGTGTGTGTGTGGAGGGAGGCTTGCATTTGTGTGTTTGGAAGAGGGAAGGCAGAGGGAGTTGACATAGCATGAGGGGGGAATTATCACCTCAGCTCATTGAAATAGGTTGCCGCATGTGTGAGTTCAGATCAGACACAGAGGGTGATTGTCAGTTGCTGTTTGCACTTGAGCTAAATTGAATCGACTCACCAGGACAGAGGCTGGTTTCGCTCTTTATTTGCTACACATCAGGATATGACTTCCATCCAAAGTATCAGATCCTTTTTCCGTTCTTAAAAATATTGGACATAAAATAATCTTCTTATGGGACAACCCCAGAAGTCTTTTTTGTCTTTTTGTAATATTTTAGTCTGTGTCAAAGTGGATTACATGACATCTGGTTGGGAGATTTATATCCAAGTACAACAGGAGTGTCTTTTGTTGAAGGGTTGCCCTGGGCACCCTGCTGGTTCAGAGCTAGAGCTTATCGCTGTGGGACTCTGTGCACACAAAAATTATTCACAGTGAAGGATGGATTCCTGGGATACAGACTCTGAGGATTTGTGCGACTGGGGCGACTCCTCTGAAGAGGCACCATCGTCGGAGGAAGATGAACGTGATGTCAAATATAATAAAGAGTAATGCCACTCATGCGGTGATGTGTGGTGCCTGTTGAGGATGATGATTTCACTGTGCGTCAGTGCCGTTTATGGAGTGAATGGAGTTGAATAAGACATAACTGGTGTGCAGGTTATGACTGTTTCCATCATCACAGCTCCCATGAAGCATTTAAAATGAATATAACTTTGTGATTATTGGATCAAATGTGCTCATTCTGCTTTTGTTCCTGATTGTGCTGTGTGATATTTTTATCCAGGGAGGACATCAGGACGGCCAGTGTCATTGCAGCAGAGGCGGTCACCTGCTTAGTCATCGATAGAGAGTGAGTATCAACGAAAATAATTCCCAACATAATAATCCTCTTTTCCCCTGTAGAATTAAAAAAGCAGCCCATTCAGCCAATGAATTAATGAATGAATGTCTGTCATGGGCAGCCAAGTAAAACTAGCCCAGAAATTCTTCTTTACTCATTATGGCGTGACGAGGACAAACTGCTTCCTTAACTCATACATCCGTATGAATCCACTGCTAAACTTCCGTGGATGAACATGGCACACATTTTTTCCTTAAGGTTACTATTTAGCTGCTTTTTAGCCTTTATTTGGGTATAATAGCTTGGAGATTCAGATAGGGAAGACCCCAGGACCCCCCGAGGACTCACTCTCCATATATTCAGTGCATGCTCTACTTTATGCCTGATTTATGCAGGAATGGCTGTTTTTTCCAGTGAGATTATTAAGCCCAAATCCAGACGTCTTTTAGCTCCATGTTTCCCTTTAAACCAAGCTTGTCTCAAAAAATTGCTGCTTTGCTTTTATTGCAAGAACATGGCTGACTATCACTATGTTTCACTTTAACATTTTTTACGGGAACATTGTACTAAAGGAATTGATTCCATCTTCGTCTATGGCATGAAGTCATGTGGTAAGAATAGAGAGGCAGATGGATAAGGGCGTGGGGAGGAGGATGGTACATGCTAGTATCGGCTTACCCAGGGCCTCCCTCTTGCCTCGGGGTACACATGAGGCACAAATGGGCCATGGTCAGAGCTAGTAGAGGGGATAGTGAGTGAGTCACCCATCAAAGGTGATTACCACTGCCTTTCACTCTGCTTGTCATAAAGCTAATGCTGTCACAGCCCACAGAACTAACACATCATGTGACAGACCAGTTCTGGTGCAGATTCCAGGTTGTTAATATTCAATTATTCTGTGTGTCCATACCTGTGTGATGCATTTAAACAGAACCACACAGAGGTGGAAAGGAGGAGAAAGGGAGGACATCGAGACAGTTGGAAAGAGACGGGAATAAAAACAAGCAGCAGGGAGTCACCGACTCAGTACAATAGACACTGTAGGCAGCCAAGCATTTAAGGAAAAGCTCCGCTTGGAAACAGACCCAGCTCACAGGCATTACGGTCTCAACAGGAGAGAACCGCAGATGGATTATTACCTCTTCCAGCTGACAGCTTGACGAGCTTTGTATGAAAACTGTCTCACATAGTTGTTCTTCCAGGATGTTTGGTGTTGTTCGCAGCCATACTTCACAGAGAAATGAGCCGAAGCATAGTTATATTTCTCATGTGCCACACCTCCCCAGGAGTGTTATGAGGATTTTATTTCATCGAGTTGATAATAATAAAAATGATAATAATGCATTTTGTTTAAAGGCACCTTTCAAAACAGTCAAGGACACTCCACATAACAACAAAACAGTACGATGAAAACAGGAGACAATTTAGTGCAAATGATGATGCAAAATAAATAAGAAGATGTATTATGTAGCTTGTCATTATCCAGCATCTCATCATTATCGTTAATCTCCTCCATACTCACACTCATACTATTAGAATACTCATACTATTACGTACTAATAAGACTGCTAAAATTATACTAAAAGAGCAGAAAACATTTTCATTTGGATTTTACGTTTTTGATTATCACTTTGTGCACTGAGTGTATTCACAGTGTGCTTTCAATTCTATGATCATTCTTCAGAAGATTTATGCGCAGCCTTCACCTTTGTCTCGAAAATTCCCACTCAGCCCCCGTCTGATAGCACACTTTTTTACACCTCTTTGGAGTAGATCTGTCTTCTCGTCTGTACTCAGTGTTTTTTTTATTTATTTATTTTTGCCTCTAAAAGCAGACTGATGAATATTTAATAGTAACTGGCACCGTTTTTTATGGCAGTCTGGCCATATATTGTACCAGCTTCTTCTACGGATTGCCTGCAGTGTACAGTACAAACGGCTTTAACTCCTCTAACAATTCTCTCATGTGTATGACTTTGATTATGGAAATCCTAAACAAAATAAGCGTCAGAAAAGTTTCCTCATGTGCTGTTTTAACATTTCCCCCTGTTTTGCAGTTCATTCAAACACCTGATTGGAGGTCTGGAGGATGTGTCCAGTAAAGGCCACGAGGATGCTGATGCCAAAGCCAAGTAAGACATTTAAAGTGTATTAGTATGCATTAATTAATTAGAATACATCAATGAATTTTGCAAATATATTTTTCCATCTCAGTGACCTTAAACCACACCGTGACTGCCCGCCAGCTGTGACATTTCATTAAGAAATGCTCTTGCCCAGCTGTTAATGCATTGTCTGTTACATCACAAGACAATGCCCATGTGGCCGGCCAGAAGGCGGAGGTCATAGCCTCTGCCTTCTGGCCTATTTCCGGAGGAATTAATATGTACTCTATTTTTCGTCGCTATGGAAACAAGAGAATAGCACTATAGGAGACTTACAGCACTGAGTTGGGCATCTTGGGGTTCAGGCAGCCACGCACTGGTGTAATCTGATATCTGGCTCGCTCAGTGCTATATTGTGAGTCAAGGAGAGGAGAAACAAGACACTGGTAATGACAGTGTGACAATAGTAAGAGAGAGAAAGACAGACAGAGAGAGAGGGCCAGTTTAATGCCTCTTAAAATAAAAGAGACATGTGGATGGATGGATGGAGAAAGGAGAGACAGGGGGAGGACAAGGCTGGTGACGAAGTGGACTAGGCTTCTGCCTGATGCTTTGGCTGACTGCCACGAGCGCCAGTCATCTTTGGCAAGTCGATGTCAGCAGAGAGCAGAGCATAACACCAGTTACTGTACTGGAAGATGGGTGATATGGTGGGAGCCCGACAGCTTGCCTCTGGCATTCCGACCTGGCCAGCTGCCTCTAAGAGCTCACCACCACTGATAATTGCTCTACCAACAGATGTGTGCGATAGAAAGAGACCTGCAGTGTGCATTCACAGTCCCATTTTTCCCATCCCCAGGCAAATGTTTTAATGCAAATGAGCAAGAAATCAAACTTTTGCATGGCCATAATTTGTCACATTATCACCAGCGCTCTTCTCACCAGAACTTTAAATAAAGCCACTCTCTCCCTCTGCGCACTGAAATCTGTCACATCAAAGCCCTTTTCACCCTGATTAAGGTATCTCCGCATGCTGTGCGTGTTGTCTGCCCTGCCCAGCAGAACACATTTGTTTCTTAGAGAGGAAAGCCTGAGTCGGAATCCCACGGTGATGGAAACTATCTCTAATTGGTCACAGTGGATGAGCTGCTAACAGCACTACTGTAACTGTACAGCAAACTACAGCTGCTCTGTGTGAGGCTGACAGGTCTTTTCCTCAAACACCTGCTCCCTGCTGTGAGCTATATGTGTACTTTTTTGTTTTTATTTTACCAAGCTGTTTCTTGTTTCTTTACAGGAGGAGCTTCACACTACACAAAGTAGCTTGATTATACATGTTACGCATGCATACAACTAGATTAGAACATTTTTGGGGGGGTGGGTTGAAGTGAGAATCTGTTAACAGGAGCATACTTAGGTGTCTTAAATGCAGTTCTATTTCTAGAGGCCTTCAACCAGCCAACTAATTATAAAAATACTGTAGTTAAAGAGTAAAAAGTAATGACAGATGTAGGCCTACGTATTTCAACAAAGAAATAAAAAAAACAAAAAAACAATAGAAATGTTCCTGTTTCAAGTAGAGAGTTCTGTACTTGAATACACCATGAAGTTGCTGTTGGCACCCACATATAACTTGCAAAATGATGTAGATTTCAGAGTTTATGAGGTGTATTTAAGTGCACCATGAAGTCCCTAGATTTTTCATTCAAATTGTATTCAATCAATCTCAATCTACATTTATTAAGCTTGAGATGCATTGTGTTGAGTATGACTTTCCACTTGCTGCTATTCATCCTACAAGTAAACACTCTATGATGCCAGAGAGATGTGAATATATGTCCCAGTATGACTCAGCATGTCCCCTGTCTGTTGAGCAGGTGTCGGAGATCAATCAGCAGGAATTACTGATGGATGATAGTGCAATTTAATGAGAGTCAGCTTTAAGGTCAGAGATGCTGTCCCCTCCCTCGAGTCAGGCTTGACCAGAGGAAGCAGAGCAGAGAAAATTAAGATAATGGTTCACACACACACTCTTACATTTACACTCTCACACACATAGACACATGGGGATTGCATCATTTTCTATGATCTCATCCGTTCATTGATACAGATTATCACCCACTGGGGGGCTGCTTGACCCGCATTGGAACACTTTGTCTTGCAGTGATAGTCATGGATTGGACAGGAAGAAGTAACATGCCATGTCAGCCTCATATAAGGGGCCTCAAAATACACTGTACTGGGAAACTAATGAGTGTTACATTACAGCATCAAATGCAGCTGCGCTCCGTGTTAGTTTTCATTCAATATCGTGGTTCAGGCTTCTATTTAAGGTAAATATATGATTTGCGTTCCACTGGGGTTGCTCGCCAGTATCATATTCCAACTGGTGCTTAAGCCATTGACACACACAAGAGTTGTCCTCTGTATCCACTATTTATCGACTGCCAGAAAGTCTGTGTATCATTGGTTGAGGCACAGAGCGACAGGAAGTGTTTATTTCTGAAACAAATCTTTTGATTACAATTCCTTGAAGTACTCCACCAGCTGATTTCATGGCTTGAGGAAGAATATATAATTTGCACAGAGTAGAATGTAATCGCTCATTCTTCCATTGCCTGCTTAACACAATAAGCTAATTTCTAGGCTCAGCCTTGAAAGTCTGAGAGTTTTTCTAGCAGTGTCCCAGCCTTACACTGAGAATTCTAATGGTGCAACGATGCCATCTGTTGGCCAAATTGTACTATTACTTTTAAACTTTAAACCCTGCATGGTGTAAAATCAACTCCTCAATCCCTAGATTCATTATCAAAACTCCTTCATTAACGGGAGCATAACACTTCATGTGCACAGCACAACTCTTTACTGTAGAACTTAAACCAAAAAATAATGAAAAAAGGAAATGTTGACAGTCAACACTTCTTTAAACCAGTGATAGGTTCACAGTAGGATTTGTCATAGTCTATGTTCCAGTGTTGTAGTCAACACCCCCAAAACCAAGAACAAGTCAGTATTGCGTGTATTGAGACTAAGACAAGACCAAGACATTGAGGTTAATTCAAGACTAAGATCCCACAATGCTTTACAATGAAACAAAATTTACAAAATCTATGTTCACATAAAACCTTGACAAACCAGGTTTCTCTGTGACTCTTGTCTCCCCATAGACACTAAGTAAAATGTGTTGCAAACAATTATTCAATACCTTGTGAGACCTAGACAAGACTGATCTCAAGCACTGCTACGTAAGCAGTAAGTGACATGAATTTCCACAATTGTCACTGAGAAACCACTGGATATTTTGGCAAGGGAACACCTTGTTTCAGCATTTGTAAGTTTTACACAATTGGATACTTAGTAGGAGATCTTGGGACAATTTACAGTTGCATTATGTGGTGACAAAAACTTGTTTACTGGTGGAATGTTCCAAAAAGGTGTTTTTTGTTGCTTGCATCAAATTCAGTATAAGCGCATATTTTCAAAAATTATTGACTGTGAGAAAAAAGATTAAATATATTGTCTTTGTATTGTTTTCAATTGTGTATACTGTGTGTCAGAAAGGATTAGCAAGTTATCACACTCTTTTATTCATACATGTTAGAATGTCCCAACTTTTTCTGGAGTGGGGGTTTAAGTCAATGCACGTGTAGGTCACACTGACATTATCATTAATCCTCTCACAGTAATTCATGTGCTCTCAGTTACAAGTTTCTGTCCTTTTGTTAAGCGGAGAGCATTTTGGGATTTGGTGTGTTCCCTGGGCCGGCATCCAGAAGAAGGGCGGGGAGACTCAGATCATAGGATCACCTGTGAATCTTCTATGCAAATAGCAGTGACTGTACACAGGAACATCAACATAAACATTGACTGTCCTGGTAACCTCATGTGTTTCTGAGAAACACAGTACTCAGTAACGTGCCAACATGTGCCAACACTGTGCCAACACTGTGCCCACTGGTATGTAGCTCACGGAAAAGGTTTTATTGTTTTATTGCAGTGTAACTGAGCTGTCTCAATCTGACGGATTTCCACATGTCAGATGGCCCAATAAGCTTAAGATGAAGCAAAAATAAGAGTCTCTTTCTTTTTAGTTACTGTATTTGAAGCTAGAACTCTAGGTAAATAAACTTAATCCCTGCTGCTCCATGAAGGGAGATTCATAACTTATGTAAACACATCATCTATCCTAAAAAAAATATTGTTAAATGTCTGCTATTGGCACACGGCTGTACTATTTTTGTGTGAGAAAAGGCCTGACGCTGAGGTGGTGGTCTGTTCATAGTGACCCAGATAGGGCTGCCTCAGTCTCAGGTCTGTCCTAAGTCCAGTGATCCAGAGACTGAGCTGATGAAACTCTGTCTGGATCAAACAATATCCAGAGAAGACACGGGGCATCTGGGGATAAGGCATGGACACGTGGAAACAATCTTGGCTGCCAGCGTGTGCTGGTCTGCAATGGCATTTCAGGGTGTTCGGTGGCAGAGCCAAAGCATGTCTTCAGAGCCAGCTGAGCAGCGAGCAGCTCATGTGTCGGATGTCCCGTCTTTGTTCTTTCCCATCAAGAATGGGGACAGAACAGTCTCCATTCAAAGAGAGGTCAAAGTGGTTTACCAGAGGACGAAACTCAAACACATCCTGTTCACAGGTTCACATTTATACACTCCACATCCTCAATAACATCCTCAGTAGATTACTATGAGTCAAATCCTCTAAGATTTGCAAACAAATGAGCTGAAGGAGAGACGGAAATTTTGTCTCAGGCTGTTGGAAGTGGATTATCTCGTCTTTCATCCTTCATCTCATCTCTAATCCTGTTCCCATTCTGTCTTTTTTTCCCTTTTTCCCGGCACCACAGGTATGAAGCAGAGAACGCGTTTTTCTTCAATCTCAACCTGGCTGACTTCAACATCATCGACACTCTGGGTGTCGGTGGCTTCGGGCGCGTCGAGTTGGTAAGGGAGAACTCTACTGTGACTGTAACATGAATGATTTCTTTTTGACATCTTTACAGTTGGCTCCCAGACAGTGCAGGTTATTGCGCAGGCTGACCTTGATTCCTCTGCATTACAGGTTCAGCTCAAGAGTGATGAGAACAAAACCTTCGCCATGAAAATACTGAAGAAGAGGCACATTGTGGACACAAGACAGCAGGAGCACATTCGTTCAGAGAAACTCATCATGCAGGAGGCCCACTCTGACTTCATTGTTAGGTACATCTTCTAAAGAGCTTCACTGAAACGCAGTACAAATACTGTGTATGCCATGTCAGACAGTTCAGTACTTCATTACTGCAGAACCAGAAGGTCATGATCAGCAAAGTTTTCTCTATGGAGCCTCTCTCTATGTCTAAATATATGGAGGTCCACACACCCTCTCAAATGCTGTAGACGTTGTTGCCTCAAGTCGCAAATAAACTTTTCTCTCAATCATTCGGATGTGGTAGGTACAGCCCCAATTCCAAAAGAACCTTTGAATGCTGTGCTTCTTATTACTTTGTGGCAGGCCTTACTTTGCAGGCATCACAGTCAGAACATATATCAGTTTGAATATTAAAGGTATAACATGTAACATTTCCGCATTAAAATGTTCAAAAATGACACCCAACCACATGTCATATATTTTGTTGAGTTGTGTGATTACGTTATCCTAAATGTTTCCAAGAACGTTTAAGAACCCTGTCTTTTTATTCACGCTAATGTTGCATTTTTGATACGTCAGAAAATTAGAAAGGAAGATTGTGAATCTGACTAAATGCAATGTGAATTATATTAATATATTACCTCACCTATGAACAACTCATGTCAGATTTTCATCAGAAGAGGTGATGGTTGACCAATTCATTCATACAAAGCAGGCATCAACATGTAGTTTAAAATATTGATGGATTGCGAGTATATAAAGGTGTCAGATGTCATTTTGTATGAGTATCTTTCAGCTTTTCTTTGAATTTTGTAATATCAACACCCACAGGTATCAGTTGCACTTCTCCAGCCAGATTTTCATCAGATATATTTGCGTTTATTAAAAGCTATTTGCAATAAAATCCACTTTTGTGTGTTCAGACTCTATAGAACATTCAAGGACAGCAAGTACCTCTACATGTTGATGGAAGCTTGTTTAGGAGGAGAGCTGTGGACCATTCTTCGAGACCGGTAAGTTTTATTTCACCAGGTTAGTATCTGAACTGTATTAGTTTAAGAGTAAGTACATTTGCAAGATTTCCAACTATGTTTCTGTCAGGGTTTTTGATTTATCACAATAAAATATGTGGCTATTTGACATCAGTAACAAGTTTACATCACCAAGTGAATTTTGGAGCAGTACAATGTCAGCTTTTCAGTTATATTATATATAACAGCCCTTCAGATCTGGTGATTTTCAGAGATAATTGCTGGGAAAGAGTTTGTTTTCTTTATTTAATAATTCAGGCACATTTTTCATTGGAAGCCTACACAGAGCAAACCTGGCGGTTGGTTTCTGCCAGATGAATACAGTTAGATACCACACAGTTCACAGATCTACATCCTGCTGTGTTTCCAGGGGCTCATTTGAGGACTCAACCACCAGGTTCTACACAGCTTGTGTGGTCGAAGCCTTCGCCTACCTGCATTCCAAAGGAATCATCTATAGAGACCTCAAGCCAGAAAACCTTATACTGGACCACAGGGGCTATGCCAAACTGGTAAGATACCAGGAAGGGCTTACCACCCCAAAAAACTCAAACATAACAACAGTGTCTTTGCTGAAGATTAGAAATGATGGAAAAAATGTCAGATCTCCTCTTTCTGTGGTGTTACATTGATGGAATCAAATGAAATGTGAACACTTGCCCTGTGTCAGCTGTACATTCAAGTATTATTATATTATATAAAAATTGAGGTCAAGTCAGGTTCTGTGTGTCTTGGGGTGCTGCCATTCCCTCCTCAAAAAGAAACCAGTTTATAGCTCTTGGCAGAGCAGCAACCAGCTGCTCAGCTCTCTCTATCCACTATGCAAAGCATCAAGCGAAGAGTTGTGATATTGAAAAGATTTAGATGATTTCACTATAACAATTAATATGTACCCCCAATAAAGATGAAATAGAATTCTAATTTAATTTATCTGACTGAGGAAAAAAAATATTGGTATTTCTTTAGGTCGACTTTGGTTTTGCCAAGAAGATCGGGTTTGGCAAGAAGACGTGGACCTTCTGTGGGACGCCGGAGTATGTAGCACCAGAGATCATTCTGAACAAGGGTCACGACATCTCAGCTGACTACTGGTCTCTAGGAATCCTAATGTTTGAGCTCTTAACTGGCAGGTACACACAAGCCTGGGCATGTCCATAAAACTAATATCATAAAAGTGAATTGTGGTATTTTTAAACCACGGCCCTAAATTTACATGTGTGGGTGTGTCAGTGAGTCATACTTGTCAAAAGTTTTGGAATTAGACCAGCAGATTGCCTCGGCTGCAATGGCTGCAACTTAATCCTTAAGGGCAACTCTGACTGTCAACATTACGTCTACTAAAAGTGCTTGTTTTTGCCACTGAGGTTGTTAAGTGTCTGAAAGCATTACACTCCTTCAAAGAGAGACATTTTTGTTGAATAATGAGATGTGTTGCCAAAAACACAAATCTTGTTCAGTGGGAAGCACATGGAAATCTTGTGTGATGTGAGTTATTGCAAGAAGATGATGGTGGAAACACAGTCAGAGCTGGAGAGAGGAGTTTTGAGTTTACCTCAAGGAACTGCCAGCAAGAATGTATTTCCGTTCTCCACGAACAAGACTTGTTTATTCTGATAACGAATTAGATTTTATTGTTTAACTGTAAAATTATAATAAGACTTTTAATGGACGTAACTTTGACGGTCAGAGTTCCTTTGAAGGGATTATGTTATAGCCAATGCAGCTGTGTCGCGACTACCAGCTGAGGCTATCTGTGACAACGACTACAAAACTTTTATACATCCAATCATTTATACATCCAATCATGTAAATGTATGGCCCAGGTTTAAAAATACTGGGATTCCCCTTTAAGTTTTTATGGAATATGCTACCATACACAACAAAGAAATCTTTTGAAAGTGTCTTAGTCTGTTTGTATGCAGTTTAACACAATCACTTATTTCAGTTCTTCCACACTAATATCTGTGCCTCTATTATGCAGCCCTCCATTCTCTGGGCCTGATCCAATGAAAACCTACAACATCATCCTGAGAGGCATCGACATGATTGAATTTCCAAAGAAAATTACCAAAAATGCTGCCAATCTAATCAAAAAGCTATGCAGGTGAGTGTTGGTGCTGTCTGATGTTTAAGCACATTGAGGTGGTCTGGATGCTGATTCATCATGTTTTTGTTTTTTTTGTCTGTGTGTTTGTGTGTCAATTGCAGGGATAATCCTTCTGAACGACTGGGAAACTTGAAAAATGGTGTCAAAGACATCCAAAAGCACAAGTGAGCATGTCTTTGAATGAATATAATGCGTATTTGTTCATTTTCCCACTGTAAAATGTCATTTTGCATTGACCAACTGGTGCTGCTTTCTCTTTTAGATGGTTTGAGGGCTTTAACTGGGAGGGCTTGAAGAAGGGAACATTGACGCCTCCTATTATCCCTAATGTAAGTGCACCCTGCTGAAAGCTTTACTCCTTTCTCTATTATTATATTTTGTGTCAATCTCATGCTCAAAACCCATTCACCGTTACCTATTTTTCTGCCTCTCTACCAGGTCACATCAGCAGTCGATACAAGTAACTTTGACAGCTTCCCAGAAGACAACGAGGACCCACCTCCCGATGACAACTCCGGCTGGGACGTTGATTTTTGAAGTCCTCCTCTCCCTCTTAAAACCAAAAGAAACTCTTCTTTTGCTGGCTTAGAGGCCATCATGAGGACATGGCTGTGTGTAAAAACAAAACAAAACAAAACAAAACAAAACAAAAAAAAAACTGCTAAAAAAAAAGGAAAGCGAGCATATGGAAAAGAAGATAAATGGATAGATGGCAAACCCTCTGGGTCACCGATATGCCTTTATTTCACTGTGGCTCTGGATCAAGCATTTATTGTGGGACTGCTGTAGCACTTCGTCAGTGTTGTCTTACACTTGGCTCTAAAGGCAAGGGAAAGAAAGTGCAGGGATACACACATACACACACAAACAAACAGAGGCTGATAATGGAGCCAGGTTTGCCTGTGTAACAGGGAGAGATGTTTGGTGGGTGGATGAATGTTTAATAGGACAAATAAGAGAAATGTGGTGATGGACCGCTCAAAGAGAGGAGGCTGATGATTGATTATCTTTGTTTGTTTCTCCGCAATATTTGATGGACTTTGAAAGATGTCACCGCAGTTGCTCCCCGAGTTTTGACATGCGGCTGCTTGCTGCAATCTCTGAAACTCTCCAGAGATCTACATACTACAGTTTGCAAGTTAAACTGGTATCAAGTGCTCAAGACTAACCTGAATGTCGATGATTTTTCTTCTTGTTTAACGTTCATATGGCATACAGCATGTACAGTACATGAGTATTTGAATTTACAAGTCACACGCTCACACATGAACACAGCTGGGCTAATTCAAATACTTAGTACACTTTATACACGGTAACCTTGAAAAGCACAAACACTGTGCATTCAGTGGAAAGAGACGCGACTCTTTTACAGTAAGTGCCCTGCTTAAACTCTAACGGATCACACACCGACACACATGAAATGTCAGCTAGTATTTCCATGAAGCAATGTGTCATTATGCACTTAAGACCATTAACTGAGAAAATCCGCAGTTAAAGCTCATTTTAGTCCACAGTAAAATGAAGTCACACTTGTTTTTTGTTCTTTAAAATGCTTTTAATCACGCATATGAATGCTTCTCTACCTACATACTCTTCATTTTCAAATCGCCCAAATGCCTCGTCCGCTGTTGGCTCCTGTATAGCTCTTCTGACACAACTGTGAACATGGTTTCAATGTCTTTGGTGCTGTTATTGATAAATTATAATAAGCGTCAGTGAGATGACAGTACTGGTTATTGTTTTTGTATAGTGATTTTTTTTTGTGCTTGATTTCTTTGTAATGTACTTGACTTCCTTCTTTAGATAATTGGAAAATTGTGTCAATTTGTAAACTTGAGTGAAAATTTGTTTGATATCATTTGTAACATGTTACAATGTGCTAAATGTTAGCACACTTAGCACATGTTACAATGTGGTATTCTTGTGGTTTTTAAACGGGTTTAACCATGTTAAGATCATCCAGTCCTCTTATTTGGAGGCAACATGTACCATGTTCACAGAGCTCAAAACAGTCTTGACTTTAAGATACAGTTCGTAAGAATGTTGACTTTTGAGTCTCATTCCCAACTTGTCAAATTCTGATGCTTTGATTTTCACAACTTGTCCAATATTGACGCTTGGGGTTTCAAAGCACCAATATCTGATGAAGTCGGGTCAGGTCGGCTGCCATCCTGAAGCATCAGTATTTGATGAGTCATGAATTCTTACAAATTGGACCTCTAACATAGTCTTATCATGAACTTTTAAATGTCTCCTCACGGTGAACATAAAAAAAACAAACAAAAAACAACGAGATACCATTTTGAGAAACTCACAACTTAGCACCACAGTCTTTCACCCAGCTCATCACTCTCTCATGTCCAAAAGTCAGAGCAGAAAATCAGAAGAAATGTAAGTGCCTTAAATGAATGGCATACAAAATTAACATCAACATAAAAAGTCCTTTTCAATGCTGCATGAACACATATACACCTCAAAAAACGTATGTGTCCTCTTAGATGGCTGCTTCTCATCCTTTGTTATATCTAATAAACACATTAATCACTGTGGAAAGAGAATTTCTAGTCATTTGATGGCTGACAAAGCTGTATGTGAAATGAATTTCCTGTTTTCCCCCTGTTGATTTATCTCACAGGAACATTTAAGATACAATCTATCATTCCTGATATGACTGCAATGACATGCTTTTCTCCAAATATCTATTATGGTCTCGTTAAGTCCACCACAGCTGGCCAATAAATCAAAGCTCAGAGGGACCATCTGTCACTGGAAATCTGAGCATTGAGAGATGGCACGAATGATTTGCAGTTTTGAACATTTCACAAACACAAAAACAAAACTCTTGTTGACAATCTTCGATGGTATCATAGCACTGACCATCATTTAAAATCTAATTTTGTGCCCAGGAAGCCAAACAGGCTGACGCGCTTACATTTATATCACATAAATCATTGATGGAGAGCTAAGACTTAGAAGAAATCTTACTCCCGTAGGCATACCATAAGTATTTTGCTGTATTAAGGGCAGGTTATGTTCATCGCAGAGCCTTATGTATGCCATAACTTTACAAACCACTGTTCTTTGAGTCATATATTGATCTTGCCTTCTGCGATGTTACCCAATGTTTGCCTTGTGTTCTGTTGTTTCTTCTGCTGTACATTGATTTTGCAGAGTGCCACATGTAAGATTTTTAAAATTATAGAGTAAAAACAATACTTTTGAGTGGTGGTGTTTGTCTCTTAGTTATTTGCAAAAACAGCTCAGCTTGACTTGAGGTGAAGAGTTTATTTACTTATTTACTTACTTACTTACTTACAGTTTGCTGCCACAGGAGGGAGCTGCAGGTAAGACTGACTCTCTCTCACGAGCCAACTGGCCCCGGTCTGATATGAACTGTCTTTTTCAAGGTTGCCTGAGATCTAATAATCAGGCCTGAGAGTTAGTCTCAGCCACTTAGTTTTAAGTGGAGATGATTCAGCTTCTCTGGTCTCGGTGTTATTCCGCACAACAGATCTGTTTGTGGGGACAGGGGGACCGGCTTCAGCCGTAACAACAGGGTGACACTTCAGCGAGATCAAAGGGGATCAAAGTGCATCAAAGGCGCTCACCTCAGCAGCACTGACATTTACTTAAGTGGAGATAAAAGCTCCACTTCAAAAGATACGCTGCAACTGAAACGCGCACAGTGCCGCGTCGTGTTCGTCAGGTGCTCTCTCCCTCACACACGCGTCCCCACCGTGCGGCGTGACCAGCAGATGACGTCCGAGCGCCAAGGCGAACAAGCAGAGACGCTCGTCTGCATCTTGTGCACCTGCGAGCTTCTGTCAGCAGAGCGGACGCTCGCAAACTTGAGGAACAGAACGTGAGGAGAGAAGTCCATCGGAGGGGGTTTCGGGACACTTTTTGTTTGGAGAAGCCCGGAGAGGTCAGAGAGCAGCGCGCAGATCAGAGCCGCCTTTAATCTCAAAGTGCCAGTCGGCCCTGCAAGGCCTCGCCACGGAAGTCCATTAATTCTGTAAACTTTTCACACCCCTTAATGGTCCCGCATATCCCACACATTGATGTCCGCCGCTGGTGTAATCAAGCACACTTTGGAGGATAATTGCACCCCCTTTGCAATCAGAGGGATCAAATGAAGTGGTTAATCGACGCAAGTGACTTCAATCACGTCTTCACACACACAGCCAAAGGGCAGCTGTGCTCCTCGAATGTCAAGAGGAGCCGGAATAACCAAGCAGCTTTCAGTAACGCAGCCTCACGCAACTAGTGAAGTTACAAAGTGAGTCATTCACCAAAGGAAACGTGCGGCGGTGTTTTGTGACACTTTGATATTCATTCAAATAAAGTCTATGAACAGATGAGAGACGGACAGAATCCATATTTGTGCGAAGGATATTCGTATCCGTTTGATGGGAAAACCCTTGTTTTATCATACCGTAGCTTTATTATAAGAGTTTCCAAATGCTGCTTGCAGACCTTGACATAACTGGGGTATATCAGAGGAATGTAAATAAAGCACCGGCTCTATGTTTTTCATGAAAAAAAAAAAAAGTGTTTTGTATAAACTTAATTCATTAAGCGCTGTGGATAAACGTTATTTACCCGGTGCGTCACTTGAGTGATGCGCAGTCAGACCTCGCGGGTCATTATCATTACACAAACATTGTGAAATGCAGTGCTGCGCGCGGAGTTTAGATGGCCATTTCCGTACAGTGGGGCTCTCTTTGAAATTCCACCCCTCCGCCTTTGTTGTGCACGGCGAGGGGCGGGAAGACAAACAGGTCCACATGTATAAAGAGATCATCCCGGGACTGCGAGGCAAAGAAGCTTCGAGAGCATCGTGCCGAAACTTCTCTGGAAAACTTTTGGGGATTTCAGGATTCAAGGCCCGCTACTGGACTTCCATTTTAGTCATTTTCTGCAGGGATTTTTTTCCCCCCTTTATCTGTGTGTTTGCAGCGCAGCAGATAAAACAGGAGAATCATGCAGATTCCGTCAGCGCGTCGCTTCTTGGCTGTGTATCTCACGCTGTTAAGATACCTCGGGGACGTTTACGCGGGGACGGTCCTCATGAACTCCAACGCCATCAAGAACTTGCCCGGTGCTTCGGGGAGCAAAGGCTCCGACACTGTCAGCCCGAGTCCGCGCACCTCTCCCTCCGGAGGAATGGGACACAAAATACCCGTGGATACCTTGCAGGTAAATCCCGTGCGTAAAAGTCGCTCCGTTGCGCCATGGAAGAAGTTGCGCTTAAGTAAGTTTGACATTTTGTATCGCGACACTTGTATGACACGCTTCTTTTGTTTTCAAACTATAGCAGTCAGGTGTGTGCACGGAGGATGAAGACTGTGCAGCGGATGAGTTTTGCAACGATGCCCGAGGCGCCTGCATACCCTGCCGTAAGAGCCGGAAGCGGTGCGCACGGGACTCCATGTGTTGTGCAGGAAACCGCTGCAGCAATGGTGAGCATTCATGGTCCACCGGCCTTTGGAACATGTTTTGATAGCTTCTCTTGTGGTCGTTCTGTCTTGCATGTCTGAGCGCTTTATCATTGCCTCTGCTTTGGGTGACAACAAACCCTAAATGATGTATCTCTTTTCACATTTCCAGGTGTGTGCCAGGCGAATGACATTGATGGTACAGATGCATCCATCCTCCCTGGTGTGCATAAACACAACAACACCAGCGAGCATCCCGCCAAGAAGCCTCCCAACGGCCATCAGACCACTGCTGCGAAAGGTGAGCGTCCTGTGGAGAATCATCGGGCTTGATTAGGTTCAAGATTTGCTCAGATGAGTCTGTGTCGTGTGCTACATTCTCATCCCTCTCTCACCTCTATCTACAGGCCAGGAAGGGGACACATGCCTGAGATCTGCAGACTGCTCTGAGGGTCTTTGCTGCGCCAGACACTTCTGGTCTCGCATCTGTAAGCCCGTGCTGACGGAGGGCCAGGTGTGCACTCGCCACCGCAGAAAAGGCACTCACGGCTTGGAGCTGTTCCAGCGCTGCGACTGTGGTGAAGGCATGGCCTGCCGACCAGAGAAAGGAGAGCGGGACCACAGTGTCAGCAGGACAGCAGCCCGGAACCTACACACCTGTCAGAGACGCTGACACAAATGCGTGGACACACACAGAGACAGATAAACACCCTCACACACTATTAACACAAGACACACACTCAGCAAACCAACAAACCAGTCACATACACTGACAAACACCAGCCTTGCATACACCTGAGATGCTGACACACACACACACATCAGACACCCAACACCTAAGTCATTCTTTCCTGCCAAAGTTGCTGACACAGACAGCACCCGGAAGGGTCGACATGATTCCTGGAAAAGTGATCCGCCCAGAGGGATGCAACAGTGCAAGATGGACTGATCCGATTCCCCATCAGTAGATGAGGAGTCGGAAGTAAAGAAGTGACATTTCAGACGTCTTGGGAAGATCGATTCATGTCGTCGGTAATGGCAGAGCTGTTTTGTTTCTCTTTTTATGGAACTTCAAGCCTCGGTTATTGCAGTAAATTACTGTATTGTAAATATTATCCTGGAGGTGGCACTTAATTGAGCTATTGAATTCTGTCAACACCAGTATTATAAAGACATGGTGCTGCATGCATTGTAAATGTGTCTATGTATATATATATATGTAAATGTGTCTATGTATATATATATATATATATATATATATATATATATATATATATATATATATATATATATATATATATATATATATATATATATAAACACACACACATATATAGTTTTATAAGAAAATGTTATATATAGAAAATCTGATATATTTGTTTTATTAAAGTCATGTGATAACTCACTCCTTCTTTCTGCTGCTCATTTTTGGTAATTCTGACCTACTGTGTAAAAAAACCAGGAGAAATGTCCTTTGCCTAATGATGTCAGTGAGGTTTTTTTCATGACCAGCAGCAGCTCAGCAGGTCTAAATCATTTAGCCAAAAAAATTCACTTAACAGTTGTTATGGGTGGGAAGCATTTCTGGATAAGTGTCAGCCATCCTCTTCTGGAAAGCAAGAGTCATTTGAACAATCATCTCGTAGCCCTGTTCTCACAAATCAGTGGCTGAGACCCAGTGGATGGTTTAAATATTTGGCCCAGATAAGCCTCTCAAACTCATTGCACACACAAAAAATAAGCACAGGCGCGCGCGCACACACACACACACGCACACACACACACTTAGAGAAAGCATACTTAGAACAAACATACAACTTTAATGAGTCATTACTGGAGCCTCGACAGGCCACATCCTGCCAGAGGATGGTCCTTCGGCACTATGTCATCAAACGAACATGAAAACAGGACAGGATGCTGCTATATCAAATGATAACTGCAAAGAGGTAATAACAAAGTGTGTGTGTCCTGGCCGACTGTTAGCCACCTAACCCTTTGGTGTTGCTGGCTAGTTTCTAATTACAACTTCCCTGCCTTCATGTGCAGCAGAGCAGATAGCTAGCTATCCAAACTAAAGCCTCTAATTACTTCATCTTACTCAATCTGCACAAGGATTCATGAAATGAGGTGCACCGCAGCACTCGGAGTGTGTGTGTGTATGTGTGATGCAATTCAAAAAAAAAAAGAAAAAAGAAAAGAATCATGATTCTCTCCAATAGCATTAGCACACCCCGTTTCCTTGCTGTTGTGCAATGGTGTTGTGCTCTAGTGTGTAGGGTATTAATCCTCCCAAATACACCTGGGTTCCTGTAATTACACCTGTTTAGATTAAAAGATGGCGAGGAAATTAGTGTACTTTCTGCTCGATTCTGGCGTCAGATCAAAAGGAATGCGAGACACTCTTGAAGTCTGACCGAGCCAGATAACCTCTTCATCTGTTCACGTCCAGAGACGTTAATTTGCGGGAAAACAAGGCGAGGTTTACTCACGAGGTATAACACAGAAGATCATTTCAGAGGGTCATTTCGTCAAGTGCTGTATAATTCTGCGGTAGTTATACTCTCGAACATATCCATTTTATGCTACTCAATACCTGAACTTCACTACATTTAAGAGGGAAACACTGAGCATTTTATTCCACTGCGATTCTTTTTTTAGGTACCTTATAGTTAAAGATTTTGAAAAGCTTTATAAAGATGAAAAAATTAAAATTAGGGAAGGTAATTCTGTAAGCTTTAGGACTGAATTTTGGGCTGAATACTGACCCAAAGCGTTGGCGTTTGACGAACTGGGAATGAGACTCAACGACAAACGATCACTCTACAAAGAAAGTTCCCTACTTCCCTACCTGCAAAACTACAAAGCTAACATGTTCATTTACACGTTGATGCATCAGTCATAATGGCACAGCACAGACTACGAAAATAAAAAAACTGCCAGGTGCCATTCTCCCTGCATTACACTGCACCGTTCTTTAAACAGGGAAACCACTCTTTACAATGCAGACCTTCATTTATATCACTCACTATCAATTAAATGAGAGTTAAAGTGATTAAAATTGATCTAACATTAAACATTCACACTGTTCAATATCTATTAAATAAGACTTCTGGTTTTGAAAGTTTCTGCAAGTTGTTCCGTTTTATGGTGTCTTATATTCTAAAGCTGTTTTCCCAAGTTCAGTATTGACATGATGATCGTCAAGGACCAAAATAGTCCTGAGATCTAGTACAGGGTAATAGTAAATAAAGTTAACAAACCATTAAAGGCGGCTACCCATAATGAGTATGATATTTATAATAACAGTATAATACTTCATCTTTTTCTACTTAATTACTTTTTTACTTGATTTATGACCTTTTGGTGCAGTATAAAATCTGACAAAGTGACCTTATTTAGAATAAAAAAAAACACTGAGGATACCAATGACCTCAAAATAACCAAGTTGGCAAATAATTTTTATCATACAACATACATTTAATGTTTCTACTTTACTTGGTAGTTCTGAAGTAGTCAGTGTACTTTTTACAACACTGTTGGTACGTCTACCTTTGCTTTAGTAAAGAATCTGAATACTTCCACCGCTGCTGAGGATAGATGCATTGACGAGGAGGCAGGCAGACATACAGAGAGACACACTCCATTTAAACAATTTAGTGTCCATTCTTCACTGTAATTAAGAGTAATGAGAGCATTGTCAGCAGTACAATATCCCATGCAGGCTCAGCCAAGTCATGTTTGTGGGGGTCCTGGAATTTGTGCGTGTGTATGTGTGTGAGCTTGTCATCATTACTCCAACCACAGACCAACGCAGGCCACAGGCATGTGCCCTAACTCCAGGAAGGCCAGGGTGTGTGTGTGTGTGTGTGTGTGTGTGTGTGTGTGTGTGTCAGCTACGGAACATTTAGTGGACTACGGAGAAACAACAGCAACAACAGCAGCAGCAGCACCCACAACAACAGACGCACACATTCGTGTCCCTGCATGCCACCTCGCCGTAACTTCACATATACAAACACATGTCCGCATGTCCACACATGTCCTCACACACACTCACACACCCTTATAGGACCTAATCTTGGGGTGTGAGAGGATTGGAGAAGCGTTCTCGCCCACACAATGGCATCCGAACCAACAACATTTGATGTTGTCATACCACAAGAATGAATCAGCATTTCCACTGACATGCATTCTCATGCTACTGTACACTTGAGAACTGGAAACATGTACGTATAGCAACACCTACTAATACAAATCCTGATTAGCAGACATGGATTGAGTTGGTCTTCGGTCAACTGGGCATTTTCTGTCTATTTTACATGCAAAAATGCACTTATCAAACAGAAAAACAAACCAGAGTATGGGCTAGTTGGATTGAAATTCATTAAGTGCAGTGTGTTATGATAACACTTAATGGGCAATAGAACCCAGAACCTGTTTGTTTATAACACTGTCTCAGAATCTGCTATCTCCCTCCACAATCTAAGAGTTACAATAAAGCTTTTCTCTGCTTGAATACCTGGCATAGGTGCCATTGTTATTCTAACGTCGCTGCCAAAACACCCTTGACAGACATCCCTGAGTTAACAAACCCATGAGTGAACCATCAGAGATGAAAGGGCAAAGAAACGAGGCAGTGTACACAGAGGCAATGCATGTTATTTTGCCAGATGAAAGAGATGGCATACTTCTGGAATGAGCATTCGGATCAAAACCAAATTCTTATGTAAACACAATTTCACAGGGAGGTGTCAAACATTTGGGTGCTGGCACTGATCACTTCATACAGCAGAGGCACAATGCTCACTATTCATCTTTGTGGGATGACAATCTGCCTGGTTGAGCAATAAGGGGAAATCTCTCTGTCCTTGTGAAATAATAATTAAACAAAGGACAACTCATTCGGCACAATGCGTTGAGTGTGTAAATACAGGTGGAGAACAGGTTTGCTGCACTTATCTCATTTTCTGGGTGATGTCAACAGCACAGGGGAAACAAGGGTGTTCACACAGCAGGGTGATGACGTATCGTACCGAAATCGATTGAATTGCATTCCAGGTAATTCCCCAGTCATGTTCTTGAAACCAGCCTCCAAGTTATTTGCATATTGTATTTCACATCTCTTTGCCCATCTCTGCCTGTCTTTGTGTTGATATGGGGCCCATCTCAAAGCCATTAGCTTTCTTTCCCAGATCACTCATGACTGTGTAATGAAGCTGGAGGAGGAATATGTTTAGCTAAGCTTGAGTTAGCTTAGCATGAAGCCTGGACACAGTACTAATGTGGCTCTAACTAAATATGACTGTTATAAATGTCTGTTTGCCCAGCACTTGTGTGCAGTGTGCTGAACATATTTTCTTGTGGTGAATTAGCTGAGAAGATGTTAGCATATTTTGGCATAACGCCTGAAAAGAGCTAACTTGGTTCTGTTTGAGGGTAACAAAATCCCGCTATCATCTGTAAATCTTTCTGATGAACAATTATCTGTAATCTATCATTACAACATTTTTGATTGGTTAGCGTGTGTTGGTAGTCACATATTTTTCCAGCATTACACCCTGCCTTCAATTTGATGCTTAGCTAGGCTTAACATGTCCTGGCTCTGTACCTAAATCAATCTGACAATTTGGGAAATTGACATTGCTCAGGTTTGGTTGGGCCAATAAATGCAACATACAGCTAGCAGAATGTTAGCATGGCAATGTTAGCATAGCCTCAGACAGCCAGGTTCTGTTTGAGGGTAAAACAGTCCTTTCAAAATCCTCCTCACTTTTTCAAACTCAATTATTAAAGATTAATATCTGTCATCTGTCATATCTGAACTTTTTTGCACCCAAAGAGAAAACATATGAAAAACATTTAAATGCATCAGAATGTGTTGGTATTTTTCACTGTGGAGAGAGTCAGCTCTGCCTTCAGTTCTGATGCTCGGCTAGGATATTGACATGTCCTGGCTCCAGTTGTGTATTAAGCATTTTGATATTTTGGAAAATGTGAAATTGCTTAAAAAGTGTAATTTTCTTGTGGCAAATTAGCTGGAGGCTTAATGCTACATATGGCTAGCAGCATGTTAGCATAGCTGAGCACGAGGACTGAAACGAGTTAGCCCGATTCTTTTTTAGGGTGACAAAATCCTTCTGTCACCTCTAAAGCTCACTAATTAATGACTGGCCGGTTGGACGATTTCATCCTAGGAAACTCAAGATGACAGCACACTTATTTCTCAACAAACATGGCAGCACTTGTTATTTAGTGTTTTGTAGATATTGGGAGGTGAATTTGTTTGTTTGTTTGTTGGCCAGGCTTACTGTTTTTCCTTTTTTTCCTTTATTGTGCTGAGCTAAGCTAATCGGCTTCTGTCTTTAGCCTACGCTGGCTCACAAAGAAGTAAATTTACGGTAATGCACTTCTTTCCAAAGATTTGAAAAAAGCCCTCTCTCTATAATGTTTAACTATTTATTTGAAATACCAACATGATGCTTGTGAAAAATGTCCACTTTTTCAAACACTGGGTCGGACTTTCCATGTGGCAGCCATGAGGCCCAGCCTGTCTCTCACTGCCATCCCAGGAACAGAGGCGTTACACTGGGTTCGCTCACCAGGGGATGCTCATGAATGACTGGTTTGATCCATCCTGGTGTTCCTTCCATCTGCTGCTGACACCTCCTCTGTGGTCTCAGGTCCCTCTCTGATGATGTCATACCATGTTTGTGTCCCAGTTCACCACATGAAGGAAACCCGGCTGCTCTGACTTCAGCTGTAAAGGTCCAAGGTGGGTGAATCTGTTGGGCTGAAACAGAAACAAGTGGTTATGTAATGTTGCATAAGCTGCCTGTTACAGTAACACCGCATGAAAGCCCAGTAAAGAGATACCTGACCACAATACCCTGTGTTTTGATATGCTCCGGTGGTTTGTTTTCCTTTGGCTCCTGGCTTTTTCGGCAAAGTCGTGACTGGAGGGACATGTCGGCACTTCAGTTCGTCCTCCACCACCTGTATCCTTCAGGTGGATTACTGCGGTCTCGCCATGTGCAACATATCCCAGTGCTTACACAGCTGTGACCAATTCAGTGCAAACAAACAATCTACCCATTATTTATACAAATAATATCCCAATATGCAATGTCTGCCTGCTCTGCCAGATGAGAAGAGAGTGAACAGATGCACCAGGAGGTGGGGGCAGAGTTACAGCTGGGTATAAAAATGCCTACTCTTCATTATGGTTGGTCCAGAAGTTTGCTGCTGGCATCCCAGGGCTGGGACTAGGACAAGGGCCAGGGCCAGAGCTGGCTCAGCTCCTGGCTGCTGTGTTAAGTCTGCCTCAGCCACAACCACATTGCGCAAAGCTGCTTCACACATATAATTTACTCATTATTCATGAAGTTCTCGAAGAAGTCAGAAAACATATATTGCAGAGTAAGAGAGTTGGTGGAAAACTAACACTGACTGGATCGTTATTCAGTAGAAAATAAAGTTATAAACAGTTATATAAGAGCGAACGAAGGCAGGCTTATGGAGTCACAGTCAATTAGCACAGCTGATTGAATAGAGGTGACCACAGAAACTTAATACTCCGAAAATCTTTTTTGGTGCTAAGGGGTTTAGCCAATGACTGACAAACCCAAGTAAGAGCGCATGCCACCAGTAGGCAACTCTGGTTACCATGCTTAATCCAGCACGCTCACAGCAGACTACTTTTTATGAGGGGCAGGAAATAGGTGTCTCTGAGCCCTCTGTTCATTTCATAAAACATCCTCAACAGGAGATGAGTCTGCCTGTCTGAGACCTGGGTGATTATCCCTGTGCTTAAGAGGGGCATCAAAAGCCCTGGCTGTTGTGTAATGGCATACCTTTACCCAACAGGGAAGCATCCCATCAGACAATGGCACAGTAATGGCCCGAGTGGTTCAACCATTGTCTCATTAACAGTCATCAACCCTTAATCAGAGCCCTTTTTTTTCTTTTTCATGCCCCCAAACTCTTTAATGTCCCTACTTGTTTTCTGTCCTTTCAAAAGCACTGCCTTTAACCCCACCAATGAAAATGGCTGATGCACATTCTTATTTGTGTGGGGACTTTGCAAAGGTGGAGTCTTTGGTAATAGAATGAAAAGGAGGAGGCCAGGGCTTTGATCTCTCTGGGGGGCAAATGGATTGGATTGTCTTTGCCCCCTGTTGGTGGGGCTAAGCTGGGGACAGTGTGAGAGCCAGGGGGTCATATCAAAGGTAGTTATCTTCAGAGGGTCGTCTCAGCGGCACATTAGTACACTATCTAAATGTTGATTTGTTCGCACCAACATCTGAGGATCCCTAAATGAGCTGACAAAAGGAAACACCCAGTGAATGTAAATGCGGTTGGTGGTCAAGTTCACTCCTTTCCACAGCTCCTCCTTACTACCAGCATTTAAACCTGCCCCCAGTCGACAAGTTAAAAAGTCTGGATTGCAAGAAATTCCGCAAATTACTGCCTGAAATCTGCTTTTTTACCCCCCTTACCTACTGCCCGGTTCTTCCACTCACTGGGCCGAACCTTGCTCATTGTCTATGCTGTGGGAAGGGAAATGATTGGGAACACCCTATGGCCTCAGGAAACACCAGTGTTGAGGTTACAGACTCTTCCTCCATTGTGGGTGGGAAACATCATATTACTGTCACTCTCACAGCTGACATTCAGAGAAAGGTATGAATCACGCGCACGCACTCAAGCGCCCATTGACAAAGACTTAAGTTTATCGTGTATGACATCTTTTCCCCTAATTTGATAAACTGTAGCCATTGAAAGGATCCATTCTCAAACACCCCTGCTGGTACAAACCACAAACTACACATAGAGGGAACCGCTGTTGCATTTAACATCATCCTGTAGCCACAAGTCTCACATTAGAGAGAAGTAGAAAAGGATAGGTGGGTATGGTTTGGATTGAAGGGCAACTTCAAATGTTTCTTTACAGTTGAGTGATTCAAGATGTAATCACAACATGAATGCCAGGAACTCTCAACCTACAGTGTCACTGCTGCTCCTCACCAGTAATACTGAAGGCAAAGGATATATTTCCATATTTATTATTTCAAAGGCTGCCAGGCCTCTTAGATGGAATTCTCGGCAATAATCATAAAAGAAGGAAAATTAAGCTCCTCGCCTGGTGTCACAGTTTGCCGTTCTCTGTGTACGTGGCCCAAATGTGGGATTGCAAATAAGCATCTCTATTTTTAGGCTTTAAGAGCAGTAGCACCCGTGTGGGTCACTCCATATCATTAGAAACAGCTCCAGAGATGAACAAATTCTCATGGTGCTCAAATATAATTGTGGTCTTTAAATCTATATATAGTTCCACGGAGTCAAAGCCAAGCCTAAAACCTCCCTCCATTCTTGGTGTTATTTTTGAATCTGTGCTGAAATTTGGTCTGACACATTGATCAAAAATGCCCACTTTCTTTGGTTATCTTGCACATCAAATGTTCAACTCAGCACATTCCCCAGGGCCTTGAATTGCGCTCAGAAGCCTCAGTCTAACCCCCTGTTACTGAAATGTACATTTCAGCCCTTCTATACTCGGTCATTAACCATGCTAGTTGCCTCCTAGGCTTTTTTCCCTCTCTTTCTTTGGCCGTTAGTAAATATTTGCTAGACAGAGATCGCATTCCGAATCGGTGCTCCAATGTCTCCTTTGCATAATAGTTGTAGTAAAGGCATCTATTGTCTCATTTAAACTGGCCACAAAGTGTATTTTGGTGATGTCGGCAAGGGTTGGCTTCTCTGCAACTCGCATTAGCATTCCTTCCACATAAAACAATGATCACTTGAATAGGACTGAGCTAAGCTTGCAGGAAGTGATCTGAAGAGCTGATAGGAACCCGTAATTACCAAGGAACTTACTCCAGTCCTCCATGCATAATGTTTTAATTCAGCATCACCCCCTGTCACCCCCATGTTGTCACATAATCTTGTCTTAAGTTATCTTCAAACTACTGCTTTGCCCTGTGGCTACAGGCCTTATCATTTATTGATTATGTCTCTTAGATTAAAGGAGCTGCTTTCATTTCCACAAGAATGTGCCCCACTCTTTGTGTCCATATGGAAGCATTTGCTGGACAGATGGGCTATTTTCTCCTCTAGTAAATGTCCCACTGGTCAGTAAGGGATTCACATGGACTTGATGCTGTAGAGATCCAATTGTTGCAGGCTTTGATGTCCAACTACCAGGTGATCCAGAAGTGAGACAGAAAGCAAGATGAAAAATACACAGTGTGAAAAAAGTCACGACAACTGTGAAATGAAACTGAAAATCTCATGAGCCACTTTTACAACAAGTCATCTTAATTCCTCCAGACAATTCAGGGCTGTCAAATGGCTGCATTATACTACCCCAATCCCCCTCAAGTCTCCCAGACTTAATTCCATGTGCTGAGAAGCTAAATTGCCTGAATGTGGGTTACACACAAATGACGGACATTTTGTCTTGGGGTAAGTACTAATATGCCACTGTTGTTGCCCAGGCTGTCTGTATCTGGGTTTTGGTTTAAATGTTGGGTTTACTCTCCCTGGGCTGTGTGGTTTGCAGCAGCTTAATCACAAAGCCACAAGCATCTCAGCCATTTTGATAGGAGCCAAACTGGGAAGGCTTCATATGTAACACTGTTTTTCGCTGGTGCTACATAAAGCAGACTTTTTCTGCAGAGTCAGCGGGGAGCGACTGAATTGAGATAGTTCATGTTGACAAATTGAAAATGCGCAATTAAAATGAAAGTAAACTGGAGGCCGTTACGGACTGTAAAATGTTACGGATTGTAAATCTAATGAGCAAGAGCTTAGATTTACTTGTGCAGGACTGGAAAGAAAGAAAAAAACAGCTTGATGAATTTAAATCCACTTTAAAAAATTGGAATATTACAGGGTAATTCCCCTAGTTTTATAAATTAGAGTGTGCTTACAGGTCTTGAGGAGTTCTACTGCATTTGTTAAAAAAAAACAAAAACAAATTGTATAAGAATACTTTTGTAGCTTCACTGCCATGTTGTCATCAGTAGCCACATTGCATTATGGGTAAAGTAGGCACCAAGTTTTAAAAAGGAAGAAGAATGTGATAGCTCTGGTTCCGTTGTATTGATTTTGATCACTCATTTGTTTGATCAGTTTTGATATTCAAAGCCTGGGGCCTACATTGACCAGTATGACACTTAGAAACACTAGTAGCACTCCCCAGGACCTGTGAAATCACTTTATTGTGTAATATTGGTGGAGCTACTCTTTAATATCTAATAACATGATATTATCATGATCTCAACAGTGTTTATACAAATAGTGTACCACATAATTATATTGCCCTTTGACATGGTTATTGGGCAGTTTCTTCTTGTTTTCTGGCTTAAATGGATGGAGTCAGTGGCTTTAAAGGAGCATCTGGAGACAGTTTCTCAGATAAGTATCAAGTTTGGGAATAGAAGATGAGTAAAGAACTAAAGCATGGCTTAAAGATTAAAGAGAATAAAGGGCTGAAAGGTCTTTGATTGGACAACAAGAACCACAAACGTCTGTGAGATAACACAGATCACCGGTCTGTGAACCAACACTTATCTGCTCTCTCCGAGCGTCCTGATCGCATACAATATTTCCCAGCACACAGGTGTTTGCAATCCCTTCCAAATAACCTTGTTTACAAAAAAAAATGTTAAAAAAAAGGATTCCAAGAAAAGTTATGAAGCAACGAGGCAATTAACGCCTGTGTACCACGCCGAGTGCCTCGACTCACTACTAATGGTTCGGGGCCGAGTACCAAGCCTACTTTTTATTGAGCATTCCACTTGCCAGAAGTCCAACTGTTGCCACAGGGGAGGTTTTCAAACACTGGCTCACTGGAGGCTCACACAGAGGCTTTTTCTCTTGTGCTGTGCGTATAATTTACCATTAAACTGATTGACACAGTAAAACTTCCTTCTGTTGACTCCCGTGGCGCAATTACAAAAACATTTTTTAACCTGGTGCACGTTGGATGTTGTGCAGGAGCTGTGAGACAGTGCCAAGGTTGGCTCTCAGAGCTGATGTTTTTCCACAGAGGAAAATAGCTGATTCGTAAAAAAACAAAAAAAAGACAAAAAAAAAACCAACTAATTAGTGGATCATTTATGATAAAGCTGGTAAAGTTGTTTTCTTTTTAGTCTTAAGCACTTTGAGCTTACCTGGCAGGTGCCATAAAGTGTAGAATTATTATTATTGTTGTTCTCATGCTTGTATTCTAAGTGTCTCTCCACCACATGCATGTTTCAATTCACTCCCTCGTTTCCCCTCAAATGTTGTGTATCACTGCTGCTCTCATCTCTTCCACTCTTTTTTTCTTCCCTCTGATCTGTCGCACACATTGCGAGGAAGCTCACCCCTGCTCCTCAGAGATCTGTGAGCACATCGTGAGGAATGTGTGTCCTTCCTGACATTACAACGCTCTTTATCAACTATCAAGAGGAGTAGGAGGGGAACGGGGAGGAAGAGAGGAGGATGTTAAGATGTTAGGGAGCCGGGAAGAAGGGGAAAAAAAAGAGAGCTCTTTGTGGCTGCTTATCTGACAGGATATGAAGCAACTCAATGGCTTTGGCATTTGGCAAAATAGCCTCCTTCAATGGGCATTCACTACAAGAGGCATCCCCTGACATGAGGCCACATATGTCTGAGCAGCTCAGAGAGAGAGAGAGAGAGAGAGAGAGAGGGAGAGAGAGAGAGAGAGAGAGCGCGAGAGAGAGCATTTCAGGAAGAGAGAAGACAGCCGGAGGTTGTTTTAGAAGTTCCGTATTTTGTTAATTGCCCACGATAAGATGCAGCAATTTGCCGGTAGTTGTGATGATTATCAATGGCAGCAATTTAACAGATGTTGGTGCACTGTTCAAGCTGTAAACGTAGCAGTCTTTCCAGAGCTTTGCCAGAGCTGACAATTCTGACAAATATCTGAAATCTGGAGCGGTCCAATGAGAAGAGGAGCCACATTTAAGAGGCTAGGAACCAAATATAACTCACCAAAGGATTCTTGCACACACACACACACACACACACACTGCACCATTTCTGAGTATTATTTTTGTTAATGGGATGTAGGAGGACATCGGTTTCCTGATGTGGTGTAATTGAAGCTGCTGTATTAAAGGGTTGTGCTCCTCTCCTGCTGCTGAGACACAAAGTCATGCTGACCCCATCCCAGTTATTAACCAAGGAAGTCCCCACAGTGTGCTGCACTCTAATGAGAGAGGCCAGTGGATATTTTATTTTGTTGTCTTTTGTTTAGATGTTGCCCTTTTGACCCTTATCAAGCCTAAGCAGTGCTCAGATGTTCCTGTGGGGAACTTGATACGTCCAAATACTCCCTTTTTTCATATCTTGTATTCTTTTTCAATCTGATCAAAGAATAAGAGGAAAATACTCAATTGCAAGCTTCCTCTGCCATATTGCCACACACTGGCCCAGTTACCAGGATAAAGGTTTGGCATTGTATGTAATCTGTATTTCCCTTTCTCAACTGGTCAAATTCAGCAGCTTTGTCAGTGCCCTAAAACTTCAAACTATAATCATATGACTATGATGCTCTACCTCCAGCGTCAATTCAGTCCTGTCCCAAAAAACGGCTGGTCTGTTAAGTGATTGAAACAAATAAACAACCCGGATATTATTTGGAAATGCACAGTAGTTAGACTAACTCTAACCAAGTGGATTTTTTGGGTTTTTTTTGCCTAAACCTAACCAGACTTTAAGCACAGCCTCTGCCTTATTGCTACACATTGGCCAAGTCAATGACTTTCATGCCCAGGAGAAGTAATGTGACAGCTGCCGGGTGAGAGACCACTGGTCAAAGAGAGTGTTTTTGGAAGCGCAAAAAAAACTATGACTAAAAAAACTAGAATCATTCTTTTCATAAACCCTAACCAGAACTTAAGCACAATGTTCGCACAACATAAAATCAAAAAAATCCATATGAAGTAGTGCAGAATTGCAACATGCAAAAGATTAACAGAAATGTCCAACATTCATTCTGGCAATTGGTTTGCAAATATTGCTCCGTTTCTGGTTAAGCTTCTATTATTTACCACTTTCGGGACAGTAAATATTTGAAAGTGAAAGGAAATAAAAGAGAGACTTTAATGCAGGTTTCAGCCCCCTGAGCTACCTGTCACCCGATCAGAAGTCTTACCTTTTGAACTTCATGAGAAAGATACACAACAGATTTGCTGTCCTCGGGATTAGCTGTGTCATCTGAAAGGAACATGTTTATACCAGCTCATTATGTGGTTAGAACACGATTTGTATTTGTATCCCCATTCTGTCATTTGGTAACACTTTATTATCAAAATGTTTACACCTCTCTTCGCCTTTCTTCTCCTCAGCCGCAAAACACACACAACATTTTTAATTAATTTGTATCTGTGGGTTTTACTCACAGCGTTCTTCTTTCTTTTTTTAATCAAGCGCACACAAATATTTTCCATTCATTAAGAATTGGCATTTTTATTTGCCAACATTTGCAGATAAATCTAATTGGCGCTGTCCACACCCCGCTCTCAGCACAATGGGCCTTCTTCTCACAACACAACAGCTCCTTGTCTTTAAACAAATGAACACTAATACGTCTTAATAGAGTTGAATTTACAACCCTGTGTTGCCCAAGGGCGATTTCTGACAGGGATTCTTCTTGTTTTTCTTGATCGTGTGGAACATCTGGAGTTTCCCATAATGCGCTTTTTATTGGTCCTCTGGCCCTTTCCCCATTTCTCACCTGATTTGCTGTGTTTTGTATGGTGCACCTCAAGAGGAATGCCGTCACTGTTGTGTATCCAAAGGAGAGATTAGCGCTACAGCTCTCAAAACACTCCTGATTTTCTCACACAGGGCAAAAAGCCGTCACAATTCTATTGTCTCCTTTGCTTTGAAGTAGGACTCTGAGCCCTGATGGACGTATAATATAATTTACAGTCAAAATCAGGGGTGGTCTCTCCTGGTGTTAACAGCTCACCCTGCTTTGTGTCCCACCGATTCATAAAAGAGCAGATTTTTCTCAGGCTGCCGAACGCTCACTGAATGGTTTAATTGCAGGCAGACTCAAAGAGATGGATATTTGAATCAGGCTGAGTAAAAAATAGATCCATCTGGATTTGATAAGCTCATGAATGAATGCCATCTGATGCTGATTTTACACTTTACACTTCAAACAATGACATTTATTCCAGCACCAACACCAAGGCCCCTACTTTACTATGACTGTGGGGTGAAAAAGGCACTAATCAGAAAGTAGACACATGGTTAGGAAATATGCAGTTGCGTGTTTCTGGACTGCTTCATAGCACTCCATAACATGAGTGTTTGCAGATATAGAATAAATCATCCTCTTTCGAAGTGAAAACTGTTCGGCTCGATCGCAGGGACGGACACACACCACTTTTTTTTTTTTTGTTGCACCAAAACAGTTTTTACCCAATGTTTGGAGACAACAGAAACATTTTGCCATTTGATCTGCTGCAATCCCCGACTCAATAACATTTACACACCAATAGCTTTGATCACAAGAGTTCAAGAGATATGTGTCAAAACAGGTTGCAGAGGAAGCATGAATCTATAATTATATAGATGGTATAATTATGAATCAAGCGCATATACAATTCATGGTATAATTATGAACCTCTGCAGTCATAAGCCACTAATGGGAACTGGGAGTGAGGAGTTATTCAACACGCAGACAGCGAATTACTGTGTAGGCTTTGTTAATTGGTTATGCCCCCAGTTTAGAACGGGAGCGTGATGAGGCTGGCAGATTTATGGAGCAGTTGCACACGTACACAACACTCAGAGGCACACTTTTTTTTTTTCTTTTTCGGTATCTTTCAACTGTGTTTACCAGAATAGGTATGAGAAAAATGTGACAGTGGGACGGACCACATAGCACTTAGAGTTTGGATCGTGTTCGAGAAATGACACCGCCAATCGCAATATTTACGTGATACTGAAGCTTTCACACGTGATGCGATGAAAAAAGCAGCCGTGCAAAAAAAAACAAAAAAAAACAGCCAAACGATTAGCTTTGTGGTAGTGAGGAAAGAAAAAAAGAAAAAGAGCATTCAGATCACCAAAGCAGCTTGGTTTTGTATGGAAACAACTGTGGCTGGATGTTTGGTTCTCATGGAAGCCACATGACAGGGAGGTCATAAGAGAGACAGCAGGCCCGGCACTGTGTGCGATCTCACCACACTCGTTCCACACCACACTTTTTGATGTTTCCCCCCACAACTTTTATCATTTCTCCTCGAGAGACCCCTACTCTCACTGTCAGGAAAGCAGACATACACACAGACAGGGATACGCACACACATACACAAACATACACACATACACAAACACACGCACACACACGCACACACACACACACACACCCTGCTCCATCTGAGCAGAAGCTTGGCTACTGCCACCCATTTCCAGCTTCACAAAGCTATTTTAACAAGCAGAGAAATCATTTAGCGGACACTTTCCTGGATCATAAAACACCAAATGATGGCTTTGGGATCCTGTGCTTTTATTGATCTGCATCAAATGTATACTTCCTGGGCCAGGCCTGGTCAGCCTGGAAGAGAGGAAATGGGGGTGGGAGGGGAGGGTGAGGTGGGTGTAGGATGAGGGGGTGCTCATGTGAGGCTGAAATGTGATCCGCAGCCTGTGTCGCATTAGACTTAACGGCAGTGTGGCAGACCCACTGGCACCACAGGGCGGAGAAGACGGGTGGCGGAGGAGGAGGAGGAGGAGGAGGAAGACGAAGGAGGCAAATCACCGGACACCCTGACACAGGAAAAGTATGTGGAGCAGAGGCAGAAGGAAGGAATGTCATCATCCCAATTGGAAGGTTTTCTGGCACCTCCTCAGCCCCAAAAAGAGACAACAGAGTGGGGGAATGATGCTTATCCCTCGATCTAAGTCACCTTTGTACCCGCAGCACACACATCATCACACATCCTCTGTCAGCCTGTCATCCCACAGGGTCATGGTCAAGCTGGCGCTCCCTCTCTCTGTGTGTCATGTTGTCTCTCTCCTGCTCTGTAATTTCCTTTTTTTCTCCGCTCCTCTTTCCCTGAAAGAATGTGTCTCCTGTCGCTCTACCAGTCAGTGTCAAGGGGCTAAACAGCCCATGTTTGGTGTCTGACTCAGTCACGGAGTCCCAGAGGTGCCTGAAGGATTCCAAGAATTCCAGCTTGTGCTCCCGCGACTGTGACGCCACCTGAGGGAATGCTGCGTAGATCAAACCAGACACTTCCTGGATTCACCTTTTATCCAGCGGCGGCATGAATCCCTGTTTCATGTTCAGGATAAGAACACTTAAGATCAGGGTGAAAAACAAGTTAAGTGCATACGAAGCATGCGCAGCATATTGTGCAAAAACACTCATGCTGTGCACATGCATGACAGAGTGATGATGACTGAGGGGATGAAGGAGCAATGGAGAGGAGAGACAGAGCCAGAGTGAGAAGAGTGGAGGGGGTAATGACTAGGTCTGCTCAGGACAGAGGAGGCGACAGAAGGGGGAAGCGTCTCCGATCGTCTCCTCGTGGCTCCTCTTTGGCGTCTGTGATCCTCGGACCCTTCACGCAATCTCCCTTATTACAAGGCTTCCCCTCTCCACACGGGCACCACTACAAAATGGAGCAATTACATTTAATTAGGCTGCAGAGGGTAGCTAGCCTGCCCCATCCCAAAACCTCAGAGAAGCGCAGACTTCAGGTAACACAACGGTCGGGGAGAACTTCAAAGGGATGCAAAATTACAGCGCCATTAGTGGAGCCACCACAGAACTGCTTGTGAAGCCAGGGAATCATTTGACCCGGAGAGGTAGATTCAAAGGAGTTAAAACTGAAAAGCAGAGCAGAGGAGACAAAAAAACATCTCAACAGCCAAAGATTAAGGGGCAGACTGAAAACTTCTCTAAACATTGTTTGTGTTGTACGGGAGACTTGAAAAATTAAAGCGTCTTACAATGCCTGTTAGTTATCCCATACCCCTCCAGCCTCAGTGGGGGTGCACTTTTGAACCCCACATGTCGAACATTTTGGGGGGTTTTTTGTTAAAAAAAAAAAAAAAAAAAAGATTGAGGACATACAGGGATTTACTGTCCTAATAAGCCATTCATGCTGTCCTAGAAAGATGACATGCGAAGCAATCCCACTTTATCTGCCTGCTGTTTGCAGCACTGGATCTTGGCTCACAGAGGGCATGATGGCCCCTAAAAACTTTTATTGATGCTGACTCACTAGGCCTCCAACCAGAGTGGAAAATTCTGACTTAAATGCTGTTGGATCTGCCACTGAGACAGAAGACTCTTGTTTTAAAAGCACAACATCCACACAGGTGAGCTAACAAACACATTTTTCCCGTCAGTTGTAATGCGATTAAGAGGATTGAGTCAAGCAGTGATTCAGGGCTTTTTGCAGTGACACCCCCCCACACACACATACACACACACCCACACACACACACACACACACACACACACACACAGGAAGAGGAAAAACCTGCATAAACTAGTGGAGAAACAACAAATACAAATGCTTCCAAATTGGCTGCACAAGGGTCTTTGTTAGACGTCTATTACCTTCTTATTTTATTTTTCTTATTTAATTTCTTATTTTTTTTTCTGCAGCCACCATAGCCTGGACATTGTGCCCCTTAAGGCACACCTATTGGTCCACTTTTAGACAGTGCTCTTCACTGCCACCTTCAAAACATCAGAGAATATCAGTTTATATTAGGGCACACATATGGACCATTGACTGGTTGCTTATTAGCATGAATATTAGACACATATTAGCACTTATTAATTCTTTATTCTGGATGACCATATTTTAAAACTGCAAGGCCATTAACTAAGAGTTTTCCCATTATAATAACTTACAACTTACTGCTTATTGATTGTAAGTGAAAAAGTTATAAATAAATTAGGATATTTATATGGAGCTCATAGGGTGTCCTGAGGACTGAAATGTAATTTAATTCTAGAAAACTGCTTTACAGTAGGAGAGCTACACTTTTTTCACTTTCTAGTCTGCTGTCAGGGATCAGCATCTCATCAAACCCCTTGGTGAGCATTACCTTCGTACGATAGTACTTGCTTATTTTTACGTTATAAAATACAAAACTACATGTTTTAACAGTGTCCAGCTAACTCAGTTGAATGATTGGTTCAACCAAAAATGAAATGATGTTCTCACCCCAACGGACACTTCATGTGACTTAAGTTTGATTCCACAAAACTTTAGGCAAAGGGGCGGCTGTAGCTCAGCAGGTAGAGCAGGTTGACTAGTGATCGGAAGGTCACTGGTTCAAATCCCGGCTCCGGGCAGTGCTGAGCTGCATGTCGAAGTGTCCTTGAGCGAGATACTGAACCCCACGTTGCTCACTAGTGAGGGCCCTGCGATGAGCTGGCGACTTATCCAGGGAGTACCCTGCCCTCGCCCTGAGACAAGACTGGGATTGGCTCCAGCAGCAACACCCCGAAACCCCATGGAAAGGGATAAGCGGTTCGGACAATGACATGACATGACAACTTTAGGCAAAACTGGAATTTCACAGCAAAACAGCGCCGCTAAATAACTTGTTTTAAGAGAAAACAAACTACTGAAGCAAAATCAATAAATGGTCCTCGTCCCTCATATTCCAAGTCACTGTGAGCTCAGAGATCCCAGAGTGATTTGAAAAGACATTATTTACACCCGTTTTTAAGCTGAAATCTTCCATGTATCTGCTAAGCTAAAAGTGTTAGCGCACACCACGTGTCGGTGTAAACTGTAAACTGTAGACTTGGATTTTACTGGATAAGCTCTATGGAGCCAATTTATGTTTTTTTTTTCTTTTTTCAGTTGTTCTCCCCATCAGCTTCAGCTGTTTCTTGAGAATTCTGCAACGTTCTTTGGTGTGAAACTCCAGAAACATTTTGAGGAATACAAAATTTCATTGGACTTTCCGTTAGCCTGGGGGTGAGCGGACAATGCCTTAATTACTTACTAACTCATTCACTTGTACTTTGACACAACAACACAGGTTCTCCTGGTGAGTTCGTTACCTCGCTTTAGAGTTAGAAAGATTGAATTAAGAGTTATTTGGACACATTTACAACTTGTAGTTTTTTCTTTTTAATGGAAAAAGGGGACTCTTTTGTGGCACTACCAACTTACAAAGCCCATACTGAGCAAAGCAAATAAGGATCAGTTACATTACATTACATCTAGGGTATTTAGTGGATGCTTTTTGTCCAAAGCGACTTACAGTAATTCATACATACATTCATCCACTGATGCGGTGACTGCCATGCAAGCCCATGAGGAGCAGTTTGGGGTTCAGTCTCTTGCCCAAGGACACTTTGACATGCAGACCAGGGGAAACGAACCAGCAACCTTCCGATAACAAGATGCTGGCTCTACCCCAAGGCCACAGCCCCCCCCACAGCCATAATTAATGTTCAACTTCCTTCCTTATCCACGATCAATCAGCAGCAATTAAGATGCTAACAAAACCCTTAGTTAATGGCCTGATGGTTCATGCAGAATAGGGCAAAATAAGTGATTTATGATGACGAATAAAGAACCAGTATGCTATTCTATCCATGCTCATTAGCAACTAGTGGATGGTTAATTTGTGTACCCTAATATGGTGGTAAGTGTTACCAGTGTTATTTTCTGAAAGAGAGTTCATCCAGTAGAGTCCAGAGACTTGCAGAGCGTCTGCCAAGGAGCTTTGAAGCTGTTCTCGCGGTTCATGGCGTCTTTACGAAAACACCTAATGCTGGCATCCTCTTAATTTGTTACTAATTTGTACATTATTCCATGAGCACATCACAAAAAGCCAATCTCTCCCCGTTCTCTTGGCTGCTCCTCTTCTACGATTTTCTGCCATTAGACGTTATTTCGGGTGTCTTTTGTAGTTAACTGCGACTCCATAAAGAAAGGGCAGGTCTTTTTTTTCCTCCCCACCACAAATTAGTCTCATGCTGCGTCATGATTTACTGTCTCCGTTATAGTAATCACAACCAGATCTGTGCTCACCGTAGACTGCTGGAAACTTTGACAGACAGCCAGACATACTGTTGTCGCCTGTGTCACCAGCGCTCTGGGTATGAAAGAAACGTTAGACATGTTTTACTGACTGGGGCTAATGGCGACCACAATGTACCATTGGATTTAATATGTTGTTTTTATCATGTGGTCAGTGAGAATTACTGATTATAGTAACATTCCTTATAAAATACAGCACAGAAATAATCATAAAATAAGTAAATGGATACTTTAACTGAAAGACTTATGGAAAACAGTGAGGTATGTAACAAGCACGCTGGAACATTTAAATTAATGGGGCTGGGGATGCCGAGGAGCACTTTGTACGACAAACTGCTCGCTAATAAGCCCGATAAGATAAGCAAAAATATTCTGAGTTGATCTCACATGAAAAATACAGTGAGCAGCACACTTTCAGCAGTTTAATGAGAGCTAAACAAAGAGCTATTTATATCAACACAAAGACACAGTCATTAAACTCTCCGGCAGGATTTCTACATCGAAAAATTAAAAGTGACTTCCTCGTTCTCGCAGGAGTTGCTTGTGTGTGATTGAGTGAGTGCACTAATTTGTTTCACTGAAGACATTCTAATCAATTTATTGACTGACTTTTTACAAGTCTCTTCATTTTTATGACTGAATGAACTGAATAAACTGACTACAAACACTCATACTGTTTTAACTTATGTGGTGGACCCTGACACCTTTCTAGCTTCACACATTTTTCTGGGACCTTCCTCTGGGAGCGGCTTCTTTATTCAGGTATGGAAAAAAATAACACTTTCTGATTATTGTCTATTACCTCAATAATCTTGTCAATATTATGGAAAGAATATCTTCTCCAGAACGACATGGTGCCGCTTTAAGTTAAAAGCATCAGGGGGGAAAGTGTTGATTTGAAGCCCGACCCTTTACGTAGTGCAAACCTTCGACTTCGAGGTGACACTGCATCTCGCTGGTGCGTCGCAGGCTTGGGTGTGCTGTGGCTGCATTGTGACGACAGCATGATAAAACCAAAAGCATTCCAGCGTTGGCCAGCTGCTGTCAGAGCGAGGCCTGCATGTATTTAAAGAGAACTTGGACTTAAATGAGTCAGTGGCTGATGACGTGTGCTGCCTGCAAATACAGTGAGAGATATAAATCTTCGGATAAGAGAATGAGAAACAAATAGATGAGGAGCCAGTGAAGCGAGACAAAGATGGGAGCAGTATCTTGTCTATGAATGGTTCATGGAACTTACAAAGGATATGAGGCATATGGTGCCCAGCTGCACGCAGCCTGAAGCAAGTCTTTTCCAGGACAATATATTGTTGCAATAAAGGTGTTCCTAATGTGTTTGACTAGGATAAACTCATATACTCTGCAGGGAGAAATCTATACAATAGATCATGAATATCTATAAAGTAACCCGATGTGTCAGGTGATGAAAGGTATGTTGAGGCTAAACTTTAAGCACAAATATGCAAAATTAAGAGGTGAGATCCCAGGGGTCCAATTCAAAAGTGTCGTGGTCTACTTTTTGCCAAACATCCAAACAACGTCTGGCATGTTCCCTCCCGCAACATGTTCCTGAATGCAAGCACACATCCAACCGCCCCTACAGCTGAGAGAGCGTGCTGGCGCTCACTCATCTATGCAGGCATGTCATTGGTCACATGTGCATGGCATTATCACAGACACAAACAAGGCAGGGGTGTACCACAACCCTATGATTAGGCTGATTTATGAAGATGTCAAAATGCACTCTACCAAAATATGATCCGCTTTCCCTAAAAAAGCTAAATGGATGAGCATTTAATCTGGCAGCCTTTCTTGGTGACATCAAATTGTGGAGGGCCGTGGTGCTCCTTAGTCTGTGAGAGAGCTCACATTTAAAAGAAGCTCACTTTTAAAAATACATTTTACAAACAACAAATCACTAAGACCACAGAGGGCATAAAACTTGTGTAATTCTCATCACCGCCACACTGCCCTGACAGTGATATCCCGCCCTGACAAAGAGCCCCGACTGCAGCTCTCCATCACATCACCGATCAATGAAATCTAGACAGACACAAAATACACTGCGGGTAGCACGGCCACAAGGCCCTACTGTATCATAAATCACCATGAGACCACCATGCTACCTAACCGCACCAGCCTTAGATTTAGGCCACTCCTAATGGGAATCACTTATACTTAAACCCCTGTAAATGATTAAGAGCTGAAGTCACGAGTGACATTTTACATGTGGACAGTCTCTCTCAGCCTTGAACCTTGCTTTTTTGGAGTTTCAGATGCTACTTTTCGGTTTACTTTCCCTGATATCTTTCTATATGAGATCTAGTGCGAGTCTCGCAGCTGTCCAACACTCTAATGCCCCACTTTCATTCCCGGAAAACTGTCATTTTGTTGCCGCATTCAGAGATGTGCAATTTGGTTTTGTGTCAATATACATCATGGCAGGATCATATCCAATCCTACCTCTCAACATCTCTGCCATTTCTGCCCACAGACTTTTAGAGGTACCAACTCCAGCCCTGATTGGCCAAATTTAGCAGCCCTACTCCATGGGAACTCTGGACCGTACAGGTTGCATAACTCTCCCTCTCAAGAGGTCTCTCTTTATTTCTTTTTTCTCCCTTGTCCTCCTTTCAGTAAACACCTCTACTTTGACAGGAGTGGCAATTTTCATCTCACTGATTGAAGAGTAAAGCTGCTGCTGGTCCGCCACACAGACTCCTGCCCTGCCCTGCCTTGCTCCCTCTCTCACTTTGTGCTATCAGTCATTTAAAAGAACCTCCCCCATAATCTTAATCCTTCAAGTCTCAAGGCCGCTTAAGAGCGGAGTCTGAGCCCTCGGTGTCTCCCCTAGCCTGTTTTCATTTGGCTCTCCAGAAAACAAAGCGGCGAAAAAAGCAAAAGCGTGATTTTAACGTATAAAAACTTCAGTCGCCAAGCTGTTTTTCCATGAGCGTGACTTTGTGCATGCTAATAAGTATATTTAGACTGGTGGACAACAAACAAATCCTCACTAACTCAACCTTTAATGAGCTGACTGCTCGCAGTAACACAAAGAACCGCTTCATTTCTTCTCCTCTTAATCTGCCAGTAGCCTGTCCCTTTAATAGCACTGCTTAATTGTAATGACTGTGTCTGTTTGTCTTGGGCTGAATGAGGCTCTTGGATAGAAGGGAGGCGGCAGGACTAGACCACAGCAGCAAGAAAGGGCAGCGGTGACGACTAACAGCTCATCAGTATTGGAGACGGAGGGCAGCTCATCAAAGACTAAATCAACTAAACTGTCCCCCCACAGATTAGAGCCACGAGTGGCCGAAGCCTCGAAGCAATGACTTAGGATAATCTTAACCTCACCAAAGCCTTGACTAATATGAAGAGAAAACACTAAACTTACCACAGATTGTGTCTAGACGATGCCCTAATCTACCCTGATGACTTATTCTAAGAACTTGCAGATGGGTATTGACATCACTGGTGTAGTTGCGGAGAAGGATTACACATAGAAACGCACTAGTTAAATGTACATGTGCATTTAAGAATGCGTGTATACTGCATTTACGTTATACTGACAGTAAAAACCAATATACACCATAAACTGAAGGTTTATGGCCGGTTGCACAAAGAAGATGAGTGTAACAGTGACACACAAAGGCTTTAAATGCCCTGAGGCACCTAATTTCAAAGACTTGCAGAGCAAAGAGATTGTTTCTTGTTTTTAATTCAGACTATGGAGTGGCTATTAAAGAAGTGCTTCAGGGCCAAAAAGCTCTGCGATGAAGTTTAGTCTCAGAACGCTTTCAGCCTCAGAGGTGATCAGTATCAGCTCTAAACTGAGCTGATCGCAAGGTGACTCGATATTCAAGTCAGCTTGTTTTAAATTGGAACAATTATCTACTTTATCTATGAGTTTTGATAATTATTTCAACTGAAGCAGCTGATCATTAAATTGCCTGTATACCATAGTCTGGAAAACTAGACTCTGATTGGCTGCAGGGTGACGATTAAATACTTATATACGGACACCTAAGGACCTACTCCCGTAGTTCTGCTGAAACTGTTCACAAGTCATAAATAAGATTCTTATTTATGACACTCAATGTAGTCCTTCAGTGCATCATCCTCTAAATACCACATGGTGGCGCCTGTAATATACAAGTTGGCTTGTTGGCTACACTCATGGCTGTAGTTGTTAAACTAAATGTCTGACAGTTAAACTGTCCAGTGTTAAAGCTGCTGTGCATGACATATTTTTTTAATTAAAATACGTGTTAAATATCACTTTATTCAAATAGTAAGCACTGTTATAGAGTGTTTGGTTAGTATCCCATGTTCTCTCCTCCCTCCACTCATGCAGCAAAAGAGAAAATACATGTTCTGGTATCCCTGCCCACTTTATCCAGTCAGGACAGGGAACTCCAAAAAGAGGCGGTCCTGTCTGTTCATGGATGCACAGAGAGCAGGATCCTCCTGTCTGCTGCTTTATCTTAGTAATTACCACTGCTGGGTAAGGTCAGACATATTTACAAAGTTTGTGGGCTTGTAGTCTTCTCCACAACTTTTGAGTTACAATGTAATCCCTAAAAAGTAGTGATTTGTTCAAAAGCAAATGTCATTTTTGTGTGTATGAACTTTTCACGAATAAGGTTCAATATGTTAAAGTGAATGCCGCTAAAATGCATGTGAATGGTACAGCAATATCAAACTTTGTCCTGCGAAAACATTAGCACAGTATCACTTACTCATACTACAATAGTTTTTTATTCAAAAGACATAAGTTGCCCTTGGATTTGTGTGATATGTCCATTGTATACAGCATTTGCCAGTGGTTGGACGAGGTCGAATGAATACAATTTGCTGTAAATTATATATTTGTTAAGATGGACAGGAGAGCAGCTACAAAATAATAATTAACTCTAAGGATAACAGCAGACTGCAGCGTTCATTATGGCATGTGATGATAACACTATGTGTGATGAGAGGAGAAAAACAACATGCCTCCTTTGCATTTCCCCCACTGCCTCAGTTGATGTTCTCTGCATGATGAAAGCATCCCATAATCCCGCTGGAATGACAGTGGACAAAACATGGATAAGAGCGGGGAGGAAATTGCAGTACAAACAGCCTGATGAGTGCCAGAGACACGGCCCAATGAGTATGGTCTGATCTGTGTTTGCACAGGACCGAAGCATGCAGATTGAAGCTCAAAGCCTTTGTGTGTGTGTGTGTGTGTGTGTGTATGTGTGTGTGCGTGCGTGTGTGTGTGCGTGCTGCATTGAGCAACAAGTTGAGGTTGGGGCAACAACAGCGAGCGAGGCCAACAGGTGATTCAGGAGAAGGCTCCTCTGCAGAGATGGATTCCCATGGGATTTGTGGCCAACTTTTTTCCCCTTGCCTGTTTCCTCTCATAGATCCCAGAGGTGTGATCAGAATGACTTTAGCTGAGATTTGTTGTGGATCATTGACAGGCAGAATCTGACTCACAATAAACATCCCTTTTTTTTCACACGAATTGAGCAAGGCACACGGTTTTGGATGATAATCTTTCCTTCCTCTCAGAAAGCGTCTAATTGCATTGGCTGGCAAGCCCACACAGAATGGTATGCACTTATGAATGGTGTGTTTACGCAGGTCGTTTTTATGTGAAGTGTATGTTTGCTCTCATATTGCATATAATTTGCCCAATAACACTCACAGCTGCTATTAACTTACTACAGAGTTACTTCAGGCAAAAACACAAGGGATTAACTCTTTGTGCTGTCGTCTGGACAGCACTGAAATATGAAAAACAACAACAACAAAAAGCAGAAAGGAGACCGCACCTTTTCTGCTCTAGAAATGAAACTGCAGATTTGGAATTAAGAATTCAGCTCGAGTGGAGCACAGACGTCCCACGCATGTTGTAAAATTGCTGCTTTTTAAACTCGACATATAACCAACCTTCCGATGGCTATTCAAACTCTCCCAGACGCCACAGACACAGATATTAAAAAGACATTCACATCTAAAATCATTGTTAGAGTGACTTTAATAGGTGGATAGTGTCTATTCCCATGCTCGTATCGTTCCTCCGCATACAGCCATGGATAAATCAGTGGCGCCACAGGCACAGAAGCAGGTAGTAATAAGGCTCTGGATGGTGGCCCATGGATGTGTTAGCTGATGTGTTACTCAGAGGGCCCCTATGAAAAGACCCCAGGCGCCTATCCCAGTGCCTGTCTCCACAGCACTAAGCGACCATTAGGCTGGATTTAAAGGGCAAGACATTTAGGCTGCTGTCATCTTGTGTCAGTCCACCACAGGGCCCGCGCCGTGGTTAAACAGGCTCGTAAATAAACACCACACGCATACAGACGGGGAGCTGGGCTGTGCTGCTGCTGCTGCTGCTAGTGGGGGAGCTGACCACAGGTTTGGACCACTCAACACCCCTCTCCCTGCCCCCACCACCAGCTCCATGGATTGCCAGAACTAACCTTCAGCTCCATCAGTCATCGACCAGACTGACGGCTCCCCACACAGTCGCTTTGTCCCCGTCTTGCTTTCTCTCCTCCGTATTTCTCTCTCTCTCTCTCTCTCTCTCTCTCTCTCACACACACACACACACACAATTTGCGTCTGCTTCGCGCTGTCCCCTGGCTCTGCTCAGACGCAACACCACCACAGCTGCAGGGGCGACAGCAGTGATGGAAAAACTGAGGGCTTCTTTCTGAGCAGCCCTGGGGTCCCACCGCGTCTCCCCTCTCCTCCCCTCCCTTCCCCTCACCCCGCTCCTCGCTCTGCGTCTCTCTCCCTGTCTGTCTTCTTCTGGAGTGTGGACCACACAGATGTTCCAAACCACATCCAAGCAGTCTGGCTGTGATGAGCACATTTGCACACAGAGTGTAAGCTAACAATCTGCCAACCGCTAAAATGTGTCTGACTATGGCCTAGCACTAATCTTTGTCTAAGACAAGGGCCACTAGAACTAAAATTGATACTGCTTACGTAATTCTAGCAGACTTACTGGGAGACACACAAATAATGGCAAATTATCACATGGAATATGGGATGAGCTGTTGCTCTGGAAACAAGGCACACAACTTAATAGCTCCAGGTTGCCTGTTGACAACTCGCAGCTGTCAGCGTTAATGTTTTGATCGTCAAAAATAAGACCAAGTATAACAGTGTTTGCACAAAGGCTTGTGTCTAAAGTCGCTCAAGAATTGATGCTACCGAGAGACAAAGCCACAGATTAGGAATGCATTACAGTCAGGAACAGCTTAAATGGTGTGATTCAGTCAAACTCCAGTGAATAAAGAGGAATATAATGAGAGTTACTGAATGCCACGTCCTCTTTGAGTAATCAGCCATCTTTACCAGCCTCACAGACATCAATGCAAGTATTTCTCAGCCCCTGTTATTTAAAACAGCTACTGTTTTAATGCACCAAAAACTAGTCAAACCCCTCAATTACTCTTCATGAATCGTGAATTCTGTGTGTGTGTGTGTCTCTCTCTCTCTCTCTCCTTGTGTGAGTGTGTGTGTGTGTGTGTGTGTGTGTGTGTGTGTGTGTGTGTGTGTGTGTGGTGCGCATACTCATCTGAAGTCTGTGGTTTGGTATGGTTTGGCGGGTGTGGGAAAGTGTGGTTAGAGCTACACTCACACAAATAGCGGTTTTCAGTGTAAGCAGACAGTGAAATTCTCATTTTAAGACAACAACACAGTGTGTACCTCGAGCCTCGCCAATGGCCAAACCGCACACTGTTTAAATCATTTTGGCTTAATTGCTTTTTAACAAGGCTCCCTACTGCGTTGACATTATACATTAACACTGTGGGTGCTGAAAGCTCACAGGCTGACAAGTCTGGCCTCGCACAGCTGCGTCTGACTCAGATCAACACGAGAGAGACGCTTTTGTGATACAACTACATCATGTTCTGTAAATGAAATCATAAATAATGACAGCAGAAAAAGTCTCCATGAAGCAGTAAATTGTATTTTCATGCCTTGAGAGTTATAAAGAGGTTTTTTTTTTTCTTCTTTTTAAAGGTGCAATATGTCAGAATTGGCCACCTGTCAAATTCATACTCCAACGGAGGGGGCGGCATATCACCAAAATAACTGCTAACTTTAACTGTTAGTTATCTGAAATGTTTATGTAGATCAAAATCCTATTAAGCGAAGCTCAAACCACAGGATATTAGCCCCGATTTTCCTCTCGCAGATGGTTTGTCTATAAAAAGCCCCAGATCAGAGGCGAATCGGTGCTCGCTCCTGTGTGCAACAACCACCATGTGTGAACTCCTCAAAGACATGACACAGGGCTCCAGTACCACACAAACACACAGTGAGTTACGTCGGAAAGACTAGTATGAGGAGCGTTTGCTAATTTGGAAATCGTTGCAGAGATGCTGGCATTTGGTTGAAAACTCACTGACTTGGTTCCACAGCCTGCTAAAATCTTATCATGCCTGTATTTGTATGGTGCGGGCAAAGTCATCGCCAAAAGTTCAGAAACCTTACAAACAAGCTGCTCAGTGTTTCCAATGGTGTTGTCTTGCTGTACCACGATACGAGAAAGCAGTTTTAAGTGCAAAAATATCCTTGAAAAAACATCCTTGCTGTCTCCTTCTCCCATTTTCTTTCAATGTTCTTCCTTGTATTTTACTGCAATTTACCGTACAAACAACTTATTGGGCCGTGTCATTCCCACATTGCTTTATCTAGCATCTGTGAACACGTATTGTGCGATCCCATGTCACTGATCATGACGTGTGCAAACCACAATGACCACAAGACTCCTGATTACAAGACACAAAGTTGTGTAGTTTGAACAGAAAAGCGATCTGACGACCAGAAAAGGACTCTGCCTGGACTGGGAGCAGTGGTGTCGGTGCTGTCTGCAACACTAGTGCGGGAGTTCTGGACTGCCAGAAGGTGGTGGGTTTCAGGTATGGGATGGAAAAGATCCAGCAGGGAATGTGCAGTGAAATGTCAACAGCATCACCTGGCAGTGACAGGGAATACACTACCAAAGTAATCAGGACATGGTGGCTATAGCTCAGGACAGGAGAGGAGCAAGAGGGAGGCCTTAAATGTTCTATTGAACTCTCTGCCCTTGAGTTAAAAATGGAACTAGACAGGGTGGGCTGGGGCTAGCTGGTTAGCATGCTAACTTCGGTAGATGCCTCTTAAAAAATATCATGTAAACGCTTACACAACTTTGAAATAACATCAAAACTGCGATTTCTTCACATTTTGTTGATATTTAGAATTGCACTGTTGGCAGATATAGGATGAGATATGATCTGACCTTGTATCCAGTGATAGAGCTGCGCATGATACATGGTACAAACACAGGACTACCAGTCATACACCCCTTCATTAGGAGAGCCAGACAGTGTGGAGCATGTATTTTACTACACACCCAACATTTCGGATAGAATATAACCTTTGGGCGGGATGTACTAGGCCTGGGCTCACTGTGTGTGTGTGTGTTTGTGTGTGTGTGTGTGACCTGTCTGTCAGTTAAACCTTACTTTGGGTTTTGAGTACATTTCCAAAATAACAATGTGCAGCATAGAAATTATAAAGCACTCAAGATGTACAATATATAGTTATGGAAACCCAAAAACATCTGAGATGACTTCTGAAATGGCATTAAGTCAGACAGCACACGCTTTGCACACACGTCGGTCGATGGAAGGTATAGAAATGTCAAAACAAAACATTCGGAGACATCCTAATATCCTCAAATTAGTTTGAAAGCAGGTCCCCAGATAGCTCCAGCTGCGGTCATCGGGTGCCTATTTTTGAGAGGCACAGTCCTAAATAGCAGCAGGAAATGAGGAGATGATGATGGACTTGAATCTACCCTCTGCCTTAAGCACCGCTGTCTGAAAATAGGAGTGATCTGTTGTCCTGTGCTTGCCAAAAAGTAAGAAGAAAATAATCAGATTGAAAGAAATGTGAGGTAATTAGACAGGCTGGAGCAGCAACAAGTCATGGAAGTAAACAGCTTCATTATGGCCATATTTATAGTGAGAGAGGGCATAAAAACTCACTTGATTTCATAATCATTTGGGTAAGAAAAAAGCAGATCAACATTGTGAAAAAGAAAGAGGAAATGCTCATAAAATCTCCTGAAAAAAACACTTAATTTGATTCATAACTACTTTCCTCATTAGTATTATCTTTTTTTTGTCAAATAGAGTTATCTGCACCACCATCTACAACATTAACTCACTCAGTTGGTTAATAAACCCACACATGATAAACAAGCAGCCATGCTGCAGGGCCTCTAATGTCCCAACAGGGTGAAAGTCAAATACAGTATCTTTAATTTGACTCCATCACCACCACCTCTTCACAAACAAGTTGCATCAAGCCACAGCTGTGAGTTTCAGGCGCCATCTTGTGGCCATGTGTGTCCAACATCTGTGTTCACATGAGCACTCAGGGCACTCAGGGCACACAACAGAGAATATTTTCCAAAGTCTTACCTTCTTTTCTGGTTTCACTCTGATTCAGAATTTGCAAATGAATGCCGGATATAGTTATACATAAATCTCTATGCTAGTTAATATTCCTCTCTCGGATGCATCACAGAGTAAAAAGCTGCTAAAATGACAGCTAGGCTCTGGTTTATGTAACAATGACTAATGTGTCTGGATGCAAATGCCAGCCCATTTCTAAGGAATGACAATATTCATTATCACCTCTCTGCTGCGTCGCTTTTTATGATGTAAAAATGTGGTGCTGTGCAAATGAAAGCTGAGGGACCGGCAGCAGACTGAGAAACTACTGACTGAGAAATAACTCACATTTCATAAAAATGGCATTTGATGATACAAGTTAAGCAAAAGTAAATGCAACTGATGGCAAAACAGCACATATTACGATGAAAGGCTTGCATGAGACTCACTTGAATAAGATGCGTTCACGCTGCGAATAGTTTGTTCCGATAAAAAATAAAGCCAAGCTCATGATGTATTCGCTGGCCATTTCTCATTTCTCAGGGTGTCTCTCTTTTGGATGCTTGCACCGGGTCATGCAAGGATTCATAAAGTTACTACCTGTAGGCTTCTCCTGTTATCTCTCCGATCATAAGTTTGACTCCACCACACTCCAGAGGAAATCTAATTAGCAGGCAGTGGTGTGCTGAAAGGTGGAGAAGCTGGGTTAAGTGTAATCTTAACAGGTAGCTGAGCTGCAGGGCAAAACTGAAAGAGGTGGGAGCCAAATTGATCACCACTGAAATTAGTGACTTGTGGATGCCCCGAAGAGAATTTGCAGAATGTTTATGAATTGGACTTAAGTGTGGTTAATCATGTTATGGCCGATGGGGAAGCTGGGATGAATTTAGCATCGATCAGGAAAGGCCAAAGCTGCTAAAATACCATCACTTGTCAGCAGGATTAATGAACTATCAAGAGTCGGAGCAACATCAGAGCTCGATAAAAGTTGCAGCTATGTAAGCAATACAGAAAAGGGCAGAAGAGGAGTGAGATATGACTATAACTTCACTTGGCACTAATGTGACAAAGCAGGCAGACACCCAGGGCTCCGCTCTTCGTCGCCGGTACTGTTACTGATAAATCTTAGTGCTCAGGTCACATACGCAGTCTCTGCATTTAACAAAATAAACTCAGAGTTTAAAGAAAATGGATATCTCTGTTTAACCAGAAAGACGAAATCTGTATAAACATTTATTCATCACCACCTGTCTGTAACAATCCAATCCAAAGAACGCCACTGATTCCAATACACTGTCAAGCCAAATCTGCGCCTCTGTCTTCCTTAATACACAAGTTTGCATGCAAATTCACCTGCTGAGATGGGCGTTTTTTACATCCTGCGCATCCCCTGCTCCATGTTAATGTACATCACCTAATACTTCATCCTTTCGTACAGATTTCAAACAGGTTTCTGCTGAATGATTCAATTACCACATTTCAGCTTTGAATTCCATGATCATCTCAGTACTTTACACCAGTGAATAAATGAAGATTGTTTTTAACATCCTAGCTTTTAGAAACAAAACAGTAACCACAGCATCATGTTCTGTGCCTCTGTGTGTGCGCGTGTGTCTGTGTGTGCGCAACCCAGCCACAGAATCAGTCAAACTAACTGCATGCACCTTGTTTACCTTCAAAGAGAATCATGAAAGCCTAGGTGTCTTAATAATAAAAAAGACATTCACCTCACTGATTTGCTGTTTATCAAAGAAATGACCCCTGCATACCAGATGCTATGTTTGGCACAAACAGCACTGCACAGCACCCTCTAATGTGGCTCCTCTGTAACAACCAATCGGCAACTGGCCCCCATCTCCCCTGCAGCATTGAACTATTCCCATCTGTCCCTGTGCGGGTTGCAGGGTGGACCTGATCCTGTTTGATGAGTAAAAAGCCAGAGTTCACTGAATAACAAAAATAATGGCTCACTGGCTGCACAGCACGAGCTGTAATTTCACCAGATACTCGGAAAACACATACCTGCCTGCCTCCGTATGTGAGCTCAGGATTATAAAATGCATGGTGATTCTTGACTCATTCATATCTGTTTCAGGAAATACATATTCAACCTCCAGCTTTAAGACTGAAGAGGTAAAAAGGATCATTTTAATATTGGAGCTAGATTCAGGAGGAAATGGAGAGAGCCCTGTCCTCCAGGTCTGAGCATGCAGCAGTGGTGACGGATAGGTATTATGAGGAGTTTCTTCTGCCTCCGTTGGGGATTTGTGATAATCTCCTTTAGAATGAGTCATGGGTAGATTACCATATTGCCTGCTTTAGGCCAGGATATCCTATATAGGCTATGCTAATAGGTGAAACTCAGGAGGCTCGCCGGTGGACTTGGAAAGAGAGCAGTGCTTACCTGTACCTGGGAATCACATTCCTGAGCGTGTGGAAATGGTGTTAATGCATGAGCCCCTCCTCTTGTGCACCCAGACAATCAAATCTGCCTCTTATGTCACGGCCTCAGCCATCAAACATCTCGGCTATTTTACGATGTGCAATATTTACATGCGATAAAAGCGTGGCTGCCATGTTGGCTTTTTCACACACGCTCAAGTGGAAAGATCAACAAACACGGGCACACAAATCAAATAGTTGTCTTAATACTGTCGGCTGCTGCTGCTTTCATGGTGTTTAAATCATCAGTGTTGCGAAATTGCAGCCTAAAAATAAATGATGGGCCCATGTTGTTCTCTCTGGACAGTTTGCAGACATAGCACGGAATGTGATTCACAACCCTGAGAGCAAGAATCCCTGAAATTTAGACATTAGTGATAATAATATATAGTTACAGTTTTTGCAGGAGCATCTTAACTACATAATAGTACCTTTTTGGTCCCTAAAATTAGGCATGCTCCCCAGGGCATGATTCTTCGAACATTAAATGAAAAAATGTGGCATGAATAATGTGTTCAAACGATACAAAAAGGGAATCATTAGTCCACAAGGGTGATCAGACTACTGACACTAGAGTAAAATTTCAGCAATTAATGTTTCTGCAAACCACAGATGGGACACACCCAAATTGATCTGTAAATGTTTATTTCTGGATTTTCATGTCAGGAGGTGGAAGGGATGCCCAGATGAAAATTTTACTGCTCAAAGCTTGCTCAATGAGAGTTCTCATTTCAGTCTCGATGTAGTCTTTTTTGGTCTCAAACATTTCCTATTTGTTTGTGCTAAAATTCCTTAGGAGCAATAGGTGAGACTTGAGACTTTTTCCACGTAAACCTTGCTCCTTTCCAGCACTTGGGAGACATTCTGAAACTTCATTGAGAGCTTGATGAGATCTCCTTCGAAACTTACAGCGAGCCCAAGTTGAGATTTTCTGCACCTGTTTCTAAGGAGAAACAGGTGAAAGGAGAAAATCAGCAGGAGAAATCAGCCACAGTCTCACTTTCGTCTCACATAGACCTCATAGTTGTCTAGGAGAAATGGATGAGACACTACTGAGATCATTTTTCCAATTTTCGTTTCCTCTGTGTGGTGGTGTAGCAAGGCTGCGAAGACAGTGACCACAGTTCAAGCCTGTGTTTCAACATCTTGCAAGTGTGAACCCACCGGAATATCTTGACAAGCATCCATTGCATTTCAATGTCTGTAAACATGACACCTCTGGATATTTTTTATAGACCTTGGGATGATTTCCAATGTGTTTATGGCCAAAAAATAAAAATAACTAAATAAAAAATTTGGATACAAAGTTGGGCCATCTGCAGCCATGTTTGTGCCCACCAAAAACATTAAATTTCATACCAAAAAATGATGTTTTCCTAACCCTAACCAAGTGGTTTTTGTACCAAACCTAGCCAGAGCATAAGCAGAACTGTGATGAGAGAACCACAGAAACTCAATGTAAGAACAAGTTTCAACTTATCTGTGGTTTTGCAGAAAAGTACTTTGGCAACACTGTGTTGAAAACATAACAATCTGAAACCCTTTTGAGCTTGTTTAGCTATTTCACATTGTGGTTACGAGGTGATTCAACATTGTTACATTTCTGTCACGCGCTTCTTCCTGTCAGATTAAAGATTAACACATCAGGAGCTATGTGGCTGCAGTGATACTACATCCTCAGCAAGCCAATGAATCGGTTCACTTGTTAGAGAGGCGTCAGGCATATCTGAATGCATGCTCGTTACACTGATTAAACTAAGGGCCAGGAACAAGGCCTCAATAGGCCAATTAGAATAAGCTAAATGCTACAAGCTGGTAGAGACAGAGCGTGACCCTGCAACATTGTTTGATGCATACATATATTGCACTACTAACTTTGCAGACTCCCCGGTAGATGCATAATTACTTCCTATAAAAGCTTAAAAGATTTATGAATCTCTGTGAGAAACAGCGGTATTTCTGTGTTGTGATTTACTTCCACAGGTCTATTAAAGTATGACTGCTGCAGAAAAAATGACTTCACATGAACACACACTGTGGTAGAACCTGTTTTGAAGGACATAAAACAAACCTAAAAAAAACTAAACTACCCTGAGGTAAAGGTTATACAATGAAGTGGTACAGAAAAACTGCTCCAGACATCTGTGATCAGTCTGTACAACTAAGTTTCAACACATGTGATTTGCTATGAGGCCCAGATCACTGTGACCTATTCACAGACACAAAAACTGAGGGTATGGTACATTTATTAACAAGTGCATCAACCATTTATGCAAGCTGTCACAACCTTAGCTGTTCATGTTTGGAATAACAAGGATTACATTTCTGAGGAAGGCCACCTTTTCCATCAAGACTGAAAAAAAGAACTCATTACCCTGTTTTGTGCCTTCTCATCTCCTCCCTCCTGTGTAATCCTGTCTTTGACTCATTGTTATGACACAACAGTTTACACACCCCTCTCACTAATAAAGCCACTTCGTATCAAGACCACATTGGGTAAAAACAAAAAAGTTGTAAATGGCACTGGCGATAAAAAATAAAGAGAATGTAAACTTAAATGGTTGAAATCATGGCTACTGCAAAAACAGACTCGACAGACTTTTCCTTTCTTTTTCTGTTTCTCCTCTCGCGCACTGATTCGCTTAACTGAACAGCCGTATCAGAGTGTTTTCACTTACTGATGGGCCCCGCTGGAGGCTCAACATGATCGGTTGGCCAAAAAGCTGCAGACTGTGGCTGACTAGTGCTAATGGTGCGCGACGCACCGCAACAACTAGGGCCACAGATGCTCACCCACACTGGTGTCAGGGCCACAAGACATGAGGAGGGAGGGCGAGGAAAGTAAGTGATGATGTACAATAAAAAATGAGAAGAGTAGTTAGAGTCAGCCACCTTGTAGCATATGTGATGTAACAAGGTTAGCATTGTACAGTCTTTGTTTAGCATCTAAGCATGAGAGTTTTTTTAAATTTTTTAAATTTTTTTAATTAGCACTAAATACAGTTCAAAGTACAGCAGAGGCTGATGGGAATGTCATTATCTTTGGAGGTATTTGGACATAACCTTAGTTATTTTACAAGTTAACATTTTGACCTGGTGATGGTTCACTTTTTACAATTAATCATGAAGGGGGAATATGGATGTGTGGCCAACATATGAAATCGTTTTTGAGACATTTCACTCAAATTCACAAATGTCAAGCTCATGGTGTCATTGGCGGAGGAGTCAGTGTCATAAGTCACCTGGGAAATTTTTTTTGCCAGTCCATTATGTAAGTGTTAACATATTTCACGGGGGAAATGAAAAATTTGACCTGCTGTTGGCGCCAGAGGAAAACTCTGTCCTATGGGAACCACTCACTCACCGTAAAGTGATCTATATCTTTGGCATTTCTTAACGGTTTACAGTACAGTATCTGACTGAAGGTGCAGTGGCAGTTAATGGAGGACAGATGGATGGTTAAAGATGGAGATGGAAGAAGTCAGACATGGCGTTATCTCAACCTCACAAAATATGTTACTAAATGTTAATACATTACTCGTATGTCAACAAAGAGTTGTTTGCTGAAGCAATCAGATTCAAGCGCCTAAATCTCCCTAAATGTATTTCTGACATTTTTCTTTCAAGACAGGAGTTCTTGGCATCATAACAATGTTTATCACGTCAAGTATAAGTGGACCAGATTTTAAAAACTTGTCTCGCTCAGTGGCTCCTGCAGGTTTGTGCTGGCTTGATTGAAAAAGATTGGATTCCTATTCCTATAAACTTAATGTCTCCAATGATGTGTCTTTTATTAGGTTCAGCTGTACTTAATTAGATCCATCTTCCTTTTAGTAGACCTGTTCAAGACTTTGTGATGACTGTGGTTTTCTGTGGATTACAGCTAATTAGATTTTTGCACGATGGAAATTAAAACGTTTTCCCATTTTGTCTCCTGTCTGTACAAGTCTCTGGTATGACACATAGCTGTTGTGACAGTGAGCAGTAATGAAACTTCAGATCTGCTTAGAAGTGTTCTGAAGGTGTGGAGCATTTTATCATCTTTAGACTGTCTTCTTTCAGAAACATTAAATGCAAATGACAAGTTAATCCCATTTGAGGAGACGCTGGATTGCGGGTTCTCTCGAGCCAAAAACTCATTACCAAAGGGACATGTCAATTGTAATGCCATAATTTAATCTACTAAGTGACATGATCAAGGTGAAGAGAGAATTAAAAAAAAAAAAAAAAAAAAAAAAAACAAGGCTTGGGATATAATCCTATGCTCAGTAGAAACACATTTCGTTGGGTGAGCTTTAATCCAGTACATCACGAGAGTATCTCAAAAAAGAAGGGTGAGTTACGTCTTGTTGAGAGAAGATGAGGGCACAGATGCATCCGATATCTGCTGCTAATGAGTTATTCAACGCTGATTTTTGGGAATTTACTCATCTATTAGAAATCTGTAACTTACTGAGCCCCCTCTCCACTGAGCGGGGTTTGTACAGTGCTGTGCATGAAGAGGGAAGTGGGTGGCTCTTCATAGATGTTGAACACTAGCGAGAACCCTTGTCGCTTCTATGCAAATCCAAAAAGTAATCCACATGTTTAACGGTTGAAAAAGACACCACTGACGATTAAAAAAAGGCTGATCTACTGCACGTCATGCTTCCATTTTTGCTTTTTCTATCGTGCAGCAGCTTGTTGCGATCCTTGAGGACACCCGGCCTGTTGCGGTGGAAACAAGGTTCCCTTCTGACCTATTTTCTGAGCGGCTTTTTCAAGCAACTTCACTCTGGCATTCAGCTCCTGCTCCTTTCTGAACTTCTGGCTCCAAAGAGCTCTGTGAACTTGATTGGCATACTCACAGTTTGATTGACTGCGGGACGCTTTTTGTAAATGTCATACTGGATGTGTTGGATGTGTCAATCTCTGATAAACCAAGTAACAAAGAAGAGAACGTGTTTGAGATTTCCATTCCTTTCTGCCTTTTTTTGGTTACAACCACTGCCATCTTATGAAAACAAGGTTTGTTTTTTTTTTCTTTTTTTGCAGCCTCTCTTGACAGGTGAGAAAGTGGGCTCAAGAAGAATGTCAGTTTCTCTTACTTCACACTGCTTTTCAGAGATACAGTAGCTGTCCGTATCCCCGTGTTTGGTGACCTGTCATTGCTCTTCTCGAGAGAGAAATCCCACTGCACAGAAAAGGCTCATTCTGACAGACCTCTCTCTGCAGACATTGTATTTTCATGAGTTTGCTGCTGATTTCTGCTGCTGTGCACTGCCTTCCATTCACCTTCCATTCCTATTATGTAATTCAAGGACTGAATCTTCACACAACAGCGGCTATCACCACTATTCCTGTCTCTGTAGAACCTTGAGGAGAGGGTGAATGGGCAGTAAGTAGTCAAGGCCTGCAATTATGCTTCACAATACACATTAAAATACACATCATAACTTTATTGTTGAGTCTGGTACATTTATTTGGTATTCCTCTCCCCTCTGCATGGGGTCCTGGTGTGTTTAAGTTAATAAATGATCATCAACAGAGTGAATCTGTGTGATGTAAAAGGGTTGAAAATATCACACTCTGTCGTAACAAATGTCCATATAAAAACACTACGATCACACCGTCATCACCGTCACTGTTGAAATATAGCAATGACAGTCATGTGGGTATTACGCCTTTAATGTCATATGTTAGATTCTCCATCTCTGTTAGATACAAAATAGACAAAAATAATTTCATATATTTTTCAGAAATTTTTCAAAAACATTGTAAAGTGATCACAACATAAAATAATCAATGACAATCTTAATGATCTGCAAGTAAAATGCTATTAGCAAAATACGTTTCTTATACTTCATCATAGACTATATAATCACAATTTGTCCATACGTTCACCATGATTTCTCTGTAAATACCTTAACATCCTTGTGAAACGAATGACAATCTCTTAGTGAGCTGTGTCACGATTCAAAAGACAAATAAAACAAAAAACCAAGACTGTGAAAAGAAAGCAAAGAATGGAATCACTCAAAAAAGAGGCCCATAAAACTATAATCAAGCACGGTTCGCAGAAAATTTCTTTGAGGCACTCGTTGCCTTGCAGCTCTAGGTTTCCCTCCGTAATAGCCCTGTCGGTGATAAACCCTTGGTAAAAATAATGGTTAAATAAAATGTCACTATATGCGCAATCACCTGTCTTGGACAGTGATTGGAGCTTATCCTGTTGAGGCACACAATCATCACTTTTATGATCATTCTCTAAACATGATAATGAAAGGAACATAACAAAAAGGAAAATTACTTTCTGCACGGCCAGTCAGAGTTTAGTCATTGGTATGTGCAGGCTGTTCCAGGGCCCCATCCATAACTCCTCTTCATCTGATAATGTGTTGTCACTGTGGGACTCCAGCGTCTCCCTACTGTCCCTGTGGTTGTCAACAGAAGTCTCTTGCTCCTCATTGACACACGGGACACTGCTGTTTCTGTCAATCAAGGCCTTGGCAATATTGGTTTTAGGCCCAAAACTTCTGAGATCTGCGATGGCGGGTCCCAGGGACGACCGAGTATTCAGGTTGACGTCTACATTAGAGGAAACACATGTCCCTGTTCCGTTTTCTGTGTTGTTTCCCGTGCCCTCAATGCTAATAATAGGAGGGGGTTCTTCATGAGTGACACCTAACTTGTCTAGTTTTTTAAAATGCTTAGCGAGCCGACACGGAGAGCCCACTTTCAAGTTGTTCGGGAGAGGTGGCCGTCTAGTTCGGATGATAGTGCCGTTCTGTGCGAGGTAGATGTTCCCGTTGATGTTGCTGTGGTTGTTGGGTAATCTGTTGCGCTGCTGGGTCTCTGTGGTGCATTCCTCTCCTGTTGAGCTGCTCTCATTCTCCCGATCCACCACCAGCTTAATCCGCTTCATTTTGCCAGGCTGAGGAGGAGAGACGGGGTCAGGGTCAATATATAGTCGTTGTCTTTTTCTTTAGAAAGTATCGAGATTACAGTATTCATAAGGAATTCTCGCCATAATTTACTCAAACTTACTCCCTGGAAAAATACTAATGAAAAACTCAGATTTGACTTGAATTTAAGCCCATGACTGATATCAAACCATAAAATGTTGTCATTAAAGTAACACAATTGTGTAAAAAATTGTTAAAAGGAATTGTTGCTTGATCAAATAGTATCTTAAGAAAAATCACACAAACTCAATTTTATGATCCTGTATCTGCGGTTCTGTGTTCAAGCTGAATTCATGGCGAGAATTCTCAGTTTTCTATGAAAAAGTGTAACAATGTATATTTCCAGAAAGTAATTATTTTAAAATCACAGGCAAACATTTAGTCGAAGCAGACAGCACTGCAACATGCAAAATCCCACAGCAGAAACAAGAGCCAAGTGTTAAACTATACGTAAAGGCATAAAAACACACTCAGAAAACTTCAAGGGGACGAATAAGTCAAAGACATAAGAAAGAGAGCAAATATTTTCAAGCTGGAAACCACCACAGTTTTTTTCCTTTGCCAAGGGTCAGTAAGGAAAAAGTGGATGTTTGAAACACTCTATAGAGGAAAGCAATAATTCTTCACTCCCATGCAAGGGTTATTGATTTTTTTCAGTCTTACTTCACAGTGGACAATATATCTCTCTAGAGTGGAGTTGAGTTTCCTTCAGACTCTGAATCAGCATCTGATGTCGCTTCTGTGTCTCCTGAGTCCTTCGAAGAGCTGGATGAAGACTTGTCAGATGAGATGGCGTCCTCGTCCACCTCAGTGATAGGCGACAGTCCCCCGTATGTCTCTACAGAGGTGTCACTTCTGATCTCGGCGCGGTATGGAGTACCAGTGGAGGGGGACGAGGAAGAGGGCCCAGGGTCTCCAGATGCCACACTCTTAGCTGATGCGTCATCACTCATCTCGCTGGATGACTCAATTTTCTCGTCAGTAGTCTCAGATTCTTCCTCATCCTCTTCTTCACTTTCCTCTGTGATCGTATCCTCGGATGCGCGACTCACAGTGGATTCTCGGGAACGCCTGCTCGCTCTGGCTGAACTGTCCTCACTGCCAAGGGAGCTCTGTTCTGTCATCTGACTGCGAGATGAAGACCCTCCAGCAGAGGCCGACCCTGACATTTTCCTCTGGCTGGAAGTGCCAGACAGAGAGCCTTCACTTCCTGACCCGGACTCTGACTCACTGGCTGTCCCTGTCCCTGACTCGGCCTCACTGAGTTCTTCACTGGACTTCTCAGAGGTTACTGCACTTCCTGATGATCTGGTTCTCTGTGACGATCTAATGCTTGAGCCTGATAAAGATGCAGCACTGCTGGCGCCACCGCTGCCACTCTCAGTTGCACTTTCACCACTCATGGTCCCACTGCCACTCCCACTGCCACTCCCACTGCCACTCCCACTGCCACTACCACTCGCACTAGAATCACCGCTCCCCTTGCTGGCCTCAGTAGCTGATGATCTCATGGAAGAGCGAGCAGAAGACCCACTTTCTCTGGTGCTCCCCGAAGCTTCTTCCTCAGACTCTTCATCAGAGTCCTTCTCTGTTCCTGAACTCTTTTCTGTGCTTGTTTCTTTGCCTGTTCCTGTTCCTGATTCTGTTTCTTTGTCTGACTGAGACTCTTTATCTGTTTCTGACTCTTTCTCTGTTTCTGACTCTTTCTCTGTAGCGGATGACCTATCTGACTCTGACTCTTTCTCTGACTCTGACTCCTTCTCTGAGTCTGACTCTTTCTCACTGACAGATTCCTTCTCTCCAGATTTAGACTCTTCGTCAGAATCTCCCGGCTCTTCATCTGGCTCTTCCTCTGAGTCCACAGTGCTTTCTTGGGCATCATCCCGGTCCAAATCTACTTTCAGATAATCTCTATCAACACTGCTCTTCTCCGAAGATTCCTCATCAGAGCCTCTCTCCTTACTGCTTCCACTTGCACCTGCTTCTGGCTCACTTTCTGTGACACTAATGGAGACTTTGGACTTCTTTTCATCGTCACTAGTTGCTTGTGACACCTCCTCATCTCTCTCGCTGCCTGTAACTGAGCCACGACTCACACTACTCTGAGACTTTCGGCGGAGCTGCAACTTGTTGCCCAAGTTGATTTTCTTCAGAACTTTACCAAGCCGGCTGCGGGCGACAGACTTGCTGTCAATTGGTCCTGTGAGCGCAGGTCCGTCAGTCAAACTCTCCTGGCTATCAATGCGTCGGGCTGACATCAGTTTGGCGTAATCCTTGTCCTTCTTCCCGGCACCAAACATCTTGAACATCTTGGCTTTCTTCCATGGAGATGGGCCAGCAGTACCAGCATCAGATGGCTGGTCTGCTCCCTTGCTGGCCGCTAGGAGTTTGCTGAGTTTCATGACAGACTTCAGCTTCTTGGCAGCCTTAGAAGGTTCGCCCTCGTCTGCTGGCTCAGCTGGTTCGATTTCATCCTCCTGTGGCATGTCCCTAAATGCAACCCTCTTGGGTGGACCTCTACCACGTGCACCACCACGGCCCCGGCCTCTGCCTCCGCCCTAAGACAGTCATATTTAATTTACCAACCATCTATGAACATACAGACACGTGGAGTTGCTATAGCTGTTTTAAATAACAGATTGGATAAACAACCTAGTACAGCAATAATTGAAAATCTTGATCAGCGAGAGTATGAAATTTACGTTTACAAAGCAAGTTATTACCTCAGGGCCATGAGGACTATAGTAATACCCATCATCCTCCATTATCACCTCTCCATATTCATCATACATGGGAGTTATCAGCCTCCTCCGACTGCCGTACTGAGGAATGTCATACCTAAGAAGTAGATTGACAAAAATAAGACAAACAATACATTTTTGAGAATTAAAGAGTACTATATACAATAGTTTTCATCTTTCCTTAAATTAAATAGCATCAGCAACAATGACTTAATTAGTTAAAAAAAATTGTATTCACCAACATACTATACAATAAAAAGCCACACAAAAATGTGTTACTTAAAAATGACTTCAACATGCAGTTGCCAGAATTGATTTTTTTTTTCCACACAGTTTTTATTTTTTAGCGCTCTTCCTTCATCTTCCTCCATTCTATCAGGCTGGCTTCAGTTATTACAGATTTTCATCTTTTTCTTAAAATAGATTTGGTAATATCTTTGATCAGATAGGTAGTAATAGCTACGATGTTTTGCAGTGTTTCCTAGAATGCCCGCATTTGGAGGGAATGGAGAGAAAACCATGCAGAGAGCTTTTTTTCTTTTAAAATATAGATGAGTACATATTTGCCCATCTTTGTCAAATGATTATATAATTTATTTTTAATAAATTAGAGGGAGGCAAAAATAGGCTGAGAAGGGAAAATCTGGAGTAACAAGTAAAGCCTAAAAGCCCATTAAAGCACTTTAAAATGGATAAAATCAGGTTGCATAACTCTCTTCAACAATGGGCTGTTTTTTTAGTCAGGAGCATTTTTGGCAGCATGGGTTTCATCAGGGGAGTGCTAAATGAGAATATCTATCCACAGTTCCAACTAAGGAGAGCAAAAAAGCAGTTTTATGAGTTGCCTCATAAACTGAAATGAAATAGAATTTGAAAAACATAATATATTGTCCCCGCAACCCTGCAGAGGATTAAGCGGCGTACATATAATGTACAGATAATGTACAGATAATGTAATGGATGGATGGATAATATATTGTAGCTTCTGCTGTTTTGTTATTTCAGTGTTGACTTCAAAACGATCATAACATAACCTGAAGAGTGTGTGGATAAAAAAAAAAATCGAAACTATGATCCACATTTAAAATTATTATCAGCCTTAGGCCTGGTCAATAAAATTATAGCAATATGCGACAGGGATAGACACTTCATCAGACGCAATAATAAGTGTGTTAGAAAGCACGTAATAAATGCCTTGGCTCAGAAACAGCCTATTATATACCTAGATGATGGAGCATGCTATGAGGTGACACACAAACAGCCGGACATTTAACAGGCATGTTGTTCGGTTGCACCATCGTCATGTGATGCAACAACTCGCACAGTGTGCAGTCGGAAAAAAAAGGACAGGTCAGCACAGCCCTAAAACGAAGTGTGGAGGTCTGGCTGTCCGAGACTAGCTCACTAGTATGGCTGTTTCTGATTCACAGTGAATATAATGAAAGCCACTTCCCTATATCCTTCAGCAATGTTCTGGCCACTGCTTGCATTCATCTATTAATGAGTAGTAGTCATCCACTGACATTTTCTTGTATTACAGTAGCCATAGTAACATGAATATTTTCAAACTCAGTTAGCAAAGCACAAATAAAGTGCAATTTGAACGATTTTACACATTATGGTTACAGGTCTTGGGGAGTATTGCTGCATATGTAAAAAAAAAGTAGTAGAAAGACTTTTGTGGCTGCAGGGAAAGCTGCATATGATCTAATAAATTGCTGCCAGTGCTGTCAATCGGTGGCTAAACTGCATTGTGGGTAATATAGGCACCAGGTTTGGAAAAGCAGTCCACTAGTCTAAAACACTGTTGGACTCAAAATGGACAGTTTAAAACAAATGATCAAAATCAATACAGCAGAACCAAAGACATCACATTTTTTATTCCATGTATTCTTCTCTTTTCAAAACCTGGCGATCACATCACTGGAGGCAATTTATCAGATTACATGCAGCGTCATCTGGAGCCACATAAGGCTAATATGATAAAAGTGACTTTTAAACATAAAACTAAAACGCTAAAAGAATAAAAAAGTTGTTGAATTCAAAATAAAGTACGGTAGCTCTTTATCTCCTGGTCTTTATTAAAAATCGCTCATTAAAAATGATCAATAGTTAACAATGTAAACGCAAATGAAACACTTTATCGTGATAAAATGTTCAGCTATATAGTCTGAAACATGGCCTCAACTGGTGCACATTACTGATATTGAACATGTTAATTATTCTTCGCACACTACAATACTGAATAAGAAAGGCGCCTAAAGGAAAGAGCCCGATGGTGATTTGTGTCGCCATCGCCTTCTTAACATGTGGGGGCGGCTCATCGGACCATGCGGTCTGGTGATTGCTGGATTAAAAGCTTGACTGCTGTTTAAAATGCCCCTCAATGCAGATAGAAGCAGATCAAAGGCATCCGGTCACAGTGATGATACAGTAATTTGCAATAGCAGCGTTGGCAATGAACTTTGTGACACGCCATTACAATATAATTACAGCTCGTTTCGAATCAAGGTGTTTCAGATGCAGCGAGCAACAGCTGAGGTAATTTGAGTTGGTAGAGATGACAGGTAGGTCAGTGAGTAACCACAGAGGCAATTACAGCTTTGCATTTCAATAGTGCCAGTTTTTAACATTTGTCAGATTTTCATTGTAACAATTTAAGCAGGTAAGGTGCAAAAGTTTTGGCCTGTTTGATAAAAATGAAGCATTCCCCGGAATGATGCAGGTCACCTGCCACAGAGCAGAAGTACTTAATGAATAACAATTTCTCAGCAGCTGTTACGGCTTTCAGTTCCATGTTTTTCCCTCTTTGGGCCATATGGGCAATATAACAGGCAAGCCAGAACTCCCTCTATCCATTAAGCGATGGGAAAACACTAAGGTGCTCGGCTCAAGGGAGTGTAATTGATCCCATTTGATGGGGGGTAAATGGTTGGATGGTATGGCAGGGTAACTTATGCTCATTATTTTATTCTGAACTTAAAATGCTCACCTCCCCCTCAAGGACCTAAGCACTGAGAGATAGCGGGCATGGCAAATAAGCCTTTACGATGTAATTTTTTAACTTTAAATGAACCGATGGAGATCAGTTTCATGGATTGGAGTAAGACTGACGAAAAAAGAGATGGCTTGTGGGCTGCATGCTCACCCTTGGTCGTAATTATAGTAGTCTTGTGCGTAGTAGTCCTGGCCCGGGTCGATTCCTGACTCCATGGAGAGTTCCTGCAATTCAGAGGCAGAGAGAGAAATTACTCAGCACTTTGTGGAGAAAGATGGAAGAAGAAGAGCAGCAACAGCAGCGTACAGGTTGAGTTTAGATCAGAACGATTTACAATCCCTGTGAATTAAGAAAAGCGGGAGTGTTTCTACCTCTGGTCTCAGCAGAGATGGCCTCAGCAGTTGCTGTTGCTGCCAAAGATTAGTGCAGAAGAAGGAGAAGGATATTCAAGGACAGGATAGGTCAGGAGAGACACAGGCACAAGGAAGACTTCACTGTAGATTCTTTAAATTTAAATCCAGAAATTGCATGCCTGTTGTATGCGTATTGCTAAAACTATGACGGAAGCATTATAATATGTCAATGGAAACAAAGCAAGGAAAAAGAGGGATTAGGAAATGGGAAAGTATGAAATTAAACATCCTGTGCATGTCAGATGTTGAGTTCAGATTATTTGAAGGCAAGAAAAAAATGTCAAACACTGTCAAACAGAATTACTTTATTTGGTCCTTGATTATGTATCTTTTTTTTTTGCTAACAGAGGAGGAAAAAGTCATCAAAACGCTTATCTGCTGTTTGCCAGGAATGCTCTGAATCTAACCTAAACCATGATGTCAGTGTCAGAAGTCCTATCGCCGGGATCTCATCTTAATCTCATTCAGTGTTTTCCATCAAGTGAGTTGTAGATAAGAATAATAGGATATAAGCTGCCTCAAGCTGCCTTGAGAGTGACAAAATGTCTCTGCACGACAATAAGATAAAAACACATCACAGCAGGAATGCTTACCTGTCTGCCGTAGCCTCCTCGCCTGCTGTGTGCCGCAGAGGGGAGGAAATAAGACAAATGATGAATATGGATCGACAGCGACATTTCAAGTGCTTTCCGATAGATGAAATGTTAAGTCTACAGGACTAGCTCGTCTATATTCTGCTGACCAGTGAGAGAAATTGCAGCTTTACTTACTGTGCATTTTCATGTGTTAAATTACAGAGTTGCAGATCTTGCTTCAGTTTTTAAAAAGGGTGCCTAAGGCCACAATGTTATCATGCTGGTGTGGGCTGTTTTTCGCCCCACTGTTATCTCAGCCAAACAGGGAGAAAAAAAAAATACAATAAATGCAAATATCAAAAAGGGTGGGGAGATTGGAATTTGAAAAAGTCAGTGTTTTTACAGGCTTATCTGGAGTATCTCCAGGCAGATATGAAAAAGGACAATGTGATTAGTGACTCAAAGAAAGTTAATAAAATTGTCTTTGGTTGTCACTTCAGAAAGTACCATTTTCTTTCAACAGACGGCAATGGTTTTTCGCCAAATTGAATGAAGTATGAAGGAATTTCAGTCAATCAGAGACATAAAAAACAACTCAGAGCTGCTCCTGGGGACAACACAGCAGCATGCATTCAGCACAAGTCAATGAGAAACAGCGAGTAATGGAACAGCCCGGCTCAAACCTCCAGGTTCACAAGCGTACAACTGTAACCTGTCTGGGCCAATAAATAATGACGACTTTCACACTCAGATATATGGCCAAGCAATGATGTGAGCTTCCTCTGGAGAGCCGTAATCTGTTATTATGGGCAGGGACCAGGGGACAGGGCCGAGCCATATGGCCACACCTCCCAGGCAGAGTTGATGATGGGACAGGGATCTGATGGATGACCTGTTGGCTCAGCTGCCGGCTACTGCTGCTTCATACAACATCAAGAAAAATGGCCCGGTGGACAGCAGCCACAGGAAGTTTGCACAAGAGGAGACTTTGGGGGAGATGGGTGATAAGGTAATGTTGTAGTAGACAAAGTGAGAGAGGTGAGATCAGAATTAAAGCAAGACTTGAATACTGAAGAACTGGGTGTATCAGATCGACAACAGTAACATTAATAAATCGTGTTGTAGTTTTTTTTTTTTTGCATACTTCTAGAATAACCTCACTCTCATGTGTGATCGATAAATATGCAGCTACATTCGCAACCGATTAGCTTCAGAATTAAGGCTGAAAATGGGAGAAACAGCTTGGCAGGCTTTGTCAAAAATTAAACAAACTATTTCTTAACCAGGCATAGCTACTTCAATTTCTCTAGGAATTGAACTAACAAGATAGTAGGTGTTAATTAGTCAGCTTTAGAGATCCTTTTGACCAGGTACAGGGGAAGTCGGGCACAGTTGGAGGGGCTAAGAAATCAATCTACGCAATGACTTCATAGTAGTTGGTATGATAATTCAGAGTGTTTCGCACTACAGCAGAGGGCAAACTTGAACACAACATACTGTATTAAAGGTCAAAGCAGCCACAACAACCAGACAGATGGAAATTCCCCAGACTCAATTATAAAATCAGTCAATTTGTGAATTGTTGAGTTAGAAGAAACTTAATCCATTTTACGAAACCCAGTCCTTTAAAAAATCTTATTCATTTGAAAAATGAAAATTTTATTTCCATTTGTCTCAGTGATGTAGGCTCTACCTATGGTGACATAAGATCCAATCACAGAGATTTATGTCGAGCCAGGTGTTAACTGATGGAATTAGAGCCGTCAGCTTGTGATTGGATCAGCAAAGATGCATGTCAGCACCTGCGATTAAGTGCCTCAGAGTTTATTACAATGCAGCGGAGTGAGGATACAGATGTTTCACAGAGGAGGCGAGCGTTTACAATGTGGCTCTGCCTGTCTGTCACCGTTCTCAGACACTCCAGTCTGCAGTGCGCCGTAGTTCATACACCTGATTGAATAACCAGAGAACTGTAGAGTGACATATGATAATATCGTGATCAAAGAATGTCCCATGGTCACATCTGTTCATATTCTATCTCTTGCTAAGCTAAGCTGAGTTGACCAGCTGTAGGCTATAGCTTCATATTTACTGTACAGAATATAACGATACAATCCAGCATTACGTTCTGCTTTTTGATTTGAGAAAAATAACCGTATGTGAGCTGCTGCCTTTTTTTTTTAAATAAGAGATTACCCCATGTAATGAACATGGAATACAGAATTAGCAGGCCTTCGATCCACCCACTGAGGAAACGTGTGATGAATCAAAGATTAAATTGCCCCGAAAAGAGAGGTATGCTAAGACCATTTACCTGGGGGCATGGAGGGTGAAACCAACACATGAAGCGTATTTTAGAGAAAGACAGGGAGGAGAGGAGGTGAAAAGCCTGAGAGGGAGAGAGGGGAACATAGGCTGCATTGCAATGAGTGTGAAGAAGGTAATGGAATCTCCTGAGAACCACAAGCAAAGATTAACAAGAAGAGGCCAAGGATTGGAAAGTATTAGAGCTAACTACAGAGCGAGAGGAAACGGGATGGAGAGGCACAGACAAATGGGAGAGGCAGAAGGTCAGAAAGATGGAAAAGCAAAGGAGAGGGTAACAGTAGTTGACAGTTCCACAGGCAGTGGCCCTGGTAAAGGATTGATTGGTTCTCTCATTAGCCTTTTCCAGTGTGCAGCTAAACATCACAGTGACTACTTTATCATGCTGGGAGCATCTCTGCAGACATGTGACAGGTCCCCCAGAGGCTGGCTCTCTATATTCAACATGAGCCTGCCGGAGGGCAGTCGATGTTATAGCCGCTGCGTCAACTGATATCAGAAGATGTTTTTGCTTTGAAGGACCAGCTACTCATGCCTGCATTCAAATGTATTACATTTAAATGAAATGATTTTCTGTGGCTTGGAATAATGTCCAGTTTATTTATTTTAAAGTAATGTTGGTCTCAGTAAATATACTACTTGATGTCATTTTCTTTGAGTGTATATTGTCCACTGTCCCCATGCTTAGAGGCTGGGTATGATCTTACATTTTACTTTAATCAGAGGTGATAAAGTACAAACACGTTACTGTACTTTAGTAGATTTTTCAGGTATCTGAGTATTTATTTATTTATTTTACAACCTTTTACATTTACTCCCAACATTTTAGCAGATGTTTGTGTGCTATAGTCTTATATTTTCAAAAACGGTTTGTTACTTTTTATTTTATTTATTTCATTACACATCACCTTAACAACATGGATTGCTGGAATTGTCTTTTTTTCTCAACATTTTTCTGTGCATTTTACCAACCCTCACGGATAAGCGGAATAAAATGAGATGAATTGAGATGAGACATTTTACCAAACCATAATATTGGGATCTCATATCCTGGGAATGAAACTCAACAATGAACTATCATTCTAGTGTGTTTATGGTTTGCTCAGACAAATACTACTGATTCTACCTTTAAGTTTCTTTGAATTATATATCATTAATCTATTAATATGACAAGAGGTTCAGTTAGCTTTGCACAGATATGGCCATTAGAAATGTCCTTTCGAAGGGAAATATTACTTTTATACCTTTAGCATTTTTCAGAGCCTGTACTTACTTTTACCTGAGTGATGCAGTTGAGTCAACACTCAGAGTTATCATCAACATCACAGTTTTTAAAAAAATATTTAGCATCTGTACTTCAGCTTGAGTAAAGAATGTGTGTACTCATGCATCTTCTGGTCACCACTGTGTGTATTTCTTGTTAAATGCACACAAAAATGATGGAATACTTCATGTAAGCTACAGTTTTCAACAAATATGTGATCATCCTCCCTGAATTGACAAAAGCTTATTTCATAGAATTTGCATTATTTGAGGAAATTCTTGTCAGTTGTGGTAATTTTCCTGATTTTAAAAAATGTTTTTACAACATTTGTTTTTTTCTTTCGCATAATTTGGATTTTGCATGAAGCAACCGCACCCTAAAGTGGCCATGCTCTTATCCTTGTAAGGAAATTAAAAGAGTAAATTTAAAAAAAAAAAAAAAAAAAAAAATCAGAAACATGTTACCAGAAATGTGTGGGAAACAGACTCCAGGGTTGGGAGATTTATACATTTTGCTGTTTAGGATAATTGAATTAGTAGTTAGTAGCTCTGGTTATGAAATGTTACTGTTAAGATTATGGAGTAAAATAACATTTATAACAAGATGAATGGACTAATCTGCTCAGTTTGGGGTGTTCCTGAGACTCTTATAGATCTCATGGCAGTTCCGAAAATCAAAATGTGGAAATTAACTGAGCCAAACTAATATTGCATATGCAAGCCTCTTTTATGCTCTAATGAAAGCCCGTGAGCATATTGTACAATCAATGTGGCAGGGCTGAATACATTTCTTGGTAGGTGACACTAAAATTAGATTTTCACACAACATATCAAGTATAAAGCATTTTTTCTCTGAGAAACCCACACAGTCTTCTTTGACATGGCTAAAGCTTATATACATTACTAACAACTGTGCAAAAAAAGAAAAAAGAAAGAGAGAAATATAAAGAATGTAGACACAACAGAGAAACAGGCATGAATATGTGTACACAGACATTATGAGAAAATGGACACAGAGGGTAAAAGTCAGAACTCTGTGGAATGAGAGGAAAACTCAGCAGTGTCGGGGCTGTTTGAGTTCAATCTGTTCGTCTGCTGAATCTCCACTGACATGTTCTGTTGACTCGCTTCACTTTCAGCGCAGTTCATACTTGAGTTGATTTGGACTGTGGAGCTGGAGTTGGTAGTTTTTGGCATGCTCTGGTCATCCCAGGGATCAGAGCTTTGCAGTTTGTTAGCACCCTCTGATTCTTCAGTCACTTGAGGTTTCTTGTTAAACTTGGGCACCTTGCAGTTTTTGTCTACTTGGCTGTACAGGTTGGCAACAGACCTCTCTAGATCGGCTAGATTCTGGATGTTTTTCAGGATCCCTTTAAGTTCCTTCCTCTGCCCGGTGTCAGTTTGTGATGGGTCAGGGGGAGGTGGGTGTTTCCGTTCAGAAACGGGGCGAAGCGAGGACGCGGGTGGCAAAGAGGCCGGAACAAACTGGACAACTGGGCGCGACTGATCAGTAGCAGGTGAGGGAGGGGGAGGAAGAGGCGGAGGAGGTGGGGGAGCAAGCTGTTTTTTGACAGGAGGAAGAGGAGGAGGAGGAGGAGGAGGAGGAGAAGAAGGGGTCAGTGGAGGTTCATGAAGGTAAGGGGGCGAAGGAGGAGAAGAAGGTGGACTACATGGAGGAGATGTAGCTGGGGAAGGTGGATTTGGCCTCTGGGGAGGAGGAGGAGGTGGTGGATTTTCTGGAGGATCTGGTATGATCTCCAGAGTGATCTGACAAGGCTGAACTGTCATGTAGTTGGAGATGCTGGAGCTGAACTTCCTGAGGATAGGTGGAGTTGGTCTCTGGCAAGTCAGCGGCCAGGACTCTTCTCCCTGATTCATGATAACCCTGGGGGGGACTTCTCTGCCCACGGTGGGGCTGTAGGAGTAATCCATGATGGAGAGCAGAGTTTCAGAGGTCAGCTCGAGCACATCATCGCTGTCTCTATCCCGAACAAGAATGGAACACAGCGAGCCTTGGGAGCCTCTGTTCTGCTGGGGGGTTTGCTCCTGGAGGGCTTGTTGCTCAAACTGCCTGGCCTGCTCACGGACCGACAACCTGGTCTCCGTGCTGCCACACAGGTCGAGCTTGTCCGAACTGTCCGGCCTTTGCCTGCCTCTCACTGTGGCATTGAGAATCTGCCGATTCCAATCATCTGGGTCCATGAGGGCTTGTCTCCTCGGCACCTCGTAACTGTGCAGCCCCCCGTGAATGCGGGCAGGCATCGACCAGACGCACCCCGACCCAGCTGAGTGGGAAGGAGAAAAGTAGAATCGCTTTTCAGACGGACTCTGAGGACTGCCAAAGAGGCTGTTGTCATCATAGACAGGGTTGTGAGTGGTGAGGGGGTTGCGGTCAGAGAGGAAGGTCACGTTGCTCTCTGACTTGGGCAGGTTGACGCGCAAAGCTCCGTTGCCGCGGGTAGCAGTGGCACGACAGGCGAAGGTGCTAAGAATCCTCTGGTGGTGGGCTTCCTCAATGACAGACTTTTTAGCCCTGCCACGGCAAGAGGTGGAGGTGAAGAAGAAGAAAAAAAGACTTGAAACAGGTATAGATTGATGATCTAAGAATGAGCGAAGCAAAAGGATTATGCAGAAGCAACAGCGCTGCGTCTTTACAGACTACGACTCGCAGTATTGTGACTGTCAACTATTATGAACTAAAATGTCATTGCAAATGATAATGCAGAGGTTTTCTAAAGTGGGAGGGGCTTCTACATGGGTCGCTACAAATGGTTTCAAGTGACAAAATATTACATTAGATATTATAAGATTAGTAATCAAAATGAGATCACATATAATAGTCTAAATATGTAGGATTCTGTGGGAAGAGATACAGAAATACTGCGTTTTTTTTGGAGTCAGACTAATACATGCTCTGATGAAAACTTCTTTATTGTACTCAGTACAGTCTAAAGATATCTCCCACAGCAATATTATAGTATCTTGACTCATTTGTTGAGTGCCTTTAGGATTAATTAACATAATAATATCTTAATCACACCTCTCCCCCAGGATTTGAAATAAAATACAAGGCAAGTAAACTGAGGGTGGAGGGGGTGACTTCTCCAACCTTGTCTGGGAGAGGCCCACTGTCTCACCCTTTAAAAGACCCTGGCTCATTCAACTCAATTTTCAACTGTTAAAAAATAATAATAATAATAAAAAAACAAAGAAAAAAAAAACTTCTGTGGCTTTGATCTGGCTCACATAGAGCCATCATTCCACACAGTATGTGGACCGGATGCACGGCACAATTTTGCCATCTGGGTAAATGGCAGACACCAGCAGGTGTGTGTTTGTAATTTTAGGCAAAATCTGATGAAAAAAGTGTCTTTTTAAAATTGCTTTAAGCTTAAACAATTAAAAATCAAAATAGCAACATTTATCATGCCAACAGATATGCTGGCTTTTGCACCAAAGATAAGGAGTAGGACAAATATTCAACATCAATTCATACTGGATGGATTACTGCAGTCACAATGCCAAGAGCTATGAAGGGGGACTGAAGAGTAGACAACTATGGTGATATCTACTGAAGCGCAGTAGACTACTTCTAAACAAATGGAGAGTCACTTGAGGCAAAAAATGTTTCACTTGAGAACAAAAAAACTTTCCAGCCGCTACCACTTCACCAAGGTCACTCAACAAAACAAACTTCTGCCGATTAAAACTGCATGTACACTCAAGGATATCAGCTAGAGGGGGGATGAGGGTGCTGCTTCCGTGCTATATTAACACATATTGATCATAATCATAGATCTCATGTCATTTATTTATGGATTACTTACTGCAGTCTGAATCCAGAGAGACAGGAGAATGAAAAATGATGAAGAAGACAGAAACAGAAAGATGGTAAAATGACTTATGCTGCAATGTCAGAGGTTGTAAGGTTGTGGAGGAGGTGTGAGCTGAAGTGCATCAACTTTTGCTTTTTGAGGGTAAATTCTGTATTGATTTATTTGCTATTTGCATCTGAGATTATGCAGCATTATTCCAGGAGGAGGACACTCACATATAGCTTTCTGCCCAGAAAACTTTATGTCTTTCACATGGCGTTTCAAAAAGTTTTACTGGAGTTGTCTATAAGACCAGCTCCTCTTACTCCCAGTGCAAAATGGGGAAAAAACAAAACAAAAAACAAAACGCTTAATGAACAACGCATCACTCAGCTACAATACTATCCCCATGAGAACTTTTTCTCCTGCTACAGCACCAAAAGCCTCTGCACGTTGCTGAGTGTTAGTCAGCGTCTGTTGTAGACATCGAAACAGGTCTTTGCAGCTCGCCATTAAATTAGCATTTCATTTTTTTTAACAATAGTTGTGATGTTAGAAGCAGTGTTGCTCGAATATGCTGTAATTCAAAATTATTAACCCCAGCAAGACAGCGGTTTCAATTATAGCCCCATTTAATCTGCAAGCATTAACATTTCATTATACGTTCCGGGTAGTATTTAAAGTGAAAGGTGAAATCGAATTGTGCTGATGGCAAAACACTCTTGACATAAAGGCAAGCTGAGGAAGCATTCGATCAGGGTATTAATCAACAGAGGGTTTTAAGTAATTAATGACAAAATCAATGATTAAGTACAGGCCAGATTCTGTGTTTGTTTCTATTTCCATTAAAGAATGTGGGATTTAATGAACTTAAACACACTCTTACCTTGAGGGAGGGTTGTGCAAAAAAGATTATGTAATCAAATTAGAAACACATACATAAGCTAAAGTCTAATCAGCAGCTGTGGTGCAACATACAGTGTGGTTGGCAGACATGTAAAGTGGATCATAGTAAGGAAGCCAAAGAAGAGAGAGGCGTTGATGCAGCTGTTAATACAATATGTCTGAAGCAACTGTCAGTGGTTGTTTAAGGGGCCATCCACATGGAAATGCACATGTTTTGCATCGTTTTGGCTGATCGTCCAAATGGATCCCGTAAACGCACTTTTTTGAAACCTGGTCTCACAGTGAAAAAATTCAAAAAAGTTGCGCCCTTGGACAGCGAATCTGCATACTTTGCATATCGATGACGCCATCGCCCCATCCCTCGACCTCTAGCCTTCAACCTATTAACCCCGCTATGTCTCATAACAACAACAACAACAAGAACACCAATGGCGGAGTACATGCTTGCATTCGTGCTACAGAAGGTATTGAGTCTATTAGGGTTACTGGGGCAAAATATTATCCTCCTCTGCCACTACGCTGAGCAAAATAGGAGAATGGACAACCACATACACCACATTGTCTTTTGGTGAATTTCAAGCACCACCTATAGGCCTGGAATATGAACTACAGCATGTTGAGTCATTTACAATGGATCCATTTGAATGCAAATATTCTTGAAATGATGCCAAGGAAGAAAAGATTGTTTTGGTACATGTGGACATTGCCTAAGAAGAGCGGAGCATTACGATTCTGAATCACTGACCACCGCTGGTGTCAAAAGCAGGAAGATATAAAAGCAGGAGCACTAGCATTCAACATGAATTGAATTCTTCAGAGTTTTGATCTGAAATTTAAAGCAAAGAACTCAAAGAGCAAGACACAGTACCTGCTTGTCGGGTAAGATGGGAGTAAGATAATGAAGGGTCAGAGCTGACTCACATGCTGCTGTCGCCCAGCTCTTCGTACAGGTTGGCAGTGGGGGCACCCGCTGGAGGTGCTTTCCCTCCTGGTGGTAAAGCCATCTGAATCCTGGCGGTTTTGGCACACTCTGCCTGTCGCCTGAGAAGAGTGTTAACATTTAACAGACGCAAAGAAGCGTTTGAGATGTGTTTCTACTTCACATACAAAAAACATCAACAAAAACAACTCATACACCAACAAAACAAATGCAAACAACCCGAAATGCCAGTCTGTGTTTCCTTCACAATGAATGTAGTTAAGATTTGATGGTGTGGTTAAAAAGTGAGTAGAAGGACAGATCATTTATGCATGAAGTCTCTTACATGAATTAACCATGTGTTTTCACAAGGCACTTCTGCAAAAGACAGGCACATGTAGTGACTGGGGGTAAAACATGCATCAAGCTTTGCATCGACAGTCCAAAAGGTCAGAAAAGTCATTTCAATTTATCTTTGTTTTACTATCTGGTTTTACTTATTTTTGTCTGCATGTTAAACTCTCTACTGCCAATATCTTTATTTGCAATTGCTACCACAATACTGGCTTTTCTCTTGACTCTTTCATTGTTTGATATGTTGTATGCAGGTAACTCCGTAACTCCGTTTTTAAAAAGTTACTATATAAAATAGAAAAGAAATAAACAAATACAAGTTTAGTCCTGCTTTGTTTGGCCAAATATCTGTCTCTTTTTAGCTTATTCAATTCTCTTTACACACCAACTGTTTTCTTTAAAAGCTGCGTAAAGCTGCAAATATTGATTTTTCTGTGGGATCAGCAGAACTAGCAAGCCTTTCTGCTTAAAACGATGAACTTGTTTCACTCTTGAAGAGGTCATATTATGCATTTTTGTGCATGTAAAAGGTCTGCAAAATGAAAAAGCCCAAAGTCCATGCCTTGTTTGGAGTGACCAGCCCTACTTTGCTTCTGATTGGCTACATCGTGCTCGTTAAGTAATGTGCATGTGCAACTCTCATTAAAGATTGAACAGAGGTAAGATGTCTCACTCCATGGCCAAAACAGAGCATTCAAGACACAGTGTGTAAAGAGGTGCTGCAGAAATGCAACATATGAGAGAAATGTGTTCTTTTTTTTTTTTTAAAGTATGTAAACCTGTTCTACTAAGGCCATCAAATAAAAGAATGATTCTGAAAATTGGCATATTGTATGTATAATATGACCAAAAATATTGCTTACTGAACCTTTATGAATGAGATCAACACAAGAATGTTTTAGATTTCAAGGCAGCAGTGAAGTTGTGCAAATACAGTCTTGTAACTGAGATTTTACAGTCTCTTTAAGGAGACACAAAGATTTTGTGATACGCAAATCTTGTAGAAAATGAGACTGACCTAAAAACTGAAAAGTTGTCATAGAGGCTTTTATAAATTCTGAACCATGTGTTTTTAGAGTAACATTCTGTGCAGTCCGCTTTTCTTAACTAGTGGGACACAGTCAAGCATAGGAGGCCAGAGAACTGATGGGTCACAGATCAGAAGGTTTTAAGCAGAGCGATGAGTGCAACGTTGAGATGTTAGTCCAGATTTATCTATTGTTGATAAATGTATTTGTATGTATTTGGGTTGATTTTCCTCATGAACTACATCCAATTTTAAACTTAAAGAGAAACTTCCAAATTAAACATTAATTCTGTAACCTAATCAACTGCTTTTCAAAACTCATGCTAGAGACAATTAAAAACGGGGTGGCATCAGAGAGCATGTATTTCACACATCATCTTCATACATTCAAAACATCTTTTAAGAACTGGTAAATGATGAAGATGAGCGAAACTTTCCTTTAAAAACACACTTCAAGGATTTTTATAATATGAAGTTGTACTTACTCTTTGAACCTGGTGAAAGCAGAGGAGACATGGATAGAGACAAAGGGGACAAAAAGAGATGAGTTATTTCATAACTTGGGAGGGCTTTTCAAAACAGAGAGGCGTGTTAGATTAAATGATTAGCATAATTCATGAATTCCTTACTTAGATTACAGACCTTTGTATAATATACCTTTTTTTTTTTTTACCACAAAACAGGAGAAACTGGAGAAAACTTTCAGTATGTTCTCTCCAAGTTTTATGCAAAGTCCAAAGCACTCAAGCCTCTAGCAGTGTCTGCAGGGCTACATGCAAAAGTAGTCAAAGCATTTTTCTTAAGTGAATCTCCTCTGCTTCATGTCACCATTACTTATTCACAACAAAATTCAATTATCCCAAATGAATAAACTAATTCATGGTTTAAATATTATATTCATTCCCAAATTAAGGCAATGGTGAATTATGCTGACACACACAGAAATGAAGAAATGATGTTCTAAATCATTTCATTTTTACTGACATAATGTCGCCACCGACAAAGTGCCATCTGCTCTGACAGTTTGTGTGTTAGGTCTAATGTCACCATCAACAGATTCTGCTGTGTGTTTAGTCTGTGCATTTGCGTAAGGACACCCATCTGCCGTGAATAAACATTTCCCAAACATCACCATTTATGGTTCACTTGCAGCATACCAACGATAAGAGGGGCTAAGGACCTGTCTCCTGCCAGCTAAGAGTTCAATTGTCTCAACAATCTGAATGATGCTTTTAACAAAAACCACCATATTGTTGTGAAGTGCACAGTGTGTGTATAAATGAGAGCGGCAGAGCAAGCCCGGCAGAGAGCACTGTTTACTGTGTGTGTGTCAGGCAGTGATGATTAAGTAGTGTGAAGACACACTGTGACGGTCACAATTGGCTGTAGATATTTGTCACAAATGAGTGTTAATTAATCTGCTTTCACAGAGCATGAGCAGGGAGATTAGCCCAGCAGAGTGCGCAGTCAGCATGTCTGATGAGAGAGAGGGGAGGTGATAGAGAGAGAGATAAACACACACACACACACACACACACACACACACACACACACACACACACACACACACACACACACACACACACACACACACACACACAGAGGTAGCAGCCAAGCAAGAAGTGCTCTCACTTTATCTTAAATACTTGACAAATACAATTTTCAAACAATGCTGTTTGTGGTTTAGCTGGCAGGCAACAGGGTAGAGGATGTTAATAATGGTTTACATTCAAACAATTCATATCTGATTTGTCTGTTAGAGGGAATCCTTTTAGCTAGAAATGACTGTAAGACAATATCTCCCCAGATAATGCTGTAATTAATTCAAATGTATTTCCTTCATAATTTCCTGACAACCACTTAAGTATGATTAATTGACTGGAAAAGGCAGCGAGGTGTAGTACTCACTGTTTGTAGGTGACCATGACGATGAGGATCGCAGGGATGCAGCAGAGGATGATGATGATGGCCAGGGCCAGGAGAGCTCCCTCTGTGTAGCCCACAGCCTGGGCCGCCTTCTTCACGCTGGCCACCACATCAGGAGACCGGATCTCCAGGATGCGGCCACCCTCGCCCAGGTGTGGCTGAAACTCCTTGTTGATTTCCAGCACATTCCCGTCGAGAAATCTGTTACATGATGACAACAGGGAATTCAACTCTTGAATGTCATATTCATCCTAAAGAGGCTATAAATAACATTTTTACCAGTCTGTTAATTTACTGCTTTGGTTCACTTGTAACCAGAGGTTAAATTGGTCCAGGGTTGTCAGGAGCTCAGCTTAATTAGAGCATTTTTAAGAATTATATGTTAAAAATCATGACAATACCCCATTTGGTAGATTTTATGTTGATTTTGCAACTTCTAAAAAAAGCATCCCCATACAATAAGTCCCAATTTATAACTTATTCTCTATGCTCTCACAGCATCATTTTTAGCTGTAGTAGGCAATTGTTTTCAGTTAAAATCCCTAAAATCTACTGTACAACATGGTTTTAACCATTTGTTGACTAATCCCTACTCACTACCTGGGAAATCCTATATAGAGGACTACATTAGCTCATTATTCAAGAACATGTTTTAACACCAATTGTGTCATTTCTCTCCACTCCAATGCAATGAATGATGGTGCGTAACGCCTTGTTAGTGACCACTGGTTGCACACTATTCTTAATGATGTATTATAGGATGCTTTGAGTCAACTATATAGGGTATATATGGCACAGGAGAACAACAAATGTACAATATAGTCCACTATTTAGTGAGTGATTTCGAACACAGCTGACATATTCAGCATCAAATAGCAGAAGATACAGTTAGTGACTAGCTGGTGAACAACCTGAAAGGTGATGCTAGGACAACGTTGTGTTTAAGCTGCCCCCAGGTTTAAGTATCTCATTTGCTAAGCGACAACATTTTCAACATCAATGGGATCTTCTAATTTAGATCGTCACATTATGAATGATAGAAAGTGACTGTGATCTGAACACTATTCATAGAAATGTATCTTTTAAGTGGAAGTGATTTGTCAACAATTATACTAATGCACTGAACAGTTAATTTAACCTTTCTACCTCAATGTGTTTACATTTACAGTGTTTCAATTACAAACCCGCGGCTGATTTTACATTCATTTTCTAGTAAATGAACATGCATACAAGCAATGTGCCTTCTGCTGTTGCAGTTTTATTATGTAACAACAACCAGAGTGGCTTTCAAAAAATATGTATCACAAGAGTGAGCGCACTGCCACATCCAATTACTGTCATTTTTGTTTTTCTATAGGTGAACAAATGAGTGGAGATGAAGGGTATTAAATGGCATCTCTGGCAATCTATCCTCCAGAGAGCCCAAATGGTACAGAATGCCGCATTCAAGGTGGTGTAAGGACAGATGCATGAAAGAATCAACTCAGTATGTGGTCTTTTGTCATTCTCTCTGTGATCTAACAGCAGATATATTACACGCAATTACCCTACAACAGTGTCAGACATGTGCTGCATGCATAAAAAGCCTCTCTCTTTTAGTCTAAATGATTATTCTGACAGTGTTGAAGAGAGCACCTTCATATTTAACAAGATATTTGTGATAATGGCAGTGGTCACTACTTTTGGTTAGATCCAAGTGCCACCTTTTCCAGGGCTCCAGCCTTAATCCCTCGCCTAACAAAACAGTCGAGGCACTCATCTGATAGCCAAGGACACCGGGATAATGCACACACTCTCTAAATGTCATTTCAGTGGAGCATTTCCAAATGAACCCAAATTGTCACAATCTCATTCCAAAGAGAAGGGGTGACATTTCTGAGGACACACAAAACAGAATTGGCAGTAATGATAGATAAAAAGAAATGAAGACAGAGGTTGAGCCAGATGGCTCAAAGTGAGATAAGCAGGAGAGCAAATTGGTCGGGAGAGAAGGGGACGACTCAGATGGGGGTGATTTCCCATTGATTGGCAACTCCCATGCTGAAGTCGCCTTTTGCAGACTGATGCCTGATCGGGTGAGAAAGGTGAGCAAGGTGAGCAAGGTGAGAAAGGTGGGGACAAGATTGTCCTCAAGCGCCAGCCATAGCTAAGGACTTTATTTCCTCCTGGTGGGATGGAAAAGTGTCTTATAAGCACTTTTTTTCTGTTTTTCTGATTTAATAGCCTGCCAACAATGCCTCTCAGTGGTCAAAGACACAGACAATCTCTCTCTGTGAAAATCTCAATGTCCCCAAATAAAAGGAATAAATGTATTTCTGGCATATCTCCAGGCTCTTAGGAGAACCTGCGTGACAGGTTGATGGACTGACTGAAATACTCCCTGCTTCACTTTCACGTTGTCCCTCAATAAACCTCACCTACTCCTTTTTCTCTCCTGTATCTGCCCCTTCTCTTTGACATGTGAAAGATTTGGAGTCCCTACAGGATAATCACTAAGTATAATACTTGAAGAAAGTGAGAAAGAGAGTGTGAAAAAAAATCCAGCCAAGGGGGGTCTGAGAAAGAGTCATTTGCTGACTCACTGTACAGGCGGATGGGTAATGATAAAGAGTGACTGCGGGGAAAACATGCAGCACAGCAGGGACATTAGGACATCAATTTAAACCAAATGGGGTCGACTGTACTTTCTGTAATAAAAAACATCCACTCACTTGAAGAGCTCCTTCGGCGAAATCGCCCTGTTCGTGAGCGGGTCAATGGCGTACACCATCAGGTCCGACTTACTGTAGTCCTCTAGTTCATAGCCATCGCCATGACGACGTGGCCCAATGGACTCGACTATCACCTTGGCACCTGGAATTTGGTCTTGGACGTGGCGCTCCAGAATACTGAAACCAATGGAAAACCACAAGTCAAAGAAAGCAATGCAGGTGTAATTAATGACTAGACTTTATGAACCAAAATCCAAGTTCACGTTGGTTCAAAACATTTCTGGCACCTCTGTGCACAAAAGCAATATGAGAGTCACCAATCTTAAGTACTCCACTCTGGCAGTGATTGTCCCATCGGGCATCAGTTTTCTTCCACACACTGGGCTCTTGGCAAACAAGGCTCAGATAATCCTTTTCAGGCCGAGAGAAATCCACACCTCAAATTACAGCCAATAAAGGAAAGCCTTGCAGTCTGCCTTAGCCAAGGTGGATAAACAGTTTGAGCACTCAGGTAAAATGGCTCTGGATCATCACCAGTGCTGTGCAAAATCTAAGACCCCCTCAAAAGACATTACTGCAAAGAGCTTAACATGACTAATCTGTGTGTTTTTCAGGCTAAAGAGCAGTGTTGCTTGTGTGGGAGAGACACAGCGAGCTCTTAAAAAACAACTATTAACGTCTATTTGCCTTTCAGATTGACTAATTAGACTAACACTGTGCCCCAAGAGCTGCAAAACAGGTTTTATGAATCTCTATTATCAATTAATTTAGACTAGGAAACTGGACTCCAGAGGATGGACTTAATTGTCTCCTTGGTGACCATGATCTTAATTGAATAATCAATGGGTATTGAACAAACAATATTGAAAAGTTAATTTCAATTTTTATTAGCCCGTGTTTGTTTTCAAAAGTTGTTTGGCACTGGTGAATTAAATATGTCACTCCAGCCTTTCGAAAACAATTTCATATGCAAATAAAGGTGACACGTCAAACCAAGTTCACCTCATATCAGAGTGGGAAAAGCACTGCACATAAATTTTCAATTAGTGTTGCATGTGTCAATTCTACCTGCTCTTTCTCTCAAATGAGAACCAGGAGGCAGGGGTGTGTACTAGAAAGTAATAGGTTCCACGGACACGAGGGGTGAGATACATCTGTTTAGTCTGTATCTCCTTCATATCACAGAAGCTTGCTTTATAAAATATTAACAAAAATATCAACTCCTGGCATTAAGCATACACAGGAGGACTGGGCACTATGCAACTTTGTCATCTGTAAAGCCATGGCAGTTTATGTCTCTTCTATCTCTCTCTTTGCACAGTTTCGCCTCAATTGCTCACAAATTCTCCTGCAACATTGATGAGGACACAGCACTGCTACTATATTTCAATGAGTCTGTATTTAATCTACAGTGCAACACAGGCCTACATGTTGCACATGCTAAGCCAACAGCTTTCTGTGCAGGTTTGTGAAACAGAGCCGCCTGTTTGTGTGTGAGGTGCTCTCCCACTTGCTAGTTGTAGTCTATCATGTGAAAGTGAGACAGTGCGTAGGAGCAGATAAAGATGCAGCACAGCGATACTTGAGACCTATATGATGTGGACAAAGTCTGAGTTGAGCACAGTGGATACAGACACATCCTTTTACTTGATACTTGTATGTGTGTATGTATGTGCCTGTAGTGCAATCTTTCAACCTCTGAAGCACCAGTGCTATGTGCAAACATATTCTGTTTTAATAAAGGTCCTCGTGACATCAGCTGTGACTTTTATTGACATCTGAGCATTTAGCCCACTTCATGGAATATACTAAAATCTGATTTTTGTCCATACTGCCCAGCATTAAAACACATATATATGTGTGTGTATATATATATATATATATATATATATATATATATATATATATATATATATATATATATATATGTGTGTGTGTGTGTGTGTGTGTGTTGAATTAAAAAAAAAAATAAATAAATAAAATATATATATATATATTTTTTTTTATTTATTTTAATTCAACAGGATCATTTGGTTTCATGTTTCATGTTAAACGTTGTCTTACTTAATGAGTTCCTCCTTCTTCTCTTCTACTAATGTGGGTGGGACAGTGGACACAACGACCTGCATATCCAACGCATTGACCACAGAAACCTGAGAGAGGGTAAGATGAAGGGAAAGAGAGAGGGGACCAAAAGGTGAAACAGACAGCAGAAAAAAGTTATTCACGTGTCCTACTGTGAGTTTTGTCAGCTCATTCTAATGCTTCTTTCGGTGGACCAAATGAGACCCTCTAATTGCCTGCTTGTATTGGTGCCATGCGGCAAACTTAACAGGACCTAATTCTGATGCTGCAGTTAAGTACATAGGCAGCAGTCTCTGTGCTCTGCAGCCAAATCTCCCATGCGGCTCCTGTGAAATTAGGTTTCCCCTTGAAAATTAACGAGCACCATGGTTAAGCACTCGCTTCTCTCTCATATCCAGGCAATGTCCCAGACCCTCCTTCTGTCTCGTTAGAGGCTTGTTAGCCAGACATATTTCACTGGAAGGAAAAATAAGCCTGCCCACACTCAGGAAAGATAAGCATTGAATTGGGGGCAAAGCTGAGCTCGATCACAGCAGGGTGCATGGAGAAATTATTAGGAAAAAGAAATGCACACAGGGGTGAGGGACACACAAATACACATTTAGACAAACATAAAGACACACACACACATTCACACATACACAAACAAACACACAGATGAACATAACGCATATGGAGTTAAATTGCATGCCTGAAAGAGAGAGTTTAATTAGATCATCAGCCAGTGACAGAGGCCACGTGTTGAGTGTCCTGTGCCTACTGTGACTAATTCAATAGACTGGAACAAAACATTCAGTGCTGAGTAGTAAAAAAAACATCACTTATGCTCATAATGAGCAAATTATTACAAAGAAATACAGAGCAGAGGTCTAAATAAATCATATTCACTCTAAAATATTTACGGTCTGTGGCTGTTTTCCAAGCGGGACATTTTTTCATATATTGACAAAATTGTTGGTTAAAAACCATCTAATTCTGCTCTATAAAACATTGCTCTATAAAACAGGTAACATGATTAAAGGGTGCTGCTGTGATTTAGTACCATACTTAGTACCCTGTTGCAAAGTCTATTCCATAAAAGCATAATAGTCTTGGGAGCAATGCAATGCTGCTTTCTGGACCCTAATATCTCAAAGATGAGATATTAGCTTAGCTTAGCTTGGTACAAAGACTAGTAGTACTAGTATGGCGATCAACAACGGTGAAATAAATCTGTTGCGCTTTGGTTTTCAGTTGTAATAGGTTTGATAGTGAACTTTAGAGGTGATGATGATTTTGTTACCTTTAGACAGAGCCCGGCTAGCTGCTTCCCACTTTTCAGTCCCTTATGCTAAGCTATGTGCCATGAGTCTTCCAAAAGGCTTAGCATCAGGTGAGGATATATTGCTAAAAGCTAAGCAAGACAGTCACCCAAAATAGCAGAGAAATGGATAAGGTTAGCAACACTGTGCTCACAGTACATAAACCCCTGAGTTCAGCGGCTAACCTAGTAGGACAAGGCAAAGAGCCTCCGAGCCAAAGAACATAGCTGCTGCAGCAACAGATAAGTTCAGCGGCTAACCCAATAAGCACAAAGTAGACACCACAGCGAAGAGCAGAAACTACCAAGCCACCATCCATACATTAATGCCTGTGTATAGGTCCTGTTTGTGCATGTGTGTTAGGGGCCTTTGAGCCTCTAATAAAATAACAATTGAACCAAAAAATAACAATGGAGCAGAAACACTGGATTTACCCAGTATGCCTTCTTCTTATAAAAAAAAGCAAGAGAGCTTGTTGATTGTAGCTAGCTGTGGCCACTCACACACGTCTTCCAGCTGTGTCAGGGAAAGCTACGGGGCAGTCAGTATGCTTTCATGTATTTTGGAAGAATGGCTATGGAGGGAAACATGAAGGGAAGGGGTGGGACTTTGGCTTCTTCCAAAATGTAGCTTGATCTTTCTGATTTCTTTAATCTTACCACCCTGAGCTTTGAAAATATTGAAAATCAAAGATGAGTAAAATGATATAATTGTAATAGTTTCCTTGCACTTGACAAAGCTCCACAAGAGCCACAGAAGACACTGCTGTTACAGGCTATGCTGCACTCCCCAAATGAGAGACAGGTAATACTGCAAACCAATTCCACACTGTTCTCTGCAGAGATACTGTGCTGAGGAAGCTATCACATCAATATGCCACTGGTGTGCAGGTGACATATAAGTCAAGGACTAACAGAGCGTGTTCACATGTGCAGTATATATATTGATTATTATACATAAGATACATGCGATAGGATGCACCACCATGGTTACTCACCACCACTGCGGCACTGCTGCTGAGACCTTTACCATAGTTGTCTGTGGCAATAACTTGAAACGTGAAGTAGGACCTGCGCATGTTTCGAAACATGATGGCCGACTTGATGATTCCCGTGTAGGTCTCGATGACAAAGCTGTCCTGGCCCTCTGGTGTGGGTGGTATAATCAGCCGGTATGCCATCTTACTGTAATTCCCAGTGTCCTTATCAGTTGCCTGCAACACACATCATCAATAAACAATAAGAAAAGTGAAAATTCTTACTCAGAGAACAATTTTCTGATGGGAAAAAAAAATTGGATTTTGTGTTTAGAGACTTCAATACAGCCTGAATCAGCGTCCACCAACAATTGGTCGAGCTGTGGAGCATGACGGTAGCTGTCTGGTTCCAAGCATATTGCACTTCTGGCCACTTCCCAATCCATGACATCAAAGAAGATACTTTATCTTCGGCAGCCGATGGGAAACACCTGCTGTGACATCAGTGAATTGGGCCAGAAGAGCAATATGCTTAAGAGTCCAAACAGAAAACACAGCAGACGGGAAATCTTGCAAGCGTAATTCAGTGTCAATTTTCCCCCCAAACTCCCCTGCGGTGCATCAATCTTGCTGTTATTTATCACAGAATTATTCTGCAGCCATGTGACAAATCAAAACAATTCAATTTTCTCATGACAACAGACCGCCAGAGTTATAAGAATGTAGAAGCGTAGGTTAACACTTTTTTCTTGAGGCAGTTCTCACTTAATGCATCCATGATGTGTTGCCATAGTGTCAAGTTATGATGTAGACCATTATAACCTTTACTTAAATTAAGAACATTAAGGACTTGTTGATCACAGCCAACTAAAACAAGCAGTGAATGAGAAGAGCTTTTAAAGTGATGTCCTCCTGCCGGTGGAGATATTTGCTCATAATTCTTTTCCATGCAGGTGTTCTGTACAAGTAGCTGGCAAAAGGTAAAATAGCTGCAGCAGGAGGCTCATAAGTTTTCTCCGCCTCGAGTGGTTTGTCTCACACTGCTGGAGCATCACTATTGTTACCTGTGATAAAAGGATAAAGAGGAGGCAAGGATCCCTGACTTATATTATACTGAATGTTTCTCTTCTTAATGAACGTTGAACATTGATTCTTTAAATGTTCATTTTCATGCATATGGTCTAAATGACCAGATGGCACTGATCCTGAAATAACTGTCTCACAGCAAATGAGGCACTTACAACTGCAGTAACTTATGTTTTGAGCCGATTGTTGTGAACATTGACACATCATCACCTTTCTAAGCTGATGGGCCAAATTGTTGTCAAATAGCTCTTTAATTAAGCATAATGCAGTTAATGAGCAGTTAAGGTTAAAGTGAATCCAATTTTCTTTCCCTATAACCTTGGTTTTTGGTCTCTCCTCTCCATTCTTGGAGAATACCTAGCTCTTTAGCCTCTCAATGTTTCATCATGTTTACCAGCTAGTTTCTAATCTGTCGTAATCTGTTGAACAGATAGTGGGTCTTTAGAGCCTTTTTTGCTAGAAACAGCTGCCTGCTGCCAGCACCTCTACAAGACCGCACTGAAACGTTACATTTGTCACCTCACAGCTAAACAATGAGCTGAGACTCACCACTGAGCTCTTTAAAACTGAGGGGAGGTGCAGAGTTGGCTGATTTTCTTTCCCTGCTTCACATTTTCAACATAGTCATTTGACACATTGTTATTATAAAAATGTCAATCATAGCAACCTTAAATTGGGATTAGGGGACCAGTTTTAATTCATTCAAAACAAGAAAACTGAAAAGACTAAAGCTGCCTGAAAAAAAAAAAACAAAAAACAAAAAAAACAAAAAACATAATTTATAACCACAGAGTTTTCGACTTCTGAGGCAGAAGTTCCGACTGGCCACTGAGCTCACGCACCGGCATCAATTTTCAGAGTGCTTGTCTGTCGCGAGTGACACTGACAAATAGGAGCAATCTCCTCTTTTTTTTCTCCGACAATGGCAGTGGAGGGGGAGGGGGAGCAAGGTCCCAATGAAAGGACTGCATAAATCAAAAGAGTGAGATATCCTCATTGGGTAAAAACAACCAAATATATACACAAGCTTCTGTATGTAGGGCAGAACTTTTAAAAGTTGTTCTGGACACGAGGTCAGCGTGAGGTTTGTTTGCAAGCTGGGATAAGACAGCAAGGGAGAAATGTACGGATACTGGTGGTAAACAAAAGAAAAAAAGGAAATGGGGTTCAAAAGAATAAACTTGAATGGAAACTGCTGATTTTCAACTGAACCTTAAAGTAATAGTAAATTAAACAAGTAAATAAATAAACTGTACAGTAAAGTAATCTCAAAGATTTTCATGTAAATAAATACCTGTTAAGTCACTATTGCCGAATGAGGTAACAAAAATGCAAGGGCTTTCAATGATGACATTGACTTACTTGTCCCTCTCCAATGCAGTGTGTTTCCTACCTTTGAACAAAAGGAAATACCACAGTTCATTTTCTCTGTTTATGAAGCAGTAATTTCAAACATATGGGCTTCGTGGACAGCCCAGTTTTATGAAAAGACCATCTTTCCAGCAGTGAAAGTTTTCTTCAAAGCTTCCCCTAGTTTCTTTGACTCCTTTTGTTTCAAACAAAGAGTCAAAGAGGGAGCAGTTAGAAAGGAAGTCATTTGGCTAACCATGAATCCAATTACTCACTGATTAAAAAATAGGGTCAAGTAAGTGTCACGAGGAGCAGGGTGTAATCACATAATCAGACTTCTCTTAACAGCACACTTCTACCTTGTTAATGAAATATTTTTTCATTTAAGGATCCTCTCCACTGAAATGAAACTGAAATTTGTCTGATGCTAAGAAGTTAATTTTCTTGCACAAAATATCTGCCTGTTACTGCTTGTTGAGTCTAAATAATGTCCTTCTGCTAGAGTGACATAGCAGAAGGTTAGATGTGTCACAGTATGCCACATGTTGACAATACATCTAATGATTATCTCCAGAGAAAGGGGAGCTCAGCTTCAATGCTAATTAAGTCTAGTACAAACGCTTTGCACCAACCAGTACTCAAAGAAGCCTTAGCTCCGGGGAAATTATAGATAGCACTTGACCCACAATTTAACACTTTGGAGTCTATTTCAAGTTAAAGGAAAGGCAGAGATGGGAACCTCAATTGGTCGACTGACTGAAGCCACTGCACAGCATTCAATGAATGATTCACTATTCAGTGCCACATCCACATCTGAGCCAGCACAGGACGGGTTTTGCATATTTGGAAGACTTGAGCAAATGAGCATGTTTAAACAGGCATTATCTTAAAACCATCATTCCTCATGTCAGAAGAAGGCATTTTGCTCTACTTCCACTCTTACTACAGGTTTCTGATGGTACATAATAACATCATGCATGCTTACATACTCTCTCTCTCCCTCCTTCACTCTCTCACACACATACTTACATACTGCTAATGGATAAACAACAAATATTTTATGGTTAAAACATACTACAACATACTACAAGCAAAACATTGAATTGCTTCGATGCCAAGTACCACAACCTGTTTTCAGTATAGACAGTTTTACAACAAAGAAAGAACACAGATATATTAACATTCATATTCTCTGGATTCCATCATGCATGATAATTCACTGGTCCCTGAGCCGTTGTTAATGCCATTAGTTACACCTGTGCTATTTCTGCAGTGGCAAGTCAAAATATCTGCGGTGAAAAAGTTCCCTGGGTATCTGTTCGAGAATTGTTTTATAGAACCCCTAATGGTAGACTGAGTTACACTAATGTTATTGTATCTCTCAGGAACAAAGCCTTAAAATCAATTATGAGATTGTTAAGCGTGAGACAATGTGGGATCATGACAGCAGAAAAAAATTGAAAAAACATTTGAAAGACAGTGTGCCACCCACTCTTCATTCAAGATTTTTGTGAAATGTACTTTGTTTGTTGTTCCTTTGTTATGCTCAGGTGAGTTTTTCTGTGCCTCAAGCATAGAAAATAAGGCTCATAACTGTTTCATTAATTGTGAAATGTTAATTTCGAGCCCCTAAATTCCCACTGTTATCCAAATACCCTCCAGCACATCAGCTTTAATTCTTTTAAAGTTTGTTAGCGTTTGAAAAAGGGACAGTGTGCACTAATTGACATTCAAACAGATGTAAGCATCCGAGTTCTTAAAAGGTAGTATTTATCAGCAATCTCTTTGTCTGATGTTAATCATCCTAAAATTAATAAAAATAAAACAGCGTATACAATAGCTAAAAAAACACACTACTACATTGTCATAAAAACACAAACAACAGTTAAACAGATGAAAGGCCTGGTCGAGTTCTGTTTTTTTCTGAATGGGATTGTGCATATATCACAAAACTTTGGAGTTTAATGACATTAATCAATGTGAATAAATGACACATGGAGACATCCACACACACACGTCCAAGGTTCTACTGTGTCTGATCAAACCTCTTGGACTGAGGCGTAAGAAACCAAGTGCATATACAGCACACAAGTATTGGAAAGTGCATTGTTACACCCGCAAACGTAATAACTGCCCACAAACGTAATAAACCACAAACGTAATACAAATCTGCAGCTTTGAATGTAATAATCCCGCAAATGTAATAAATTTCCCACAAACGTAATAAAATTTGCCTACTGCAAACGTAATACTGAATTTCCTGCAAATGTAATAACTATTACATTTGCAGGAAATTATTACATATGTGGGAAAGTGAAAATCTGTAAATGTAATAACTTCCCACAAATGTAATATGAGACAAAATAATGATCTTTGTGGTTGTTGTTGTTTATTTGTTTACTTATAAACCTGCCAATAGTGACTGAATGTTGACAAGCAACCCGCAGGTCAGGTGGGGCAGGTCAGAAAGTGACAGAGCAGTGTTCTAAGTTATTAATAACACACACACACACACACACACACACACAGGTCATGCTCATAATTTTAAGGGCTATGGCTACAAGCCTATGCTGGTGGCTTATGAGAGCCAATGTTTGAACCATTTAAGCTAGAAGATCCGCGGTTTGCGTCCCGGTTAGGACGCCTGGGATCTTTCTGTGTGGAGTTTGTATGTTCTCCCTGTGCAGCGTAGGTTTTCACCGGGTACTCCGGCTTCCTCCCACAGTCCAAAAACATACTGAGGTTAATTGATTATTCTAAATTGTCCGTAGGTGTGAATGAGAGTGTGCCTGGTTGTTTGTCTCTATGTGTAGCCCTGTGATAGACTGGCGACCTGTCCAGGGTGTCCCCTGCCTTCGCCCTAAGTCAGCTGGGATAGGCTCCAGCCCCCCCGCGACCCTGCAGAGGATTAAGCGGCGTACATATAATGTACAGATAATGGATGGATGGATGGATATCAAAAGCCAAAAACTTGAATAGATAGTCCATTCTTTGAAGTACGCCTAATGAAAACATTTGTCAAGATTTAAGACTGGTCCATGTTCTTTTTGATAGTAACATGGACCAAGACTGTCTGAACACTGACAATTAAAGTCTTACAAATAAATAATGACTGTAACTTAAATTAATCTACCATTGTGAATGCAGGAAAGTGAGAACTGCCATGTAGGCTACCGTAAGTAACAGAAAAATTCCCAATGTTACATTATGTTACATTATTTTAAATAAACGGCCTTTCAATTAAGTGTGATGTAATTGTTGATGATTTGTTGCTGCAAATAAATGAATGAATGGGTATGCACCACCACTCTGCCAATCAGAACAAAGAAGACGCACTGACAGGCTACAACTTTGGCAGAACTTTTCACCCCTTTCCCGGTAAGTCAGCATGATGTATTTTGTATCAATGAATTCATTGAAATCTCAAGATATATGATGGTTTCGCAGTAGTTTTAAAGCTCAGTCCGCTATATTGTCAAAAGTGTCCCTCTTGTATTTTTTTCCTCTTATGTAGCATGATACTCCAACATAATTAGCTGCACCACATGCCAGCTTAAATAAAGGTCTATAGTCACTTCGCGGTAAAACAGCAACAACTTTTCACTCCTTACCCGGTCAGCAAGCATGATGTATTTGGTGTCAATGGATTCGTTGAAATCTCAAGATTCATATAATACCGCTGGTTTTGCGCTACCTTAAAAATTGAGTCCGCTAGATTGTCAAACGTGTCGATGTAGCATTTTTTTCATGCAAAGTTACGTGTTTAATGCGTATTATATTGCAACTTGCCCAATTGCACACTAGATATAAAGTGCTATTTTAATTGCACAATTCTCAATACATTTTACAATAATTAAATACCAACAATGGTAATTTTATAATACAGAGAGAACTAGAACAGAAATATAAAGTGCTTGTTGAATTGCACATTGCTCTACTGCCTAAGAATAAAAGATGATAGAATTGCAGACTTATTACATACTACAATAATTCATTAACAGTTATAATTTGTGAGTACCCAACTATGTGGACATGTAAAACTTAAACATTATAATATACAATAGATAATAACACACAACAAATCAGCAGCAGTGGACAAGTTAAAAATGATCACAATTAGTGGCAACAGGTTTGATTTTCCAAAGTTTAAGATGCTTGGAAAATGAAGCAATAGTGGGTAGATCAGGCACTTGGTGTGGAGTTCCAAGAATTTGCCGCTCGATAGGAAAAAGTTGCTTGACCAAAAGTACTTCTCCTTAAAAGAACAGTGCAATCACCCCTAGAGCCTGCTCACTTTCCTGCATTCACAATGGTAGATTAATTTAAGTTACAGTCATTATTTATTTGCAAGTCTTTAATTGTCAGTGTTCAGACAGTCTTGGTCCATGTTACTATCAAAAAGAACATGGACCAGTCTTAAATCTTGACAAATGTTTTCATTAGGCGTACTTCAAAGAATGGACTATCTATTCAAGTTTTTGGCTTTTGATATCCATCCATCCATCCATTATCTGTACATTATATGTACGCCGCTTAATCCTCTGCAGGGTCGCGGGGGGGCTGGAGCCTATCCCAGCTGACTTAGGGCGAAGGCAGGGGACACCCTGGACAGGTCGCCAGTCTATCACAGGGCTACACATAGAGACAAACAACCAGGCACACTCTCATTCACACCTACGGACAATTTAGAATAATCAATTAACCTCAGTATGTTTTTGGACTGTGGGAGGAAGCCGGAGTACCCGGTGAAAACCTACGCTGCACAGGGAGAACATGCAAACTCCACACAGAAAGATCCCAGGCGTCCTAACCGGGACGCAAACCGCGGATCTTCTAGCTGTGAGGCAGCAGTGCTAACCACTGGGCCACTGTGCAGCCCCGGCCTTTGATATGCAGACATTAAATGGTTCAAACATTGGCTCTCATAAGCCACCAGCATAGGCTTGTAGCCATAGCCCTTAAAATTATGAGCATGACCTGTGTGTGTGTGTGTGTGTGTGTGTGTGTGTGTGTGTGTGTGTGTTATTAATAACTTAGAACACTGCTCTGTCACTTTCTGACCTGCCCCACCTGACCTGCGGGTTGCTTGTCAACATTCAGTCACTATTGGCAGGTTTATAAGTAAACAAATAAACAACAACAACCACAAAGATCATTATTTTGTCTCATATTACATTTGTGGGAAGTTATTACATTTACAGATTTTCACTTTCCCACATATGTAATAATTTCCTGCAAATGTAATAGTTATTACATTTGCAGGAAATTCAGTATTACGTTTGCAGTAGGCAAATTTTATTACGTTTGTGGGAAATTTATTACATTTGCGGGATTATTACATTCAAAGCTGCAGATTTGTATTACGTTTGTGGTTTATTACGTTTGTGGGCAGTTATTACGTTTGCGGGTGTAACAGTGCATTTTCTCACAATGGTTTAAATTAACTTAAATTGTCTGTATATTTGATGTAAATAATTTATGTGCATATGATGAGGGTGTCATAGTTTGAGTTTTTAGTTTAGTTGATTTCCTATTTTAGGTTGAAAGTCAGTCCTCATGTGACATGTTTTACTTTCCACTTGTTTTCCCAACCTTTTTACTGCTCACGAGTCTTCCTATAGTTAATCATTCCTATCTATTTAACAGTGCATTCCATCGTACTCAGAACTCAGAAAACAATAAACTCTGACATAGAAAAGTGCAATGGAACAGCTGTCCAAGTTGGGAACTTAACTTAAATGGAGTTAATAGGATAATTGTCACATTCATTCAGTTAATCTATGCTAAGTTATTGAGTTAGGAACCTATTCAGCCTGTTTTTTTTGTTTTTTTTTTAAGTGCGCTTAACTTTTAAATCAGCTGCTGTACTGTAGTTGCTTATGAAGTTTGCACGCTTGCCATTCAAACACCCACTTGGAACGAGAATTCATGTTTTTCTAATCAAATGCACTGGAATACTTTTGAATTTGAAGCCAAAAATACTGACTTGGAAATTCCGACTTGCAATGGAACGCACCATAGGCCTCTATTTTGTCTGTTTTTTAATTCCTCTTTAGTTTACTTGAATTATCCTTGTTGCCTTTTTGTTGCCTGCTTTTTCTTTTGCCTTTCTGTCTTTGTGTTTTGCATCTGGCCCTTTTTTGGCTCACTATTATAGATGAGATATAGAGTAAAAGTTGAATGCTTATACCTTCCTTTTTGATATTTCTGCAGTTGTTTATATGTTCAGGTCATTTCATTAGATTGAAAGCCATCTCCCATAATATCTGCATCTATTCTTGTGCAATCATCTGTCATGTCACTGCAAATCCCATGTTCAGAGCTGACAAATGTACTAAAGAATGATTCACATGACTTTACCAAGTCCTCGAGGAATGTTTCTGCATCTTACAAGAGCTTTTTTTAACGTTATAACATTAAGATTAAGGATAAACCCAGTCCCTCCAGTAATAGCAGCCCCACGGTTTTATTTATCATCAATAAACTGGCTATAATCCCACACTGCCTCTGGTATTCCTGTTTGTTAACTTAGACAGCAGCACATTTCTTGCCTATTTTATCAAGGACAGAATATAAGATGAATGACTGCTCCCTCCTCTGTATCACCCAAGGATTTCAGCTGATTTTCACATTTGCTGGAAGGTCTGAAATACTTTTTTCACTCATCATGACCCTTGGATATTACACCTACTTCTTTTTTATAAAAACATACTCTTGACACCATTGAACTGTGTTCAATGTCCATCATACTGTAAATAGCTCCCATGTCTCTGGCCAGGTCCCAGCTTAATCTAAAATAGTCATGGTTGCTCTTGTTGAGGTCTTCTTTCACCTCCAATAAATCCAGTGTTGCAGCACTGAACAGTTTGAGAAATCTGATGCATATTTTGAGCATTAAAGCATGTGACCCTATTCTAGTAGTCAACTATAATCAAGTTATTAACCTGAAAAGCATCATGTGCCTCCTTTGAGTTACATTTTGGCAAAGAGATGTATGTGAAGCCGAACAGCCAGGACGAGCTACTGTATGCTGTGTGTGTTTTCAACATGTAACATGTTATATGGATGGATCTCCTTGATTTTTTTCATGGCAAAGCAGTTAAGAAGTAGTATTCTTTACATGCATTACAGTGTTGTCTCACGGGTTGACAATACAATTCTTTCCCCCTCAACTTGCTGCTTTATACGCTGCAGCGGTAATAGTAGCTCATTATCATTGGCCTACAACCAGGACTATCTGACATACCTTCATGCCAGTCAGTTGTTTTGACTAACTTGGTTATTTTCTTTGACAAATAGCCATCTTGGTAACAAATCTCATATGCAAAACGTTTACCTCACAAGTATAAGGACTAAACTTCTGATCACAAATAATGATCACATATAATAATTTTTACAGTTAAGCTTCAGATTGTAGAGGACTCAAAGGTCATCTGCAGTGTTGGGCACATTACTTTTAAAAAGTAATTAGTTATAGTTACTCGTTACTTCTTCCAAAAAGTAATTGAGTTAGTAACGGAATTACTCCACTCTAAAAGCAATCAGTTACCAGGAAAAGTAACAACTGCGTTACTTTTAATTATTCCCCTTTTGAGCTTGGCATTCATTTTAGTGTACTCGGCATCTTTCTGCATGGCGGACTGGCACCCTCTCTCCCCGGTATTTTACCAGTGAGTGCTCTGAAGGAGTCTGATTCAAGTGTTGATAATGGGAGCATGTTCTCAACAACATACCTGCCTATAACTGCATTCAGTTCAGTCTGTGTCACAAGTTTTTGGGAAGCTGGAGCAGAAAAATCCAGCCTTAGCTGCTTGGACGGCTCCGTGCCCTTCTTTGTTAGCAGAGCTCATGCTAGCCACACCTGGCCTGCTATCATCATCAGCAGTCAACAACAGTCCTTTTGGCTACTTGTGTTGTAGAAATGTGTGGCGCTGAGAGATGCTTCATTAGATTAGAGTTGCTTACAGCAGATGTGGAGATTAAAGTAGTGTCTATACTTCCACTTTGAAAACGTTAACTTTCCCTCCGCACTCCGATGATAATAATGATAATCGGGCTGATTTTGCTTCATTTTGACCCCTTCCTGACCACGGAATATTATCTTCTGTCTTATAAGATTATCCTATACGACAAGTCGTGGCTGACAATCGTAAATGTTAAACTTGTTCAATATTTATGACGAAAAATCTTTGTGAGTGGGGAAAGCTGACTACGCCTGAGTCACTACTCCGTGAAATGTGACGTGAAATGCAACGTAGCCAACCAGCTGACTGAGGAACATGGAAGCGAACGTAAATAAATACAGAGGCGAGATCTCAGTTTTCCTATGGGGGTGTATGAATTAGCCATTTTAATGTTTTTAATGGGTTTAGAGTTGGCGCTAACGTTAACCGTTATGCGCTACCGTTAACCGTTATACTGGTGGTTAATGCAAGTATTATGTGTTGTCAGAAAAGCTCACATTCCCCCTTCTATATCTTCCTTCTCTTTCATGTTTTAAAATGTTTATTTACTCTTTTTTAATATACAGCCTATGCTCTTGTCCGTTTATGAAGAGCCCAGTGACGCTGGGGTTGTTGCCAGTGGTTACTGTAGATCACGTTTGATCACGCGACATTTCTGGAGGGCTAGATTCTAGATCGGCCGTGAGACAGATAATCTTTATGTGTGTGGTGTCCTGTGCTGAGAATATCGGAGCACACCTCACACAGTACAATCAAAGCTGATTTTTTAATCTTCATGTGTGGGGGCTCTACAGAAAAAAAAATCTCTTAAGATTTATAAAATCCTTATGTGTGTACCCCCCCTTTACAAAGCCAATAACCATCACTTATGCGGTTGTCCCGCACCTCCCTCCTCTCTCACCGGAGAAAAATAAAACTGCTCTGCTGCTCCAGTGACTGAGAGCCGAGTAGGATGACAACAGCTTCAATGAGCAGCTTCAATTTGTAACGCGCCGCAATTAATAGTCGGTAACGGAAACGGCGTTGTAACGATGGAAATAGTAATTAGTTAGATTACCCATTAATGAAAAAAGTAACGCCGCTAGTAACGCCGTTTATTGTAACGCCGTTATTCCAAACACTGGTCATCTGACCTGGGCTAAATAGATGTCTTTCATCAAAACTCAAGGCCAAGGGTAACGTATTTGCCGTTGGGACCTCGTCCATTGAAACAACCTTCCCATAGATGTTATAGGTCTGAAAGCAAACGACTGTTGTAATCACATCTGAACGCTTTGTACAGTCCAGTCTTGTTAAGGATATTTCTAGGTCATTTATGATGGTCACTCTAATCAATAAAATTGAATAGTTTGCTATTTATCATTCATCATCATTTACGCATACATTACTGGGTGATTCTACTGTGCAGGGACTATATGGAATAAACATTTTTGGCTGAAGTATAAATATATACTGCATATATACAGTAGGGTATATATGAATAAACACAGAAATTTCATATTGCTCTAACCTTCTGTATTGTTAAACATGTCAATGCCCCAGTCCCGCTTAAATTATTTATTTTTTTATTCCTGATACTTTTGAAAGATAACACAATCAGCAACAGTTATGAATGACGTGGGCTATAAATATAAATGTGCATGCTCACTATAAGCAGTTTTGTAAAGAGTACACAAAAATCACACTTAAAAATAAATAAAAATAAATCTTGTCAAAATATTACATTGGGAAACGTGAAAGTCACCCATATGAATATAATTTGAGTAAAAGTCTTAAAGTATCTGATATTAAATAGCCTAATATCAAAAGTACAAGCATAAATGCTTCATGCATGTATTTACATGTATGAATATAACATATACTATGAGTGGACTGATTATTGGAGGTATCAATGACATCAGTGTTTTGTTTTTAAAAATGTAGATATTGACTACTTTGGTTCTGATGCAACTTACAATCTGCAAATTGACTAGTAACTAATTTGATCGTTTAAATGTAGTGGGTCGAAAAGCACATTTGCTTTCGAAATATAGAAATATAAAGAGAAAATGGAAATATTCAAGTCTAGTACAGGTATCTCAAAATGATTCATTAGCACAGTACTTGAGCAACAATGAATTCTGCCACTGACTATAAGAGCTTTGCCCTTCACTGTCTCCTCTTTGAGTGATGTTAATTTTTAGCATGTTTAATTGAGAATGCTAATTTCAACCTGAAGTAATGTCTGACAGTATAGCTATATGTATTTATGCAGCCTAAATGGCAAAACCTAATGCCAAAAAATAAAGTGCAAGCTGTGCAACTGCTACTCATTCAGCTCATTATTATGAATGTATGATAATCACTGAATGTGACTCAGATAGATATATCAACATTTCTATCAGCTGGTGGCTGGACAGTAACAGATGTAGAGACAAAAGGACAATATATTTATAGGAGTGAGGATAATAACATCACACTCTTGTATGTCTGTACAGTTTACTTTAATTACATATGAGACACCATATGAAAGTAAACATAACATATTCAAACAACATAGCCTCGACAAATAAACACAACTGTCATTTTCATTTCATAATGTATTGTAAGTTCCCACATAAATGCAGGACTCTGTGGCAGCTGTAGTACTTAAATTCAAGGTCGGCAATCGTGGCCATTGAGTCTCAAGGATTTTGTAGAAGATTACTTGCCACAGTATACACTACCAGCCACGAATGGATAGAAACCATATGACAGCTGAGTACACAGGATGACAAAGTGAAACCTTGGCAGAGCAGGCTGATAATACGACTGGATGTCCAGCCATGCTCCTGTGAACATACTTGGATTACACCACTCGGCTCACTCTGATCCCAACTGCATGTGGACAAGGCAGACAGTGAGGAGAGCGAAATTGAGGACAAGATGTAGCGAGCGATAGAGGACGAGATGAAACCGTGCTGCAGAGAGCAGATCGGATGAATTCCTCCACCATGGCTGCAGGGTGAGTGTGAGGAAGTGGGATCAGCCCCAGAGACTTTAGTCTCAGCCTGTTTCCACGTATGTTGACAACAAAAACAATCAAAAACAGCAGAGCAGAGCTCATGTTTTCTTACCACTATCTTGAGCACAGAGCTGAAGATCTTGGTGTCCTCCGTCACGCCACCTATGTAGAGCATCCTGGAGAAGATAGGAGGGTGGTCATTCTCATCCTGAACATCGATGTACACCTTGGCCGTGTTAGCTGCAAAAAAGAAATGGAACAATACAGATGTAGTCGGTCTCTAGTAGTTCAGGGGAAACAAAAAATAACAGAAAATTTTACTCCAGTCTCTGTACTTGAGTGTCAATAATCTGGTTTGTTGAACTGTCACAAAATAAGAAATGGAACATACAAGCCGGAAAAGTTTCTTATCATAATGGCCACTTGCTGCTGAATACACATCTGACATTGATCAAATGTTTCATAATTGAGCCTAAAAGCTGACACGTCAACGTAATTTTCCCATGGTCATCGTCTGGTCAACAACTTCAAACGTGAACTTGAAATCATTTCCCAAAATATTCTGAAGAAGTTTAATCATCTATGAAAAACATCTCAGTATGATTTCAAATGATATCCTCTTGGCTAGCGATCTCCAGTTTGAAAAATAAAGTAGTACCTGTGTTTTTCTTTTGTTTTTTCTCTCCTGAGGACAGGTGGTCTGACTAAATTTGAAAACCATTTTATTTATTTTGATATTGAGAAATCAGATTCATCTGGGTTTTTTTTTTTGTTTTTGACTGAAAAACAGTTCATGTGAGAACACTCCCTGGCAACAGAGGGACTGTTTGCTTGGTTTCATTTTGACCAAAAGTCGACTGAGTGAGTTTAAGAAAACCCCTCTTCATTTAATAGCAATTTCCAGCCGCGCTGCAATATCTATTTGAAGTGGATTTGTAATTACATGCCGCTGGACTGAGAAACCTTAGTCCTAACTCAACCCTTTCTAATTAAAACACTGCGGGAAGCTATTTTGGTGTAGCTGAAGACTTTGCGTGAATAATGCGGAGGTTAATTTTGTTTTGATTACAGCAAATCATTTGAAATCAAGATAAACAGTGTCGTAAGTATGTCGATGATCCCTCTCTCACTGACCCCAATATTTAGATCAGGAAAAACAACTAAGGCAGTTTGCATTCTGTTTACCAACCAATTAGTAACACACAAGGCAAAAAAAAAAAAAGCTCTATGAAACAATAAAGGTAATGACATAAATCTGGGCAGCATGGTGGCACATTGGTCAGTACTGTTGCCCCACAGCAAGAAGGTCCGGGTTTCTGTGTAGAGTTTGCATGTTCTGCATCGGTTCTCTCCACGTACTCCGGCTTCCTCAACGAAGACGTGCAAAAAAAGTTAGGTTAATCTGTTACTCTAAACCGTCTGTATGTAAGCCCTGTGATGAACTGTTGACTTTATCCAGGGCACGCCCCACTGCTGACCAAAAGATAAGAAATTACAGGCAGTGGATGGATGGATGGATGGATGGATGATGAAGTGTTATCTTCCATTTACCCTTCCAGTTACCATTATGCTTGAGTGATCTTTACCTTTTTTTCCCCTGCAAAACTTGATGCACAATAACTGAGTGTTTCAAGGACGAATAATTTGCACATTATTTGGAATTTTGGAGTTTGAAGGGTATCCATAAAATTTCCCTGGAGAAAAGATGGTATTTTAATACTGAATTTGCTAGAGAACTGGCTGTTTTATTAGGCTTTTGAAATATTTCCCCTTTAAAAGGAAAACACACATATACTGACTAGAAACGAGAAATTTGTCCCCCTAATTTGTCGCAGCTACTGCGTGCAATGTGCAGCATAAATATGTGTGCCGTAAAATCAAAATCCTTCCAACACTGCAGTTAAGGTAAAATATATGTAGTGTCAAGGACCATTTTTCTTCTGGCGGCACACAAAAATGTAAAGTCATGTGGCACTGGAGCTAAGGATGCGCCGGGGGATTTGGACAAACAAAAACACAGCACAATTGAAAGCACAAAAGCAGACACTCCTGTTTGTAGAAAGTGGCAATATTCCAGCCTCAGAGTATCAGGTCATAAACAAAACAAAACATAAACACTTCCGCACACCCTCCTATCTCAAGCTCACACACACTCATAAACATGCATGGGAGAGGGGTTGCTGCAAAAGAGAGTGTGCTTAAGAGCGCATTATCATTTAGAGAACATGCTTGATTAAATCTCACTCTGGATGCACATGGAATGTCGGAGTATGTAAGCATGTTGGTCATGCGCGTATATATATCCAACATTGCCCTCAAGTAAGGCTCTGATCATTTAAATTCAGTGAATCTATATTGTACGAGTGAGAAAAAAATAAATAATGGCTCTCCCACACTTTGCCAAGAGAAGGAGATGTCAGCCAGATGCCAGGGAGGCTCTCTCTCCCCTGTGTGAGAGCGAGAGTCCTCTACTTTACATCCATCAGATAAGTGTGTGTGTATGTGCCTGCGCATTGTGTACTTGTAATTGCTGTCATCAGTATGTGAGAGACGGACGGTGCGAAAAGCAGAGGCAGGTAAAGGAGGTCATTGATTTTTCATGGTAGCTCAAATGGATCAGGGGTGAGGTATGAACCCAACTTATTAGCACTTCATTCATCATTTTGAAAAACCTTTTGTCAGTAAACTGTCCATAAACAAACCCTAATGATATTCCAGCTGAAGAATGGCATCACAGGCCGCAGTCTGAAGGTCTCGGTAGGCTTCAGACTAACTGCTTCTCGGATGGGCAAACAGATTAAGAATGCTGATGAGTCTGACAATTTATGTGACTTTCTGAAACAGACAATAACATCTGCCTTAAGCAGCAATTAGCAAGGTATGAGTTAAGCAGGTTTGGACTCCTCTCTCAAGCCCCTCAAGTACTTCCGTCATCTTTTTGTTACGGCAACATTATGAATGCTGTCGCAACATCAAATAGGCACCATTATGCCTAATTGTACAATTTGTTATGCCAAGACTTGCAAAATATGCTGAATTCTTGGAGAGATCTGGGATGCAGTTTGTTTCAAACACAGTGAGGCCTTAAAGGGTAACTTCATCAACTATACACATTTTAAGTGTTTTTACAGATCTTTGGGGTGCTACTGCATATACAATTAAAAAAATATTATACTACTTTGTGGCTTTAGAGGAAGTAATCTGATAAATTGACACTTGAGGTGTCACGAGAACAAGGAGCTCCCGCGATAATCACATAATCACTCGCAACCACAGTTATAGGTATATCTGAAAAACAACAACAGGAAGTGTTCCTGAACAAAGGATTAGTAGAAGAACTTGCATTTTCTCTGTTTTGAGATTTTTGTGCAGGCGTCAAAACGTTTTCATTTTGAAAAGTAACTGGATATCATATTGTGGTTTCGGGGCGTGGCTTCCTGTCTGCTCTGGGCAAAATTCAGCTGAATTGCTGCGTCGTGCTCTGGCATCTGCCAGAAACAGAAGTTATACGTATCTGTTTCGGAGGGCTTCGGACAGCCGGAGCAGGGATGGAGCAGATGTGGACCTGGTGGAAGTTAACACATAGACTAGAGCTCTGCTGGGTTGGTGGAACCATAACGCAGCAGACACGTATCTGGTGGAATCTCAGTTTCATTATGGGTAATGTAGGCACATTTTATGCACTTGGCTCTTTGGAGCGTTTTTCCACCTAAGTTCTTCTTTTTTTTGACTGTTTGTATTACGAAATATAATGAGTTTTATGCTTCTGTTACTCAGGAAGGGTTATTTTGAGGTCAATTTGAGGTAACTGTCCTTGTCCAGTGACACTGTAATTAAAGTTGAACTTATATGACTTGACTATATGGTGTGGACCCATACGGAGCTTCTGAGTGTTAGGGGAAAAAAAATCAGCTTTGAGTTTGCTTTGGGCTAGACTGGGGCAGGCATATTAGGGTAAGTGTATATACAGAGTGCAGCTTTTGCACACCTTAGGGTCGACAGGTGCGTACGAGAAGACCGAAGGCAGACAAAATCAGGAAAAAGACTCCACTTCACTTGCATTTAAGTTTATTGACAACAACGGTACTTAGACCTTCATCAGTTTAATTTACAACATAATGGGGGAGGCTGTCTTAAGTAGGGATGTGGACTCAAGTGGCCCAATCAGGCCACAGCGCATGAAACAGCCATTCCTCAAAATGCCATCAAACAATAATGGATCAACAAATGTACGCCACTGAATGAAACGTCTTTGTTTGTCTTAAAATATAGTAACGAGTTAAGTTCATATATCGTATTGACTGGACTGGACAAAGATAACCTGATGAAGGTCTACGTACAGAGACTCTCAGTGCATTTACATGACATTCGAGAAAACCAAATTACTGGGTTAGTCCGACTATGATCGGATTTTTAAGATGCATGTATACACCTTGGTCTGAATAAAATCGGACCAGATCGGATTGTATACGTTCATCAGATTTGATTCGGATTTTCCGTTCTGTGCAGGCTCGCGATTTTTTTCACGGGTGACAGTTATCCTACCTTTTTCACATATGCAGTAATATTACCTTAGACCTGTAAGCCCACTTTTTTGTGTAGAATTGGTATAGTTAGCTTTTTAACAATGGGAAAACAAAAGGGGCTGCACTGATTTAGAATTTGCTTTGATTAATGTGTTGTCATCAGCACTCGTTTTGGGCGTGGTCAGCCTAAATTAAAACAAATGAGCTCATTCCTAATTGTTCCTTGCGACTAACTTGGACATATCGCTTCGCAAGGATTTATGACACTGTTGGACTGACAAGCTGCCTTGAAGGGAGGTATAAATCATATTTCTAAGGTTATCTTTATTAATTACCATGACAGATAAGACTCACACACATGGTTTTACAAAGTTTTTCATTGTACTTGTAGTCTAGCAGCGCAAGATATATAGAAAGCAGACATCCTGTGGGTGAATCAGAGAGCGGTCAAATATTACCCACAGCTTGAAAGCATTGAGTAATTCCAAAAATTAATGAAAAATAATTGGTGGTGCTGCAACATACGAAACTTAGCTGACATCAAATCTTAGTTCATGACAAAGCCTTAGTGGACAAACTAAGCCAGGCTAACAAAGCAGATTTTGGAGCTGTATAAGAATGCACCAAATACAGTATATCCTTAATCAATTTAAATTCAGCTTCATGTGGAGTGGAGTGAAAATGAACAACCAACCAGAAGCTGCAGCAAACCCGCCACCAATTAGACAATTGGATCAGTGCAGTGAAGAAAGGCAACGGTGCATAAAGCATAACAGGACAGCTACAAACTGTAACACAATGTTTTCCTTGTTCTGATCCAAATATGCACCCTAACAATGTAGACAGCACAGATAGATTTATATGTACAAGCTGAATAATCGTTGGGCCATGTAGTATCTGTAGTACACTGTACTTTTGCCATCATTTTAACAGCACAGCTGACATTGGTAATTTATTCTTCAGCATTGCCTTTTTTAGGCAGTATTGAAGATATAATAATCCACAAATACCCATAAATATGAAACATATAAAAACAGCAGTTGATGGAAAAATAAATATGATGGATTAGAACAGGATAGGATAGAATTACTACTGTATTTAGTCATAATCTGTCACAGTGACGGATTATGATTAAATATAAATGCAACACCTGGAATCACATGCAACATTTATCGGCTGCTCATTCTTACTTTTAGAAGGCACACGCAGGTTGGACATGACAACCACCATCGAATCTGCCTGAACCCGCAGGACGTAGGTGGTCACATTTTCATAATCCAGAGGTTTAGCTGTGGAGATTACGCCCGTCCTGTTGTTTACCTGAAAATGCCCTGGAACCAAAACATAATCAGAGCAGAACATAAAATGTGAAAAAAGAGAGCAGAATACATGGAAGGACTGATTTATTTTAAACCTAATCCCCCTTTTTTAACCTTATGATGCTCGGGGCAAATACATGGCTCGGATAAAATGAATAAAAACAGTTCACTATTATTTTGACACTTAGTACCTTCACAGGTTCTGCTGGTAGTTCTGCTGTAGTTTTTGTTACTGTAAAAACTAGTGAATGCTTCCTGAAGCCAAATGCACATTCCTGGCTGTGAAAACTCTGAATAATGTTCACAACATCTAAAAACTGTGAAATAATGTAGGATTTGATGAAAAGCTAAGGCCAAACTGAATTGGTGGCTTTAATTTATTTGAAGTCCTAATAGTTGGGTGAGAATGAAGCATTAAACATAGAATATAAGCTTTGAGACAAACTGCAATGCTGGCTTGAATTTGTGTTGAAAAACAGTCGATGGAGTATGAAGAGATGTCACATTGAGAAAGAGTCATATACTCTGAATTGGACTGAGAAATTCAATAAATCTCACTGTATCGATAATTGGGAACATTTAAATATTTAGATGGAGTTCTGATTTTAATGAATGAAAAGATAATACCGTAGTTAAATAAAGTTAAAATGTTGGGAAATATACTGTGTGTTTGTGCGCATGTGACTGTGTGCTTAAGCATGGCTGTATATGTGTGTGTATGTACATGTGTGGTCATGTGTGCTAAACTAAGTCATTGATAAATCTGTCGCTCTGTGTGTTGGCCCAGTTGATCTCGGTTGCCGCAGTGATGGTAACCAGGTTGGTCCTGGTGACAGACTGTTAGAGTTGATCTAATAGTAATTTCAGCTGAGGCTCACCTCACATTATGATGCCTCTCTCTCCAAAACAGTAACTGCTATCACTCAAATAATGATATGGAAGAAACTATGAGTCTTGTGAGCACTTTGCAAAATCTTTGTGTATGTGTGGTCAAAAACGTGTCTTGTGGAGCAGTTCAGAGAAGTGGATGTGTTTGCCTGCCTCCAGATATTTTTCTTCTCAGTTTAATGGGACTTAATGCGACAGTTGGTCTGTCAGTTAAATGCGCAAAAGTTTTTTGTCTAATAGCCTCCAGAGATCCACTGTACCACCAGCTCGAGTGTACATATAAGCTAATGTTGCTTTTCTGCTGGAATGAAAATTGTGGAAGCGAGGTCGAGTTGACAACGAGGTTTTAAGAATTTTTTGAGCCCCTCCCCACTCTGTCAGTTGGCTCCTCCACTCTGGCTGTCAACACCCCATACACACCAAAGCAAACATGTCAAAGTGGCTGAAAAGTAATCAATGTTTGACCTGCAACTGTCCAGAAAGTATGCATGCTGTGACAAATTTGAATTCATGTGAGAAATTCTTAACCTCTGTGAACGTTTCACAGTTTGCATGGAGTTTCCATGAGCACGTATGGAGGAGGGAGAAGAGTTGGAAGATGAGTGGGTATGAAGTGATTTCTCATTGACTACCATTATAATTGTGATGCGACAAAGCTTCAAAGAATAAGTTAAATATTTTCTATAGTTTTAATGAGATTTGAATTATGAATTCAACCTTGAATGTAGACAAATTGTGGAATATTTAAGAGTTTGAATGGAGTTTCTATCTCAAAGCGGAAGTATTTTAAAATGTGATTGCATACACTGATATCTGTAAAACACTATTTGGTTTTCTTTAATGTGATTTACTTATTTATTTTTTTACATCTGCGGTTTTCAGAGGAAAGGCTTTTTAGATAATTGGCAAACACACTGGCGAAAAAGTGTTTTTGCCTTATGTGGGAAAATGCTTTATAGTATAAAACCAGGAGGTTTTGCCGCCGCAAACACAGAGCATGTGTCATAATTTGAGCTTGATTTGGAAAACAAAATATCTATTCAATTAATAGTTATCTAAAAAAATCCACTTGCAAGTGTGAATTCTTGTCTTAAAGGTCTAGTTTGCAGTATGTCATAAATTGGAGTTTTTTTGGGTGGATTTTCGGTCCGTAGTGTTTTTTTCTTTTGCCTGTGTGTTACAGAGGCGAGGCGGACACTGGGCGTGTCTTTCCTGGAGGACTGGAGTTTCTGTCTCACACACACCTGCAGCGAATATCATCAATTCCAGCTTAAATGCTCTGGGCTACTCTGCATTTGTTGCCAGGTTGTTTCGTCTATACTACATGGTAGATCAGACCTTATTCAGATCAGTGCTTATTGAGAATTTCTGTAGGCTTGTATTTTTGCCTTCCTGTGAGCCTAACCCTGTCTCTCCTTGTCTCTCCAGTGTGGACATCTTCCTTAAGCCACCTGCCACCAGCCTACACGCCTCTGCCACTCATCTCAGTCCCCCTCACTCTCTCTCTGAGCCTGCCACCCGAACTCCACTCTGTACCTCAGCGGAGAAGGCTACAGCTCAGCTCCTGCCAGCTATACACCTGCACTATTACCATCGTCAATATATCTCTTTAAACCTTCCCAGTCTGGTTGTCTGCTTTTGGGCCCTGCTAAACATTTACCAGCTGTCACAGATTTAGTGGCATCTGCTTAGAAAAAACCAAAAAAAAAAACCAAAAACGCAAACAAAACCAAAAAAAGTAACCTAAGGTAACAAATGCATAATCATTCTTAGTTTCAGGGGATTTTTATACCACTATATTCCATTTACTTCCAATACTTTCCCCCATGTCTGCAAACAATGGACCTTTAATTGGCTCTGTGGTACTGTATATGATCCTTATTACCTCGTTCATTTCCTGCCACAATGGAGTAGAAGATGGTTTGATTGACAGCAGCAGCGAGAATCGTCCCCACTGATGTACCAACTGGAGCCAGCTCACTAACTGGAGGAAACCTGGAAAAGAACCACAAATCATAACACAAAAGTTGTAAGGACCCAGTAAAGCTGACACAGAGACAACATTAAAAGGGTACAACAAAAGGTTCAGATGAAAACAGAAGCTGTCATAAAAGCTCCAGTTTATGAAAAAAACAAACAAAAAAAAACTGTGTTTGGGCTGAATTAAAAGTGATTGAGACAGCTGATTCTACTGACTGAATCCTCAGTCAATGCAAAAAGATTCAGCATAGGATCAGAGCAAAGAATAGGCATAAGTGACTCTGATTGTATAAATGTTTGTAAGTCAGTAAGTAATTTACAATATCTGGGAAAGAACTGCCAGTGGCATAACCTGTACGGTTGAGTGGTGGTTCAATATATATGCATTTGTTTATTCATTAGCCCCCCCCCATGATTTTCCCTCAGAAGAATTCACTGTTTGACTGAGAGTCTTGCTGTCAAGCATTATTATCAGAATTTCACTGTTAAACTGTGAAACAACAGCCACCTATTGCTCCAATTATTTTGTTCTGCCTTGATTTCCTTTGTCATTTTCTCTGGTAGTTTTACTGTTCAGTCTGACTTCTCTCCAGTCTCCAGATGCAATACATGAAAAAGATTTAGTACAGAAATACAGCAGAGTATGTTTTCCTCCCTGGTAAATGAACAAGTAAATGATTTCCCTCTAAGGGAGCACAATTTAGTTTCGGGAAAAAACAAAACAAAAAAAACATGACTCACAAACAAATACTCCACAACTGCCTGGACCAAAGTCAAATCTTCCCACATATCCAACAATAACTTAGTAGAGAGGATGGGGACACTCAAAAGACTGAGTAGGGGGTTAGGTGCATCTGCAGCAGCAATGGTGGCTTTGTATCAGAGCAAAGGAGAGAGCTCAGCTATGAAGCAAAGCTCTCATCTCTCTACCCAGCCTTTGCTCTGACTCTCAACTATGGTCATTCAACAAGAATGAGAAGATTCAAGCAGCTGAGATGAGGTTTCTCTGCAGGGCGGCTGCTCTCTCTATACTGGGTCAAGCGTGGAGCTCAATGACTCAAGAATAACCCTGTATCAAACTGCTGCTCCTTTATATTGAGGGTAACCAGTTGAGTTTATTTGGAGTCTAAGGGAGCAGGACTCCTGACCGCTCCCCTCCTTCTCAGGGGGGTGTTCGGAAACAAATGATTGACAGGAGACAGCAGGGCAGACCCTGCATATTATGGATGGATGAGATCTTTGAGCATGCTGGAGGAAACTGCTGCAGTAGTACATGTTTGGGCTGCTGAGCTGGTACTGCATAAATGCATTTCACCTATAGCAATAAGGAAATAGTTTGATTAAATGTCAGATACTTTCATGTGTATGCATCAAACTCAAACCAACTTGAAAGAACATAACAAACTGCGCATGATATGAGTTACATACAAAGAGCCAATCAACAGGTGTGTAGCTCAAGTGATGACAACAAAAGAGCAATGCGAAGGAAAATGAGTCCGTTGTGTCATTTGGCTTTTTTTTTTTTTCTTTAATAAGACAAATAGCAGGACAGTGTTGTGTGTAAAGGCGAAGACACTTCCACCCATTGTGTGAGTAGACAACATGTCGGTAATCATGACCATTCACATCTGCTCCATCGCAAGAAAACATCCAAATGGTGCAAGGACATAACCCACGCAGTATACTGCGCTTCAACCTTTGCTTTGTCTGGTCTTTAAGGATGATAGAAATAGGCTAGGTTATTAAAGCAGCATTCCGCATAATTTGGCATTTTGTGCAATTTTTGTGCAACATCACTGTCACAAATGCAAATCCTAGGTCTGTAGGTGCTAACAGTGTTAGGTGTTGAAAACTTGTACCTTGACGTAAACATGCATGTAAAGCTGTGATCACTGAAGTTACATAGTGCAGAAACCAGTGATGGGGGGCAGAGTGACTGTGACAGACACCATTCACCCTGTTACAAGACACTGTACTATAGAAATGACGATGAAGCAATTATTTTAAGATTTAATGCCGAGAGAATAAATCCACAACCCAGTTTTACTTGCTCAGTTTTTTATTAATTCATTAAATTCTAGCAACATTAAATCCTTTATGGAAGTTTCAACAAAAGACCCTGTCATCCAAAATCTAACTGCTAGAAAAAGAGTTTTATTTCAGACAAAAATAAAAATATGAATAATATCCAAACAAAATACTGAAAAGCGAACGCAGCAAGAATTGTCTCTGTGAACAGATCTGAGTGTTTCTCGCCTGATATGTGAGACTTTGTAACAGCTAATGACTATGCTTGACTATCAGGCACACAAGTGGGTAATCATATCCAGCAGATATGATTGTCACCGCTCTCCACAGAAATTACAGCTGCCATAAATAGCAGGGATCCCTGCATTGGTGGTGTGTCGGTGAGGGCTGATTTAAGCTGATAATGTCATCTCACTGTGACACTCTTTTATGATACTGCGACTACTTTCTCACTTATTCTCTCGCCTCTGCATATGAGGTGTGTGTATGAGTGTATATGTGTTCAGGCATTCGTGGTGGTTTTGCCTTCTTTAAACAGTTTTCTTTCAACATTATTCACAGCTGAGGAAAGAAATCTGTGACAACGTCGTGGGCCATAATCAGTCAGATTCTATTATACAGTCAATGTCAGTGTTAAAGGGTATTCTGGGAGCAGACAATATCTTGACAGTCAGAGTTACAAAAAACATGGACCAGAGGCGATTAGACGCCTCCAGTCCAAGCGCGTAACATATTTTTCATTGCTTTTTAATCTCGAGTCCTTGCTGACCCTTCAGCACCAACACATTTTACAACATGAATAATAAAATGCACCAGAGATTTTCTTTCTGAGTTAATTTATAGAGCAACTCTCCCCTATACTGCTGTGAGAGCTTCCACAAAGAAGATCTGCCAAATAGCCAGTTAGCTAAGGTGAAGATGAAGAGTGCAGAGAACTTATATCATACAGAAACAGAAGCGTCTTTGCTGAGAGGATTCACAGGTGTCGGGACAATAAAACACCATGTCTTCTTTGCTCACTAGGGTAAAACAACACACTCAGTAACTTTCGAGGCAGCTGGCAGGTATAACAGTCACTGCAGAATACATGTTCACCTCTCTCGAAAGCTTCAGAGGCAAAGAAAGGTTCAAACCATATGTTCTTCGATGACATTCAGTTAAAAAAAAAAAAAAAAAAAAAGATCTGCTTATCAATCCTGAGGACAGTTACTATCTCTGGAGACAAACAATCCCCAAGGCCACCCCAGGTTGGGAATAATTCTGCAAAATAGGAGCCATTCTCCTGGGCAGAGGATGATATAGCACGCCATCCTGTGAGATAGTATTTGTGAGTGTGTGCTGTGATGAAATGACAGAGCTACATGTGCTCGTAACGCCTTTTCATGACAAAAACAGCCATGTTATTGATTATACTAAATGACGTCTGTACAATTTCCATCTCGATGCACTGTTGGGATGTCACTGAATAATTGCCGTCTCTGTGGCATCCAGAAGTAAGAAGCCCACACCATGCTCCGATGGGAACCAATTCATTAATGTGGCCCTCACATAAGTAGATTACCTGTTTGGCTCAGGAACAGGCTGATGGAAACACAGAGGCGAGCCAGTGAATGATGTGAGCACAGCGAAGGTGCAGCCTAGCCCAGCATGTGATTCTGTATCAGTCATGTAAATGAGCAATTCATTGGAACCTTGGGCGACACAATGGTTGTCACTGAAATGTATGTGCCTTCACTTTTAGGCAATCTAATGTCTGTTCTGGAGATTAACAGCCCAGGAGTGTCATTGGCTATACTGGACTTGTGTCATATGCTGACAACTATCTTGTGGCTGAGTCTTATACATGTTTCATACAACAGTTCTCTTTATGGTATGTGCAATGAGCTCAGGTTCAAAAGATCTGTACATACTGTCACTGCAGGAGAAAGGGCTGAGATTTTAAAAAAAAAAAACATTTGACATTAAAAATCTTTGACATTATAGTCAGAGACTTAAAATGTGCTAGTCTACATCTGTGCCGCCACCTATCCTACTCCCTCTACTCGAAAAAGAAAACTGTAGCTGTTGTTCACATTTGGTCTTTTTCTTCTGATGGCTTCTGAAGTTCTGATGGCTTTATTGTGTCGAGCTGAGATGATGGATTTAATAATATCAACTGAGGTGGGTGGGGGAAGCAGTTTGTCATGGTGTAATACATTGCATTATGTTGTGAGCAAGCGCCTGTGAGCGCCTGAGGTTGGGGTGCAGTGCATCATGCTTAAAAAATATAGAACAGCCCGAAGTTATCAATGAAAGTGAACTTGAAATTTCTACATGCGGTTTCCTTCAGAGATGACTTCCTTCAGAGATTCTGGGCATGTTCACATTAATCTGAAAACAATACATTTTCCTGGAGCCTTCAGCTTTAGTGGTCGCAGCTTCAGTAAAAACTCTGGTTCCGGAGTAGGCCTGGAAACATGTGCTCAACCATTTTTAGGTTTTCCTCGTGTATGCCCATGATTGTGAGCTGGGTATGAAAGTATATGTGGAGCTAGCACATGGTGTGATTGTGTGCTGCATGGTGTGACTGCCAGGAAGAGGCAGAGCTGACATGTTATCACTTCCCTACTAAGTGGCTCTGCCTGGGGGTTGTAAGCTGCTGAGAAAGGCCAAGGGGGGTGTGAAGGTGTATGAAGTGTGCAGATTAGTGTACAGGTGCATCGGCATGTAGACAGAACGGCTGACAGAAAGGTTAGATACAGCAGATGCTGACAGGTACGTAGAAGGGTAGACAGACATAATTTCATAATTAAATGGTGATCTAAGTGGGGGTAGCAGATATAATGTGACCCGAGGATACCGGATAAGGTAAATAATTTGTGTATTCAACCGTCAAGTAGTATGCAGATTCAAAGAGTCAATTAGACATAATAACGGCATAACGGCGTGTACTACTGAGCAGGGCCAAAGCCACTTTTCTTTCCTTTCCTATTAAGATGAGAAAAAAAAAAATCCCATCCAGAGAGAGAGATAAAGAGGAGGGGAAGATGCTGACATGTCTACAGGCAGCGGCAGAGAGTCCTGATGTCAACATGAAAGAGGGTGAATGGAATGCCACTGAGAGGCGTGGGCGGCACACAGGTGTCAGCGAGCACTCTGCCCCAGGGCCAATGGCGGAGTGATGCTTACGAGACAAGGCAGAGGCGTATACACCTCGCCGTGCGCCACAGGGGCCACTGTTACCGTGCCTTCTCTCGCTCTCCCTCTCTACCCAGGCATTGCATCACCGAGTGATCAAGCGGTGAAGGACACGCTGGGAGATACAAGGAGTAACCTCGCTGGGTGCAAGACTGTGTTCTTCTGGCGGATGTGTTGATGCGGTGGTGCATAAAGGTCTTGAAAAAGAAAAACAAAAGCAGACATGAGTCTTCCAACTGTAATTCACTCGTAAACAGTGCACAAAGGCCTACAAATATGCATTTGCAAATGTGTCGCAACACACATCCACTTTCCGCTGGTATTACGCTGCACATTTTGCTCAGCAATTATGAATCAGCCTAATTTGATGACTGTTGAGGTAGATATATGCTTGAGTTTGTTAGTTAGCATTTGTGTCACCCTGGTGTTAAAGTGTTTGCTCCTGCCTGAAAGTAGATTCAGAGAGCGACAAACAAAGACTCCTCTGACTTAATTACACATAAGGAATGCATCTCAGCTCCTTGTTGAACAAACGCAGACAGAAAAAGAAGAACACTGCTGTGAATCCAAAGCTGGTGCTCTCTATTAGAACCACGACCCTAAGTGATTTTGACAGCCAGGGTAAAGTCAGCTCAGTCACACCGCAGGATTTACACAGGAAATAGCCTTTTAACCTGAATCTTATGACTTTCACATGCTATTAGCATATTCAAAATAAATACAAAAATGACGATCGGGCCACAGTTTCAGATGTTTTGTATGGTAATGATCTAAACCACCTGTAAATATAGCACAGTGTTTACACAAGACTGAAAAATGAAAATCTTCAATATCATAAAACTGTGAAGACTGCCATTATCATCATGACTTTCAGTGCTTAGTCCTTACATATTTATATTTTCCTTTATGAAAGCATTGCAGTTCGTTGAAAGCAAACTTTACGCTGGGATAGAGAGTGCAGCATCCCTCATTACATATACCACTATTTCAGCTGTATTGTGTGAGGGACAAACTTTAAAGATTTTAGCTTATGTTTGGCGAAACCACGGACGGAGGATGACAAGGTGAAGCAGAGAAGGGCAAACAGGAAACAGAGATAAAAACTGCTATTATAAGACCCTACAATCATTCAAGATATTTCAAAGGTTTTGAAAAGCAGTGCAGGGTTTTACAAAGCTAATTCTTTTGGCAAGAGCCATTTCACTACCTAAAATATAGAATAAAGTTCTGACACTGTGGAAAAAAAACTAAACAATTGTGGATGTGACATCTAACTAGGCCGCACAAAGGTTAGACCATTAATGTTGCCTGTCAGAGAGAAAACTAAATTGGATTAACACATCAAGAAGGATGCAGGAGCACAGATTCCTCAGAAGAGCCACATGAAGCTCCCAATACTGAAAGGAGGCAAAAAGCAGGGCCGGATTAAATGGAAAGATTCCACAGGGCTGAGGATATTTTTAGGGGGGCCCCATAAATGCACATTTTGATATTTGGTGAACAAACAAAATTACTGCAACATGATTATTATGCTCAAAAGTGTAGTTGGGCATATATTTTATCTTCTCTGATTATATTTTTCAGTATTCAAACCCAGCTGTTTACTCCTGTATCTATAGGGAAAATAAGGCTAATGTTGTGCATGATTGGAAAAGGAATAAATGAAAATATGAACATTTGAGTATAAAGACCAAATGCCCGTGTTCAGAGACTGCCCAGTCTTAACATGATGCCCACCTCAGCCACAGCCTTATCACCCATCTGCCGTCTGTCAAAAGATACAGAAGTATCTGCTGCCATACCACTCGACTACAAAGCAGCTTATTTTCAGACTCCTGAACGCACCCTCAACACTTCACCATTAAAACTTGTGTTGTAAATAACTCTTAAATTAACCTCTGAGCATTGCACAGTTTATGCTAAATATGAGAGCCCCGCAACTTCTAAACACAGTGTAATCCCAAGCTACTTAATTTTAAAGCTATTATTATACAGTTTGTCTGTATCAATAGAGACTCACTCAAATTTGAACAATTCATCATCTCCTCCAGCAAATGCTCTCTAAACCTAGTTTAACACTAGCGGATATTAGCCCGGACTGTTTATGAGCTGCTGACGCACACTTGCTAAGAGGATTTAGCAAAAAAAAAATATCTGCATTTTATACATTTGCAAACATTTCATAGAACCAACACCTCTGACACAAAGTAAAGCTTAAAAAGGGATTCGCATTAAACTATCATGTTCTATAAGACAAGAAAAAAATGTTTACAACCCCTCGTCTGATCATTTTCCTCCCTGAGCTATTCCTCTGATCACTTATCTCTCCACAGCAGACCCAGAATTTCTTTTGTATTCACAGTGAGCTACTTTTCTGGGTTCCACAAGAAAAAGAAAGAAGCTTCAATCAAAAATCTTCTGGAGGGCAAGATGGAAAACATTAGCAAAACTAGAGAAACAGCATTTACTCTGCTGCCAGACAGTGGTAGCCCTCTGTGCCAGCTTAGCCATGTCGGCCCACAGGACATCACTTCACACATCATCCACTGGGTCATTTAGTACACAAGAGCGTCCCCTCTTGTGGCCAGCATATATCTGGACCCCTTTAGACGAGTGTGTTGTCCAAACTGGGCCAGCCATTGAGGCTTGCAATGTGATATCACACAGTGCCATGGCGGTACTGATGCCATCCAGCATGTTTTACTGTCAAATTACTCCTCCTGTCCGAATGATCTGTTCTAGCACAGCAACACCTGGAGGCCTCACTCACCTTTCTAACTCACAGATTGCTGCAGGGAATTTCAGAAACAGAAATTGTGTGTTGGACAAGTTGCATGGTACACCTTTAATGTAAGTTTGGCTTGTTCCCTTGTCTCCCCTTTTATTTTATTGTCTTGCCAGACAGAGTTATTCCCCTCTAGTCTCTCTGCCACATATCTGATGTATGAGGACATGTAAGAGGAGCCCTATCATTTGTCCCTAAACTTCCATACCCTATGCAATAATATATTGCTTCACCATTACTGTCAGTATTAAGGTGATGGCGCTACCTGCAAGTTGTTGAACAAACACCTCAGGAATCCAAATACAAACATAATTACTCAGTGGTTCAATGGTGTTAGGTACCATGCTTTGGTATGGTCACTGATAATTATCTGGAAAGTTAGTTTAATGATAGGTCACACTGCTTTTCCTCCCTGGCTTTCAGCATCGACCTTTAGCTGATATTTGGGATGTGTGCAGTGAGTGTGACATGGGCATCTGTTAGACAGCCAAGTGATGCCTGCCTACTTAGCAGAGACAAGTGAAAGGTCAGTGCGCTCCCGGTGCTTAGCAGTTCAAGGCTGAGGGCAGCCGATTCAAACCTGCGGCTGAAAAATCAATCATGCCCTTCAGAAGTATGAAAAGCGCTCGGCACCTCCAAGCTGTGATTCAGAGAAGGAAGGATAACGGAATAGAGTGATAAATAGATGGACGGAAATAGAGAGGGCTGAAGTTGATTTTTTGAAGGTGTAATGTAGGTTTGCACTGAGGCATGATGATGGTATGTGGGAGAGCATGCTGTGGTCAACAGCTAACACTTTTACTGCCTGGCAATGATGAGTCCACTTAGAGCACCTAAATCACTTGTATACACGTCTGGTAGGACAACAGTCGCTAGAAGGCTGCCAATAAAAGAGCTGCATGCTCTGAAAGCATGACATCTGTCTACTTATGAATCATAGGCTTGTCTCAGTTGGAAATGTGACATGGTCATGACACATTTGTTTTCTCTAAAAATGATGAATGCCCTTTTCTTCCAGATGGCAGGAACATTCAATGGAGGGCAAAGGTTTGAGTTCTTGTCTTCCTTTTATTTTTTTTCTAAAATGAGAAGTAATGTGTCCATGGACTAAATTCTTTCTTTACTTTAGTCATTTATCACTTTTTGATTAGTGGCTAATGGTTGTGGAAGTCTATATATCTATCTACTTCCGGTTGTGTAGCCATTAGTGAGTCAGACTCCTAAGAACATTAAATCAATGGCAACTCTGTGATCCACTAAAAAATGTAGACTCTATGATCTGTAAACATCAAGAAACTGCAGAAAAGAGACATGCTGCTCATATAAATGGCCCAAGTGACAATGTCTAATGGAGAATCAGGAAAAAAAGACATGTTTCTAAAGGCTGAGAAAAGCTGTATCTACACAAAAGGCACCTTGAGGAGCAAAACCAAGTGTGCATGTATCAGGGAGCAGCAAACAAAACATCAACACAATCATTTTAGCACACTGTCACTAATTGTATTATTGGTGGCATAAGTAGTGACAGCATGTTGTTGATTGTAGTAATACTCAATGTTGACACTGTTAACTTTGCTAAGAGTATAACTAAGAGCATCGCTCAATAATGGGCTGCAGTGCTCTTGTAAGGAACCCTGACTGCATATTAATGCGACAGGTACGACACAACATCTGCTGTCTGCGACTTCAGTGTGACCGTGAGCTGCTCCACAGAGAGCTCCTAAATGATTTTCTCTCTAATCAATGAAAAGGTCAACTTACGGATGATAAAATGTATTATAGAAGTCAGTCAAGTTTTGTTTGATATACAAACACATGAATAACTATGTCTTATTATACAGTATATCAGGCCTTTAAAACTACTTTTTTAAGGTTCATATTTGAAAAAAGTGAATTGCCAAGAGGGCCAGACTGGCTGTGACAACATTCACCCTTTTATAAGACAATGTTCCATTAAAATGATTTTGAAGTGGTTATTTTAAGAGTGAAAAAAGTGACATGATGTTGCTTTAAATATATCACAAAGCATTTTCAAAGCAAATTTAAAAAAAAAAAACTATATATGCAGCAATTACAGTTAGTAAATTAAAATTATACTTAAAAAAAAGGCAGTTCTGCGTGCCACGTGTAGGGGGGCTCAGTCTTCAGCCAGGTCCAGGTCAAGTTCCTGCCTTAGGCCCTTCCCTGCATGTCTTCCCCTGTTTCCCCCCTTTCCTGTCTGACTTTCCCAGCTGTCCTATCAGAAAAAAGGCTAAAGCCATTTTTGTCTCTTTGGTGTTTCTTCAGATTGGAGGTTGACATTTTTGCAGCCGACTATTTTGGGGCTTTAACAAATTGCAGTGGATGAGGTTCTGGTGTTGCACATATTAGAAGTTGGAGCAATGCCGATTTTGCTTGAAATGGAAGGTTATTTAGAGGGACTTTTAATGTCGAAACGTTTCATTTTGATGCAACACAATGTTCTTTGTTTTATTGCCAGGATTGCCACAAAGCGGAGCACCTGTCTACAAAATGGTAAATGTCAGGTTCACTTTTCATAAGTTGGAAGAGGTTTTCAATGTAATCTGGGCTGATGTAAATACTTACTATGACAAATCACTATTACATAAAATGTACTTACTTGCTACCTAATCCTGATAATGTATTTACTATAGAAAACTGTAGATTACAAAAAGATAGATGCAAATATGTTAAAATGGGCCATACCTGACAGAAAAATAAAACAAATAACTATTTTGGCCATGCACTCATATACAGTGTGCAGCTAATATCCATTTAATCACAATGAGCACAAAACTTAAAAAAAAAAAAGGAAATGAACCACCTTGCTGAGGAGAAAATGAATGGCTACTGATTGTACAGTGAGGACAGAAGTCAAGGAAAGACACAGTCAGAAAGAAACTGAAAGAGACACACGAGCTGAGAGGAAAAACTCAGGGGATGTGGGGGGGGGGGGGGGCTTGGGGGGGGGGTGAAAGGAGGAAAAGAGCAAAATGACATACTCAGAGGCGGTGAGGCAAAAGTCTCATGTGATTTAGAGTAGATTTAGAAGGGGAAGAGCTGTGGGGGAGATAAGCAGGATAGAAAACTGCTCCGGCCGCAGGTTTGCAACACAGGGCTGGAGAAGTAGCCGCAGCACAAGAGGGGGATTCACAGAGTGGGACCATGTTAGATAGCAGCTTACCCCTCCTCATCTTCACACACACACACACACACACACACACACACACACACACACTGGGGAAAACTAAATATTCATTACCTTCCCATGTGCTCAGTGCTAAAGACTTCCCCAAAGGCTTGTGCCTGTGAGTTCCATATAAAATAGCCTTTCATACTGATTAAGTGATAGAGCTCCAAGAGATGTTTTCTCTTCCCCTCGCAAAATCAGTCCAAAATGTGATATCTCTGTTCATGCACATTAGCAATAATATATTCACATATTTAATATGAAATAAAAAGTCCATTATGAAAGACATTAAATAATTATAGTTAGTTAAAACTCCATTAGTTTTTTTTGGTAGGGCTGCATGATTCATCATATTTAAATCACTATTGCGATTCATACATCAATGCGACTTCAATCATACGTGACCACGTGAATTTTGCGTTATCTCAAACGCTCCTACTTTCTCCAAAAGCTGCCTGTAAATCACATCACATTCCACAAATTCCGCAGGTTAAGTGTTGGATGTCAGCAATTAAATCTGAGTCCATGACCACACCAAGATTTGGTTGTAAGTGATCCGAGGGGAGCACTGATTTTTAATAATTCCTCTTTGGGTCCAATCGAGTCACACGAAATCCTTCGTGGAAATCATTGCAACATTTGTTTGAGGCCAAGAGGGAACTGAGCTGTTGAAAAATGGCCCCATCAGTGTCTTTTGATACCTCTATAATTCTGCATTAGTGAGTCGTCTAGATTTTTCTCTCTTAGAGTGGCTTAATAAGTGCAGTTTTCAGTGGGCTGCTGGAGATCTGATGCCATGCTGTTACCAAAGAACATTTGAAAAACCCTGCAGGTAATGTAGAATATCAAGGCAGCAGAGAGGGATTTAAGATATGCATAATTTCCTTTTTGGGTATTTTAGTTGATAGAATCAAACTACATCATTTTAATTTAATTGGTTTTAAGAAAACAATACAGACATTATATCTGATACGGAGGAATTCTCAGCTTGTGTGATTTTGTCAGGGAAAATTCATTGCATTGGCTTTTGGGAATAAGAGTTAAAGGCATCCTGACACAGGAGAGTTTGTCACATGTGTTATTGTTACAGTGATCTTAGAGAAGAAGGTCTGCCTTTTATTTCTCTTGAAAGATGTCATAATCTACCTGAAAATGTTTTTCCACAGCCACCAATCACATTTTTGACAGTGATATTTTTTATTAGTGCGGCATTTCTTCATAGTGTTGTTTTTTTTTTTCCTTATGGGGGTAAACGTTTACCTCTGTTAGGGCATGCATGCAAACAGCGTGAAAGAATTTCTTCAATAAAAACACAAAACACAATCACTCTAACTAAATAAATAAGATGATGACACAAACTGCAGCAGATGATAAAGCTACAGTATCAAGACCTTGAAAACTACCAGCTAGAAAAATCCCTCCCAATAACATTTAGCCACATGGGGATTATAGATTCAATCGCTTATCAGCTGGCCAAAGATATAACTTCGATCAGTGGACTTGATGGGAGCGGATCAGCGTTGAGCTGTTGCTACAGCTCTGTGGTGAATTCGCAGGCTGCCATTTTGGAAAGTGAGGTAACGGGGGGGCTGTTTAGACCGTGGTAGGAAAATAATTGACTTCTTACACAGTTCTTTGTGTTTCTGTTTAGACAGAATAAAATAGAAGCAAGTATTTCCTGTTTAATAATTTTGAGAGAAAATTAACGAAGAAGAAAGAAGAAGAAGAAGAAGAAGAAGAAAGTAAGAATCTTTTACGGACAATTTACTGATTTGTGCAGCAAAACTAGGGGGCAAAAAGACATTCAGACAAACTGGAACAAACCCCCAGTGGTGTCCATAATACACCCTTGGTCTGTCAAGCTGTTATAGCTGATTTTTGCACAAATCCAGCCGACAGAGAACAACAGGACCTCTCCATTTGGATCATTTCAGGCCACTTGACCAAAGTAACTAATATAGTATAATGTTTGGGGAACAAACTGCACTTTATTGACCATGTAGTGTTCACTTCATGCTGGACAGGCAGTGCGGCGTATACTCTGCATGACTTCCTGTAGTACATGAGGGGTTGATGAGGGCGGTTAGAGTTATCTCGTATACTTGTCTCTATGTCTAGAGACCTAAAACAGCGAGCTAAGAAGCTTAAGCTGTGTAAAGCTTCGGCACTACAAGCACCCTTTTCACTGACTCATCTGGTATTAATGTCTACAATATTACTTAATGCAGGTTTAAGAATAATTTCAGAATGGTTAATCCAAACAACTGTGACATTCTAAACATAACATTTGTATTTCTATAGAAACAACATAAGGTGTTTTGCTTAAACCTTGTGAAAAGAAAGTGGCAACATGCTGCTATAGAAGCAACTACTGTGCAAGCCATTTATTTTAGCCAACAATGACTGGGAGCCCCTCATTTCCCTCTGACAGATGGAAGGGACCCACCATAAAGCAGGAGCAGAAATCATTAAGTCAGCCGAAGCCCCATAGAGTTGTTTTAATTGTGTGCTCTGGAGCTGTAGGCATAGCTTACCTGATTGCTGCTATAACTAACAGCCTTCACGGACGCAGACGAGATCTTCTGCGGACATTTAGAGAGTGATTTGTGCTCGGGAGGTTCCCCAGGGAGAGACAGAGAGGCGAGGAATGAGTAGACCGTTCATCGCAGAGCGAGCAGATTGGACGCTCTCCGCTGGAGAGAACTTTGTCCAGCAGGAGAGGCTCGAGCACCTGGCTAACACTTTCACGGCTCACAATTTACAGCAGGCCTGCCACTGCGTTTGGTTATCATTGTCAGTGTGTTACCCCACAGAGGAATGTGCCTATGGTCCCGACCTTCCATTCGTGTGTCAGACGGGGCACTCACTCAAAGCGTTAATCAATGGCCCTTCTATGGCCGTGCTGCTGTGCCTATGTATCAATCATGGAATAAAGCTGAGCAACAGAAGAACGTGAGCACACACACAAAGTGCTGGATTAAGGATGTAGATACCCGCAGATGCACAAATTGAACCCGTGAAAGACCGGCAGATAAACATACCTGCACACATACAAAAACACACAGAAATCTCAAATGATGTTTTGACAGGTTGGGCAGGACTTACACTCCTTGTCTGACACATAAAAGCATATCAAATTCTGTTACAGAAGATAGTCTGCCAAGACTCCCTACTTTGACTGACATACAAGCTAGTGAATCAATCCACTTAAAACAAGCTTTACTTTAAGCTCCCAGACTCTGCATTGTGCCAGGCAACTTTGCCATCAGACCTCAAAGCTTCACAGTCTGGCAGGGATCTCATCTCCACTCCAGACAGGTACCCACTGCAGCACAACAGAACACAAGGGAACTTAATGCTACTTTTTTCAAAGCAGCTTCAACTGGAGTGTTAATAATCCATGTTTATTTTCAATTATAAATGACTTCTTGGTCTCCTCCTGAGTGGAGGAGTAGCATCGTCACAGACAGGCTCCACCCAGCAGAGCCTTATATTGTGTTTGCACAGCAGAAAGTCATCTCAGGGCACTATAGATTATGTTCGCTCGCCCTGCATCTCTCTCTGCCAGTTTACCATCTAAACATTTAATCTTGTCAAAAGAGAGACTCAATAAACTCAGAGGGAAGCCCTACTTTGCCCTCAGAGAGAAACAAATGTGGTTTATGGCAGTGATGATCTGCAGCATCTACTCTGAAGCTCTAATGCATATTTACACTCAAAGCTTATTAATCAGTCATGCAGGGAATAAAGAGCATGACAAAGATGGAGACACAGAATCAAAACCGGGGCCATTTTGCTGAGCGTTGAGAGCACAATAATGCGCTATAGCTATCGTCATAACAAGATAGTAGTGACTTCATGGTTATTTGCAGCAGTTCAAGGTAGAATGCGATATTTGCTGAGTGGTTAAACATGAATCAAGTACTACAGGGGCTGAATGGAAGATGTGACCACAGTTGTAAAAGTGTGCCGAGGTGTTCTTAAGACACCGTGTCCACTTCCTGCAGTCTTTTTCACCGCCTCATCCTGTCTGGCTGCGCTTTGATGTGTGAATTTAAAGGCAGAGGCAGTTGCATCAACAGTTGTGTAAAAGAAAGATGTACCTGTACTCCTCCTGGGTGAAGATTGGTATACGCGAAGGCTGGAGGACAGTGATCTCCACCAAAGTGCTGTTAGTTTTCACTGGCTCCCCATCATCATAGGCTATCAGATACAACTGCAACGGGCAAGAGAACACACACATAAGCAACACACAAATGCAGGCACAAAAGTATTACATTCTGTTTTTTTTTTTGTTTTGTTTTGTTTTGTTTTTTACCATACTACTACTTGCTACACAAATAATTCCCTTTCTGAGGTTGCCAGGCATCTTTTTGTAGACGTGTTCGGCATCCTAATAAAGACAGACTGGCAAAACAGGGTCTGGCGAGCAGCCTGCAAAGCTCCCACAGAGCGAGTATGAATGTATTGATCTACATTCATACACTGTGGAGAATGGGGCCTGGGGAAGGTGGGGGGGTGTGGGGAGGCAGGAGAGAGGAGGGATAGACAGAAAGAGAATCAACACAGGCAAATGTTTAAAGAAACAGAGAAAGGAAAACACAGGAGACAAAAAGACAGAGCTAGACAGATGACATGGGAGGGTATGCAATGCATACCCATTAGGAGCTAATATCACAAAACACCTGGTCCACTGTTCACAACTACAGATATAGACATATAAGGTCACCTTAAGCTGGTAAAAGAAAATATATGAGCCCCTTAGTGAAGCTCAATGATAAAACGCAATATCACCAGCAGCAGACACAAGAGGAGCAATGACATGATCACTCAGTCTGTTCACGAAACAAAGGTGATTGGCTGCAACCTCCCGTCTCTTCAGGACCTGTACACCTCCAGGACCCTGAGGCGTGCAGGAAAGATTGTTGCTGATCCCTCCCATCCCGGTCACAAACTCTTTGAGACACTCCCCTCTGGCAGGATGCTGCGGTCCATCAGGACCAAAACCTCACGCCACAAGAACAGTTTCTTCCCGTCTGCTGTCAGCCTTATCAACAAGGCCTGAATCCCCCCTGACACTCCTCACACTCCACCTCTACCACTGACTCTACTGTCACACTGACAGCACCATAACTCTATGTGTTACATTAACGCTCAGCTTGAACTTCCTATTCATTTGCACATTTCCATTTGCACATCATTTCTTGTAATTGTTCACTGCCAGCTGGTCTGCTCCTTTTATCCTTTTACCCAAAAAAACAGATTGTGTATATATATTTATATTGTATAGTTATATTTTCTACTTTTTAAAATAGTTTATATTGTTAATTTGTTATATTTTCTATTCTTTAAATAGTTTAAATAGTTTATATTGTTATATTTTCACTTAATAGTTATTTGATGCACGCACCAACATCACCACAACAAATTCCTCGTATGTGCAAAATCGTACTTGGCAATAAAGCTTTTTCTGATTCTGATTCTGATTCTGAAGCAATAATGCTTAAAAAAGTCAAGATGCACAAACATGACCTCTTGATATTCACTGCAGCTTTGCACTAAAATATGCGAGGCAGAGCAGTAAACACCTATGACAAGCAGATAATCAGCACGTTTACATGCACAGCTTAGTTGGATTACAGCCATAGTTCGACTATGCTACTCAATTGGACAACTGCAATTGTCCGAGTGTACATGCCGGTGAGAAAATCGAATTACTGGCCGAAGCATGTCATATCCCGGTATGATAGGTTGCGCTGTACCCATCCCAACTAGTGGTAATAGAGCCACCTCCAGCTGACCTCTTTACCTCACCAGCAACAACTAACTCTGCCTCGGCATTCGAGAAAGACGGCATACGAAGAGCAAGACGAAGCTACATCTTTGTACATTTCGTATACGGTGTACATGATAACTACAAAAACTAGATGCACAATGGCACTCTTGCTTGCAGTTATTTTGAAGGAAAGACGCCACCGTTGGCATCCTTCTACGTCCAGCTCACAGCCCCGGGAAAATAATCGCGAGCCTGCGCAGAACGCAAAATCCGAATCCAATCTGACAGAACGTATACATGCACAAGTATCGTGACTATCAATCGGTGTGTAGAAATCCGATCTGGTCCGATTTTGGTCAGACTAAGGTGTATACACACATCTTAAAAATCTGATCATAGTCGGACTAACCCCGTAATTCGGTTTTCTTGAGTGTCATGTAAATGCACTGACAGTCTCTGGCCAATACTGGCCAATGCCATCATCATCATCATCATCACATCATCACTATTAACTCAACATGTCAAAAAAAAATATCTGAATACACTCTCACTTTTATCAAAGAGGTTTAATATTTGTCTTTTTAAAATAAAATCTAGCAAAATTAATTCCTGTTTTATTAGAGCAGTGAAGTCATGCTGGAATTACCTGATTGGCTGATCAGTTGTTTCATTCATGCTTTACATTCTCTGACTCATTCACAGCTGTCTGGCTATCAGATGACTTCCAGAGTACAAAAATCAAGTCAAGTCAAGTAGAGCTTTAATTGTCCCCAGTGGGGCAGCTGGTTGTGAAGCAGTAGAAACAACCAATATCAAAAAACACACAAGCCAGTTAAAAAAGGCATATTTCTACCACATACTATGACTACCATTGCTTTAATAATAACCATGCAGGTGTAACCAACAGCCCAGCTGCCTCCTTATGTGCTATATTTCTGTTATTCTTATGTTCATGTATGTGTTTATTAAGGAGGGATTAGCTTGGATTCCCTGAGAGCTCTTTCAGGATGCTCAGGGAATCTGAGCTGCCAAATATATAGCCCTGTCCATGTGTACAAGTATTTTTTTGATCCATTTTGTCCTTTCATACATTTAATGTTTTTAGGTTAACCGAAAAAGGGACCTTTTGGTGAAGTTATTCAGAATCTTAATATTGAGTGCTTATGTCTAATGGGAAGACATGGGGAGTGTTTGTGAATGATGATGCAGACACCTACGTTCATTTCCGGATTGCATGTTATCAGTATATGTGGCATTATTTGCAAATGTGAACTCAGATTATGTGGTATAATATTGTGTATTTGAGTTTGTACATTGTTGTAAGGGATCTTAAATTGTCTATATTAGAGAGACAACAACATACACTGAAATACAATGATGCAAAAGAGAGATGAAAATGGTTGTGCATCATGTGACAACAACAAAAGTGTAATGTTAATATCTTGAAAGGCGCACACTAACAATACAGTGGCAGCTTATCACTGCTACTTCCTCCATAATCACAGCCACTCACCTTAAAGGTGACACTGGGCTCTTCATTAAGGTTGACCTTAGTGATGACTCTTCCGGTTTCCTCCTCAACATCAAAGATACTCCCACTGTACGGTGACCTGTCCAGGTCCACTCGGTAACGGACAAAACTGGCTGGGGTACCCTGGAGGAAGGAGAGAGAAGGACAAGAGCAACGTCAATCCGACAACAGAATACGGAAAGAGACAGTGTGTCAAAGTCATTTGGTAATGTAAAATGCATTCAAGCCGTCAAGGAACAGAATTGGCGTTTGCTTAGGAGGATAACTTTTTCATTCTGCCATCATGCTGAAGTGGTTTATGTAAGAAACAGTTGTTGTTCTTTCTGTGTAGCCAGTGTCTCACTCTGCTAATCAGACAGCCTGATATAAACTCACTGTCATTCATTGATTCAGGCCACTTCCCTTTCATTTGAATAAAAAACTTCTCCATTAAACTCACCCCTCTGCTCTCCAGGGAAACACACTTCCATTCATTAGCAAGAGCCTGGACTTTAATATGACCCTTTGATTAAGATTAATCACGCTTCCTGATTACTAATCATCTCTATAGCTTATCTTATTCCAGTTTCATCCCTCTGGACCTCAAATTCAGTCTGATTTTTAATACACTTTTTTTGAAGCTGTGCTCGCTTGCCTGAACTGATTTTGGCTCCCCAGGGACTGGTTAAAAACCTGGGGCTAGAGAGAGGTAAATCCAGTAGTAGCAGCAGTTCCCTCTGGAGGCTTACTTACACAAATGTGTCTTTAAGAGGTTACAAAACTATCGGAGTGAATTCACTTTGGGGATTTCAGAAAAAAAAGGGACTCATCTTTAAAAGCTCTTCAAATTGTTTTCGAACATGTAATGGAAAAGATGCCAGGATGGGATCATTAAAAAAAAAAAACACCTGCCAGAGAAGAATCTAATACTGAAGCTTCAGTAGTGAGACCTTCACAGTGACAGCAAGTGCTTTGCTCAAGGCTATACATACTGTGCCGGCAACTTAGTAACAGCATCCAGCCTCCAGTTCTTCTTCCCACTTGTATCATTAGTTTTCCTTTTGAAACCTATACAATATTTTTAACTTAGTCCTAGAATACCAGCTTGGAAACCTTTGCTTGTCTCTGTACATTTTCAGTTGCACAACACCTTTCCATGTCTGACATTCTACTTTAAACACAAAGTAATTTGGCATCAAAAACAAAAAATCAACCTAGAATCAAATATATAAAAAAGATTGCTCTCAAATGTACTTAATGTTGAGTGTGCAGTTCTTTTATACGAATGCAGTTCTCCTTAGGATAAAATAGCCAGTTCATGAGTTGAAGAACAAGCTCAGAAGCACTGAGTGATGCTTCACAGACACATGCAACACAACAGCAAGGCTCAAGCAGTGTAAAGTGAAAGTGTAAAACAGCAGAGCCAACAAGTTAATACAACTTGATCTGGTGAGCCTGTGCAATGATTAATGCCATACTCGAATAATACAGTTTCGCTACAGTGATGAACTTTCTTTTTCAGTCACAAATGAAAGATTTTATTACATTTTGTGCAAAAGGAAAAAAAAAGCTTCATACTGGAACATCTGTCTCCATGGTGAAATTCTCCCTCAAATACTATTAAACACCATTAGTAATACTATTTACACCATTAGAAACATGACAAAAGAGGCATGGCTCATATTTGTCGCATCATGACTACGAGCAAGAAAGCCTCTCTTCCTCTCTTTCTTTCTTTGTGTGTGCAGGTGTTCAAGAGCCCCTGTAATAGAGAAAAAGAATGTGTGTGTGCACACACTTCTGTGTTGGTTTTTTTTTCAGCAAGTACTTGACTATGCTCTATTCCATCAGAGGTGTATATGACAGGCATCCTGTCAATAAAGTGCTTTGAGCTCCTGAATCAAGGTCAATAAGAGACTGGGTTAGTCAGCTCCTCTAATCCGTCTGTCTGTCAGACTCCCCCGTCTCACTCACTACCTTTGTACTCATGGTAACACAATGCTGATTTCCTTCCTAGACAAGCGCTGCTGAAAATGTTCTATTGTGCAAGATTTACCTATAAGAATGGTGCATCTTGCATGAGGGGGATAAACACAAGTTCAGTTTTAGAGCTGTAAAGGCAGCAAAGTGGAGTGGGAAAAGCAGGAAGAGGCAGAGTCTCCAAATCCCTCAGCGGTTATGTGCTGCAGAGAGTACACAAGCTCACCCAGTCCTGGTGAAACCCCCAACCAGCAGGAGAGACACTAAATAACCAGCATCAAGTCCAGTCATACAGGACTTGGTGCAACACATTCAAAGCTGCAGGCTGTAAATCCAAGGCAGGTAAATAACTGGGGGAATATTATTCTCTTTTTTCCACATGGAAAATAAAGGGCTTGATGTGTGACTCATGGTGGAGTCTCCAAAAAGAACAGAGGAAAAAAAAAAAAAAAACTCGGTACCGTATACAGATAGGATGTGAGCAAGTAGAGCGCTGACTCACTCACCAAGTGCAATAAAATATTAAGGTGAGTGGAAGTGCCAATAAAAGAGGTTCAGCTGAGGTGAAAGACGTGGAACCAAACATTCTCAAGACTATCTCAAAAGGTGCAATTTATAAGATATGGCCAGAATTCTAGTTTAAAATGTGCTAAAATGATCAACAGCATGTGGAAGCTATCAGGTTTGCTGCTATGTCAAAGAAGGTATGCACTGATGTTAGCATGCTTACCGCTAGACCCAGCCCATCCTGTCTCATAATACCATTTTGAATCTCAAAGGGCCCTATTGCTGAAATGTATGTAAGCAGCAATTTCATTATGTTTTTCTGAGAGAACGAATCCTTGTTGGAGCCTCTGTAAATCGCTTCCATAATGTATCCCCATTCTCCCCAAGCTGTGTTTGGGCCCAATATGATGTCCAGTCATGTTCAATTCTGAGCCCAGTAGACCCGAGATTTCAGTCTGGGCAGACTCGGTCTGATAATAGGGTGACTGCTGCATCACTTACTGAGCTAACAAGCTTATAGCAGCGAGTAGCTTTAGTCTGGCATTTATAGTAAAGTAATAGAGGGAGCAGCAGTTGGCGGTTACTCTGATGATATGCTGCCCCCTATTTCTTTGGAGCAACCTTCAACAGGTTGCCAATTTTTATACGTTGCACCTTTGAAAATACATGCTACTGACAGACTCAATTAATACTAAAAAAAAAAAAATCATATGATGCTTTCGCCACAAAAAAAGAACTTTTCCATTGCTACCGTGTTGCCACCTCTTAGTCATACATTTTCTCATCTCAAAAGGATGTCACAATTTCTCTCCTGCATTGTGTAATTTTGTTTCAAAAAAAAAGAGAGAAAAAGAGAAAAATCTTCATAGTGCCAGTCCCAGGAGAACCTGCGCAGATATGGTGAGGTGGAAGGAAGGAGTCTGAGGAAACATATCCCAGTCAGGGGAAACACATCTACGTCTGAGGCAACTGGTGCATGACTCACACAAGTGAAGATGCTAAACAAGACACCCTTACAATAAACACACACACCACTGCAGCTGTAATGAGAGCATCTGAGCTTTGAAAACATCTTTAAAAATGCATTGTATCAAATGCTACAGCTGAAATTGGCTGATGTTCTGAGAGCAACATCTAGCGAGGGGGTAAAAAATCATCAAGCGAGGCTTTTATCTCTGCTGCCTTTATTAAAGAGATAGATAAAGTCAACATGCTCCTTGTGCTTTTAAGTTTATCCACCAACGTTGTACACACTGCATATTTGAACTACTAACATCTTTTTCTTATACTCACTGGAGGGTCTTGGTCCTCAGCAAAAACAGCTGTGATGACAGTTCCTTTCTCTGCATTGGGTGCCACCATGCCCTTATACAGGTCTTGGGTAAACACAGGGGAGAAGTCATTCATGTCCTAAAAACAAAGAGATATCATAAATGTAGACATATCAGTTATGTATTGGAGATATATTGGTTTCAGCGTATTCTACTGCTGATGCTGTATGCATGCTGAAACAGTCCTGTTTCATAATAGCAGTGCAGATTCCGCAGCTGCTGCGTTGTTTGATTCAGCGAACACTTTCAGAAACTTTCTGTGGATTCAGGCAAATGTTCCCACTGCAGTAATTAACCATGCCCCAGGCTTTGTCTGTGCACTTGAAGAACAGCAGAGATGAATGTGATCACATATTTACTGTAATCACACCATCACAGATGAAAATAATCCATTCATATTCTAAATTACAATACTTTGAAGTATAACGCACAACAATTCTGAACATACAAAGAACACACAAATTACTTTCTGTAAACTGACATTTTCCTTTTTTTCCCAAGCCATGTGTTAACTTATCAGTAATAAGGATGACATTCAATTACATTGTGGTGGAATTATGAGACTGCTGATGCTGCTGTGAAATGCAGTGTTTCATATGATTAATGTATTTTTCTTTGTCTTAGCTTTTCCACTCTACAGCACCTGAGTAAGGGAGGTAGGTGAGGGTATAATCATTTACAAATAAGATTCGATGGGAATAGAAAGCCAGTTGCTTTGAATATACAATTAGTATACCGTACATGTAATAATTGTCAAGATATTTGTCCATGAGTTCGTCTCCTGTAAATTTGCTTTGAAATTGATACACATTTGCATATATATACATACATTCTGGAATATTAAATGAGGGGGAAGTGGTTGAATGTCTTATCACACTTTTTTTCTGGACCTAAATACAGCTTTCAGTTTGACTTTTCTGGCTTGGAATTGGTGGCCAGCTGTACATTTTTCTAATTACTTAAACTAAACAATAACCAGGCAGACATGAAAAACACAAAGATGACGTCCTGCAACATCAAATTGTATTAGAAAGCTGACAGGTTATGATTAAATGATATAGTATATGACAGATAAATAACAATAATCCTAACACTGGTGCTCAGAGCTACACAGTAACTACCTAATTTCTCACTTTGGGGATCAAACCGTTTTGTTGGGATTCACTGATATCATTCTCCTGATGCTTCGCACTGCCTTTAATCACCTCCTCCCTGTAAATAATGCACGGCTGAGCTCTACCACTTTATGGGCCTGAAATGAAATCGTGTTAACCATGCAACCCCTGCTTTGCTTTGTGAGAATGCAAACTCAGTAAGCCCTTCACATATCTCTCAGGAATAGCTTAACTCTGTAGTGTAACTGCTGGAGCCTGAGATTCCTTTCTTTTGACTTCTCTCTCTACTTTCCACTGTTTTGACTGAGCCATGGGCAACAGTATGTGTTCTATAAACTCAGTGGTGGAGGGCAGCCTCACTTTGATCTATACATGGGTTAGTTTTTCCTAGCAGAAAATCTATGATCCAGTTCTTACTTTGAACAAGTCTTATCCTTGTGCTGCAAGTTGCAAAAACACATTAGTGTTTTGCTTGAAACATGCATGGGTGATGTGTGCACAGACACATACAATTCGGCTTCTCCATCCATGCAATTATACATGCAGACAAACACACACAGGGTGTCAAGGAGTACAAGAATTGAAGAAACAAGTTGGAGAGACTCATCCAGGACAGTCAATCCATCACTGCAAACATCAGACGAAAGAGACAACAACAAACAACAAAACAATACAAGGGAAAATCAATCACGAGCAACCTAAAATAGCCCTCTGGAGGTGTAACACGAAAAAGGAGGTGGAATCAGTTCCATATCTAGTTCCCGAGAAGCCAGCGTGAATCCATTATGCTCATTCCTCGCCTGAGCATGTGGCGAGCCTGCTTGAATAAGCTTTTGCGCTTCCTCCCATTCAGTTTAATATATAGACAGCTTAATTCTGTCGACTTTGAGACAGTCACTAGAGGTGGACTGTATTCACACTGTGGGTGCTAAGATTTTGAGGCACAGTATTGCTCACAGAGCAAAAACACACAGCTATTCACGCACACAAACACGCACGCACATGAATATCACAACACAAGGCGTCTAATCCTTTCGTTGGGATTCAGCTGTTAATCTCTTGAAAGGTTGTAACATAATTGCTGTCACAAAGCTAATGAGTCATTCAGATCTAGGACAGCACAGTACGCAGACAGCAACACCTTTCCATCAAAGTGTCTTTGTCCTGCTGATGTGTGGAGGACAAGCAGGTCAACAGGCCAAAATGTGCTTTACAAAAGAACACTGAATTTCATATAATAAAAGAAGCACAGGTGCACTACAATAAGTCCCCGCTCTATTATTGTAAAACCCTGCTAATGACTCACCACATATTCACTGCCAGTGTTGCTGCTCCTGAGGGACAATGAGGATAGACAGAAAGAGAAAAGACCACTGAGAGGTTGAGACTGTCCGGGGGCTCTTACCGTGATGCGGACTGTGACGGTAGCTTGCCCTGGGGGCATGATGCCTCCTTGGTCGACGGCTTCCACCTGGAAAGTGTAAGAGGCCCCCATGCCCATAGCTGCCAGGTCCTCAAAGTCCAGAGTCTGCAGCATAGCCAACTCCCCGGTGAGAGGGTTCAGAGAAAACAGCTGTCTGGCCGATTCAGTCTTGATCCGATACGTGACATTGGAAAAGAGATCTGAGTCCACTGCCTATGAGAAGGACAAGGAGAAGGTTGCACAGGTAGAATAATAACAGGACAATAAAGACAACAGAGGACATTTGCTGAGGCAGAAAGTGTAAGAGGCACCTATATTTTCAGAATTAAACATATGCAGAGATATGAGCATTGTGGCTGTGGACAATGAATATTAATGTTTCTATTTTAATTCTGCGTTCCTATGCTGCAGGGGTTACTGACATCAATCATTTATAGGTTCTGATTAAATTAAACCACCAAGGAAAGCTTAAGTTGGTCCTCAATGCATAAAAGCACAACTCTTTTGCTCAACAGTTCTTGCAGCGTGATATGATAAGATACATATGGATGCTGGTACACACACACACACACACACGCGTGCACACACACACACCTGGAACATGAACTGATTCACCAAAAAGTGCAATTTCACAATAGTTGAAACCAGGTTCAGGCATTTACATGAACAAAACCTCACAAGCACTTAACCTCCATTACACACATACCACTTTGACAGCAAATTGTAGTGTATTGGGAGTTTTTCACAGTATGCCCACAAAAAATTGTCGAAATGACTTATCTCCCATTGCAGGGGGAGGGCTTTTCCTCTTTCCCTCCCAAACATATTTTTTTTGGTGTATAATGGTCACAAACAGTCAGGAAATTACCCATGCCTCTGCTATTGTTTGCAGGGGGAATTTTATTCGGAAAAATGAAAGTGTTAACATTGGCGAGGCCAACTTTTGGCCAACAACAATTATTCTCAGATAGGCTATAATCGCCCAATTAAATTGACATTAGGTCAATAAACGTCGCACATGAAAAGGGGTGAAAATAAGTGTGTCCACCTAGGTGTTTTGTTTCCACGACAGCCGATTAGATACAAATTGTAGCCATTTACATTTAAGACAAAAGCTGGATGTTAGCAGAAGGACCTTCACGTTTTCCATTCACCCCACTCAGTCACTTAATTTTCTCAGTCTATGTCACTCATCTTTTGCTCTTGCTGGTGATTTTTTCTGATGTTATGCCAGCCACCTCGTTTAGGGTCGAGCTGATGTTGTCTGGGAGATTAATGGTGTCACAGTGCTACTGTCACTCACAGCCCTCACCCTCAACCCGTCACCTTCCTGCTTCTCAACTTCCCCACTTGCTTTCCCCCTCTGTGGGAACTGTCACTCACAATATGCCAGCAATAACTCGCCCCTCCATTCTGGGGTTTGCCCTGCATGGTTTCTTTATACTTCACTTCAGTGCAGACACACGCATGGATGTATGACGGCACTGAATAGACCCAAAGACAGATTCCACCAAGTTAAAAAGGTTTTCATTGCATTAATTTTTGTCATGACCACTACAGCCCAATTAAAACTTGAAACATCTAGCGTTAAGTCTCATTCTGTAAGAGCTGTCAAGAGAAAAAAAAAAAAAAAGATTTTTCTGCTATGAATATAACACTGTGTATGTTTCTGTCTGCATAAATGTTTCCGTCTTGAAGCATTTGACACTAAAAACACTAAATTGCCTGCACTTTAAGTTAAAAGATGCTAAAAGCCTGCCGCTACAACCCTTGTGTCAAGTACCACTGCTGCATTATATAGGGAGACAGGACATGTAAAGGGATGGAGAGAGGGAGGAAAACAGCCAATAAACATATAAGTATATGATAGCCTATACCAATAGCATATAAGTACTTACGCTTAGTTTTAGGACCAAAGTTCCCACAGGGCTGTTTTCAGGTACATTCACCGAGTACGTTTCCTGGGAGAAGACTGGGCTGTTGTCATCAATATCCGTCACCCGTACTGAGAGGGTCAGCATGGTCCGCCGTGGATCCACTGCCCCATCTGATGCCTCTACCACCAGGTCATACTGGTTCCTTAGCTCACGGTCAAGAGGCACTCTTGTATAGATGCTGCCATTAGCACTGATTATAAACAAGTCAGGATGATTTACAATCCGGTAGCGGACCTGGCCGTTCACTCCTGCATCGGGATCTGTGGCCTGTGGAGACAGAAAATAAATTCTATCATGGGAATATAAATAGAATCGTTCTTTCTCTTTCTTTCATGTGCATTAATATCTGGGCAGCCCGCCATTCTTCATTAACCCCACCCCCCCACAGTCTTTTGTTTGGATGATCAGATACTTGACACTTTTTTCTGCTGATACAAGATTCAAAACAATCACCATTTAATGCTGCCAAGCTCCTAAGGCAACTACCATGACAATAATTCACTGCACCATCATATCTGCACTTGTTTGCGTAGTGATCTGTGCCAAGGTAAAAAGATGGAAGCATAATAAGTGGCTAATGCTACAAATGTCATTATCTTACACTGGATAGAGAGATGTAGTATGCTGAGAAAATAAAACTCAGTCAGTGGGCCGGCTGAATGAAAAGTCAATATAAAGTCAACAACTAACGCCCTCTCACTCCTGGTGCTGCTGAAGTAAACCGACAACCATGGGAACCACTTAGAAGCCATTTACATATGTCAATAACAGCAGATAGAAATAAATATTCACTGACTCACAGATGTTGGACCGGAAATGCAGAGGTATTTTGCTTTAGGCAAACACCAGCTGTTGTGAGTTTGATGTGACCATTACATGATCCATTAAAGCCTGGCTACATTCTACATACCTCACATATTTAAAGAGGCTCCAGGTACACAAGCACTGCAGCAGGGCAGCAATGACGGTCATGTGTTTGAGATTCCTCTTCTTCAATTTGAGATAAGAGTCTCTGTCAAAGACTCGTAAGTAATCATTTGTGAGTTGTGTGTGGATACAACAGGTCATTTCGTCCCTTTGTACATATGTGAATATGTGTTTATAGTCCAATAGTCTCCTGTGTGGTGATATTCTTTTGTTAAAACAGAGAGAGAGAGAGAGACAAAGAGAGTTGACAAAGAGAGAGAAAGTTGGGAGGGAAAAAAGAGGCATAAGGAGATCGAGCCACATTTCATCTGTCTGTTCATGTCAATAATTTCTCAACCTCAATAAAAATATGAAAAAGGCAACACAAAGAGGGGAAAAGGGGCTCAATAAAGGAACTGTGGAAGAAGGGTGAGGATACACGCACACATTTAGTTGCTAAAAGCTGCCCCCAATTTGTTCTACAATGCCTGACAAATATTCAAAGCCACAGCTAAAAATTGGACTCAGCATTAAGCCTTAGCGAAACAGACGGAAGCACATCATGTCTATGTGTGTGTACGGATCAGAACTTCTTTTCAATGATTGCATAACAAACATTCTCGCAACTCTTTGCCTTGTGTGAGGTGACAGATGCTTCATTTCTGTGAATGACATAAAGGTTCAACAGTTGAGAAAATATAGGGCAAAAAGAAATGGCGGTCTGACGGCGATGTGAAGTGGTGTTATAGATTTTTTTTAGGTGAGCCTTGTTTTAGGTGGTTAAATTTAGCTTTTTCTCTGGACCCCATTAATTGCAGTACAAAGCTGAGCGTCTGGACTGGAGCAGCTCTCTACTTCTCCAAACTGAGGCTGCACTGATCGGTAGGGAACAGACTGACTATAGATACGTTCTTTATATGACCCCACTTCAAAAAACACAAACTAACCCTTTAAGGCTGAGTACCATTATCAAATTAGATACCAGTACTGATACCGTGACTTCCATGCCACATTCTGAATTATGTTTTGTCGATACCAAATTTATGAAATCCATTTTAATAGAAGAATACTTACTCACATACACGAGGTGAGCACTGTCTCTAGTGTTTTTCCTGCATGCCTTGAGACACCCAATCAACAGCACTATAACATCCTTGCAAAATAAGCATGCCACACGCTTAGTGACTGACTAATGCTGATGAGGTTAACAACTTAGGTATTGAAATGTGACATTTTTCAAAGCAATTTGGTGGGTGCAACATACTATTAAAGTTCTATGCCCAGTCTTAATCGCTGCCCTGAAACAGTAAATTCCACTATGAATATAATGATTTTAATCTATTCAATGTATCTTTATCTGCATTATAAAAACAAAAACGGTCTCTTGTATCAAGCAACATCGAAGTTGATACTTATCTCTTTAAGGTAAAAATGTCTGATAATATCTGCCAGCCGATATATCAGTCAGGCTCTAGGGCAGACTTATCCATGGTTCCCACATGACCTGCAGCAGATGTTGGCAGACATGATAAACATGAGTGGTCATGTTGTAAAGCCTGTCCCTGTTGGCGACTGTAAAGCCTCACCCAAATCATTAGGTTGGATGAGTTTTTCAGGTCTCTTTTGATGACAACTGGCACAGCCTTTAGATTGTGAGCTGGTGGATGGGCCCGTAACATCAATGGAGGGAGCAATGTAACATCCTGCAGGTGGCCACAACACAAAAAGCAGCTTGAGCAGGTGGCTGCTGTCATAAAACTACAAATCCACGCAGACCTCTAACAAATAGCACCCGAGATTTGTGCCTCCTTTTTGTGCTGTGCTCGGTTGAGTGTGTATTTGCTTATTGAATTTACAATGAAAGATTTTTCACATTGCTGTGAAAAGCAAGTGTCTTCACTTGGGTGCAGGACCAAACTCACTTTATCATGGAATATGCTTGGAAAAAAACATGAACAGCATTGTGTTCAACTGCCTCCCCAATTAGCAACAATTGTAGATGATGCTTCCACGATGAGTCTGACAGGGACGCTAATCGATTCACCCGAGGTCATCTGCATGCTCTGATTCTGGCTCCCTGCTGTGAGCAAACAAAATGGGCTTGTATGGTGTCAGATTTGTCAGTCACAGAAGAAATTATTATATTAGCACAACCAGCAATGTTGTCAAATGTGATAACCTAGTAAATCATCTCATGCCTATGTAAGTGAGTGTAAAATAAGAACAGGTGTGAACCAGTTCCAATTACTGTAAAGATAATCCAAAACGCATCAGGGCTCGTATTAAGCTACTTATTGGCATTACGCATATGCACTGCAGTCATCTTCACCGCTGGCAATTGCCTGAAGCCTTGTGCTAAGCTGCACTACTACTCCACTGCAGGTAAATTCATGGTGCTACAGAAAAAAAGAAAAAAAAAAAAAAGACTAACTGATCTTATAGTAACACGTCCCTTATATGTGAAATTATTGAGTAAACACAAAACATATCTTATTTCAAGCTGTCTTTATCTCATCCATTCCCTCATCTGTCACTGAACATTGATTTAGAGTGTTGTGTGACAGTATGATGTGACAGCTCTGAAAGGTTCATTTGCTCAACAAAACCAACTCGTAATGCACTTGCACACTAATCTCTGACAGAAAATCCACATCACAGTTACAGAACATTTGTCAGCCTATCAAGGCGGGTGATGAAACATTGAGAAATACTTGGGGGTGTAAGTTAAGTGACGGTCCCCTGGCTCAACGATTTTTTGATGTTCTTATTTTCTCTTTAGACGGATGTCAATTTCAGGTGAGTCCCCCCCCCCAGTGTATGAACTCGACGGATCTGAGCAGCAGCATCTCAGTCCTTTTGTTTTCACCTTGGATGAACTCTATCACTGGTTAATGAACCGCAACATCTGTAGAATCTGTTAAAAACAAATAAGACCTAATGTTTCTTTCTCTTCATTTATATATTCTATCCTTCTTGATGAAATGAAAATGTGAGAAATGGGTACTAGACTTTTTATTTTACACAGTTATTGGCACTTACAATCTAAATTCCAGTCGTCATCATCTAAATTTTGCATTTTATTAATCTAATAGCTGAGAACAGATTCTGGGTAGTCTATTTCCATTGCACCCCATTGCCCAAAGCCAACAGAAAACCTATTATACCTGCACTTAACAATGATGTTATTCCCAAGTGTTTTCTTACTTTGAGGTTCCACCTTAAGGGGCATGGTCTCCCTAACTACAGCACAATGAGCATGATCTCTTAAAATGCAAGCATGTATTTGTAGCATGAAGAATACAGAAAACATCTCTCCACCATGGAAGGATAAAGCGCAGAAAATAAACAAGAAAGAAGCTGTACAGTACTAGAGTGTGTGGGTTGTAATTGAACAGCATTGTGGCTGGTTGTGTGTGTGTGTGTGTGTGTGTGTGTGTGTGTGTGTGTCTACTGTATTAACACTTGCCTGTGATAACTTTGCTCATCTTCCACAATCTCACAAACATTCAAGTGTCTGTGTTTAACGGAGACGTACTTTCATATTGCACATTTCGAGGGCTAAGTGCTTTACAGCAGGCATAAAAATCCATCAAAACATCTAAAATGACAATTAAAAGAAAATCAAATCAAAATCGAATAAAATGAAATCAAGATGAACGCAATTCTAGACAAAAGGATTTGCACAGTTATAGATGGATAACAGCTTCAATAAAGCAATCTCATAAAAGCAGAGAAAAATAAAGTTTTTATTTTGATGTAAGTGGCCGAAGTTGTGGAGAGTTTAATACAATTAAGAGAAATTTAATCTGTGTGGTGTTTTTAAGCAAAACAAAGCTTCACAGTGTATATCTCGGACTCATAGCACTGCCAGATGACACATAATGGGTGTATATTCAGCATGTCAGATATGCATTTATGGCATAAACATTTGTGATTCAAATAAAAGCAGCACTTATCTTTTTTTAAGATCTTATTTAAGACTTCTTGGAAGCCAGTGTAATGATTTAATAGCAGGCATTTTGTTCTCAGTTGTTTCGAAGCATTCTTAATAAAGCTGAATGTTTTCTGTTTCTCGGAAAGACTTGATGACAGAACACAGCAACAGTCCGCCCAGCGAGGGATGAAGGTTTTATGAAAAGTGCATATTATTCGGGGTAGTTAAGTTGCTTTAGTCAGCTCATGTTTCAGCATTATAGTGACTGAAAGGCTGTGCTGTGCACTGTTTGCTGCCACAGAAGACAAATGAAATGACCCTGTTCATACAGCGTTACTGTGGCGTACTGTATAATGCTAGTTACGAGCACAGTTACAGGTGTGAGCTAGGCTGAAGGAAATCATATAGTGCAAAACCAGAGGTCGCTCAACAGAGGTCCAGAGCTGCTTTCACAGCTCTCATTGTTCCCCCAATGTTTAACCCAAGTTTTACATCTGCTATGCTTCTTTCCCTCTGTTTCTGAAATCATATCCATTTGAATACTTGTTTTGAGCATTGACTGTAAATCTTATTGTCTTATGTCTAACTATTGTGAGGATTCTTACTGTCTTGCATGATTTTGTCTAAATGGAGCAGTATAAAATCAGTTGAATAAGGGTGACTCCAGTCAAAAACTGACAACATTTCGAATGTGACATACAGTGAAAATGACTGTTGTTGTACTCGTGTATTGTCAAATAATCTAATCTAGTGGATTATCACTAGGTCTGTAATAGGGTCGTAATGATATGAGATTTGTGTCACAGAAAATACCATGGCACAGGGTACTAGAGAATTATTTGTTTTCAGTTAGGAATTAAAACAAACATTTCATTATAAATTCACGAAACAGAATGTCATGGAAGACATGAAAATTGATATAACATCAATATGGTCTTCAATGCCGAAGATAAGAGAAAGTACACAGTATGATAACCACTGAATGCCATTTACATCGTTTACTGTGAAACTGATATACTACCACATCCATCGCTGACAATATTGACCTGTATTTTGCGGCGATTACCCCAAGATTTTATGGAACAATGCTTCATTGCAAAGAGACAAAAAAAAAATGCCTCAATCCCTTCTTGATCAGCTACAACAGGCTTAGCTGTAGTCTCTCTATGTAGATGTGCATGGAGGGCAGGATTGTATGGAGCTGATGTACTTCTCTTTCAGTCTGAAAGGCGAGCCTCAGCTCAAGTTGGCAAGGAGCCAGAGAGAGAGAGAGAGAGAGAGAGAGAGAGAGAGAGAGAGAGAGAGAGAGAGAGAGAGAGAGAGAGAGAGAGAGAGAGAGAGAGAGAGAGAGAGAGAGAGAGAGAGAGAGAGAGAGATGGTGGGATGGGCTGAGCCCCAATCTAGCTTCTTCCTGCATTTGTGAGAAAACACTTGGGGGTGAAACTGCCTCATGCAAACACCAAGCTCCTTTCAGATGCCCTTTTGTCTTATTTCACAGTCCATAAACTCACAACATCTTCTGGTGGTCCTTTTTATTACCCCTTGAAAACGTAATGGGATTCCTAATGTTAAAACTATATATCCTGAAAGGTGACAAATGTGACTGATATGAGTGCATGTTTACCCGTGGCAATCTTTTTGTTTGCAATAGCAATTATAAAGGACATGACAAGGAAATGAAACGGCACTGGAACAAATACTCTTATCACAGTGTCCTTGCTGATTTTCTGGAGTTATCACAAAGGTTTAAAGCCACAAACATGGTTGTCTCCAAGTGGAGATGCAGATAGTATACCTACATAAAGGCAGAGAGAGTATTGTTAAACTACAGCCAATATGTAGAGGTATGTCTTGCCCAAGACATATTGATATGTCAAACCGCACAACAGTGCAACTCATTAACACAAGAAATACCCAATCTACTGCGCGTGTTCATTAGATTGGATAACTCATCATCAAACTAATTACATTCATTTATTATGAAAGTTATTTCACCATTATCTCACTGTGAACCATAATTGTTCCATTTTACTTTGCAGATTTGTGAACCTGCATCAGAAAGCGGTGGCTGAGACAACTTACAAACTCAGACCAAACTCTTTTTACAACATAGACACAGTTTGACCTCAAATACAGTTATATTGCCCAAAAGCCCCTGTAACACCCCCACCCCCCAAAAAAATGAAAAAATTCTCCTTGTTCACTGTTTTGAAACATCTGGAAATGAGCCACTATAATAGATTTGTAAAAGGGAAGGCACTTTAAAAAATACTTGAGAGAAGATTGAACTAACTATCACTATCTATCAAAAATCCCCACCCCTTTTCCATCGATCAAACCCTTCAGTGCCATTTTTTGTTATTCTTTCAATGAGATAAACTCTCCAGTTCTGATGTAACTGATGCTAGCAGCCTCTATGCTAACTTCTTGAGGAGCCACCATTGTTGTTTTGAAACGAACAATCGTCTTCAGACTTCTTTTGCTTGTCGTCACATCTAAACCATGATGTAGCTGCCAGTATTTCTGATGGAGTTCTGTTTTGAGTTTCAAACCCATATTTCAAAACATTGAGCTTAAAGGATATGGGGATTTGGGGGAGCTATCATACTTAAAAATACCAAGTATATTTGAAAGAAAAATGGAAGCAATATATATAAAAAAAAGATTTCATCACCTCTTCTGCCATCTTTGTCTGCTTTCTCATTATTCCATGATTAATCCACTGACAAACATCAGGTCAATTAATCTACGGTAATTTGAAAAATCTGGCTGCGCAGTGGTGCTTAACAAAGTCAATGGGAATGCAGTGCTGATGGACAAATCTGTCCAACAACATGGAACTGTGTTGGAAAATGCAAGGTCATTTTTCAATGGGCAGCAAAACTGAGAACTGAGGGTCACTAAGTTCATTCAGCAATGTAAAGAACAAATGTGATCTATTGTAAAACAAGGGATGTAAGGGTGACTAATTTCAAAAGACCAACAGAAACATCATGCTTACCGTGACTTGTCCTACAAACAAGTTGGCCTTTTCTTCTTGGACAGTGAAATTAGTGGGTGTGGCGAAGTCGAACTCTGGGTCGTTATCGTTGACATCAGTGACGACAATGTTCACAGTGGTAGTGGATGTCTGGAAGAACAAAGACCATAACAAATGCCACTTTTATCCGCTGCTCCTTAAAAATAGGTATTCATGTTTCAAAAAAACAAAACAAAAAAAAAAGAAAACAGAAACATAGTTATACATTTGGATTATACAATTTGGCTAAAAGCTGGTGAGAACTTAGGTTGACTAAACAAAACAAAAACTGACTGTAAGAAGTACATTTAACCCCAGGAAAACTAGGATGAATAGATATTTAAGCCTGAAAAGATAACACGGCCATGTAGAGAAACAGCCTAGATTGGCAGCTATGTATCAGTGAGCGAGGAGCTATCATGATGCATGAAAGATATACAGCTTTTCTTTTGTAACTGACTTAAAAATGCAACTGTAGAACAGTAGTCATGCATGAGAAAACATTATTAGTGGGGAACAAAAGAAAAAGGACACGTGCCCATTAACACTGTTAAAAACTTCCTGTCCAAGAAAGAACTGGCATTTGAAGACAACATCTGTATATTTCACAGAAGACCACACAGACTGTGGTGGCGATAAGCAGCAAACCGTCCAGGTAAATTGAATGTAAATGTATGATTACTTAAATTAGGAAGTTAGGAGGCATTACAGACGGTGCTAAGCAGGGTTTTCCCCAGGATATTTGTTAACAGAGGTGTTAAGCCACAGTTAATTTTGCACAAGGCGGTCGACTTATGCTTTAATATGCCGCAGCAAACTCAGCAGCATGCACGATTAGACTCATACATAATTCCTAGTTTGGGGTTATAAAAAACAAATCATCCCATTATACAAAAAGTAGAATCTGTCAGCACAATAGCTGTATGCTAAATGTTTGGTCAAACTACTGTAATGTTTTTTGTTTGTTATAGATAGAGGGAAAAGATCTGAAAACTATTTCTTGTCAATATCTAATTCTGCTGACAGATTAACATGCATGGTTTAAGCATAGTTTACTGATACCTACAATGTCAGTACTCAGTCCTACAAAAACAACAATAAGTATACAAGGACACTGCAAACACTGTGTACACTTGGCAGAAGATTTTTCCAGCTAACATCACTACAACACACTAATCTGCAGATGATGAAGCTTTTGTTAGCCCCTCATGGGAGTAAGAGCAGCCACAGGCTATAAACAGAAAACTTATACAATAATGTGTCAATGTTTTAACCACGCTAGCAGCACAGTTCTAGGGAGGACACATCAGTCAGTCCAACAATTTGTTCCAGACTGAACTTTGGAGATAACTATTGGATGGATTCCTAATGTATGCAATGCAACTGCACAGATGTTCACAGTTCAAAAAGGATGAATTATTACAACTTTGGCAGTCCTCTGACTTCAATTAGCACTATCATCAACAGTAGATACACTGACAGAGAATGAGGGGAGATGCCATAACTCTTAGTAGCAAAATGACGAAAATGCATCCAGCTTGTTTATCTGCCATACCACCTATCACATTCATACTGAGAAAAAAAGAAAAAAAAAGTGAACATCATACCACCAAAGTTGAAGCAAGCTGCTGCCAACTGTGGTTCCCCTTAGCTATTTAGCTCAGTTAGCTGTGCAACTAGCAGTTCTGACTGGGAAATCAGTATCCAGGGGTATTAGTGTTTACACTACAATGCTAGCACATGAACCTTAAACTAAAATAGGCTAAATGCTAGCTGATTAGCATGCTAGCTTCAACATAAATCTTTTCACCATCAAACATAGACATTAAAATTGCTAATAATTCACATTTGGTTGTAAATCTTACTTTTTACTTAACTACAATTCTTAAATATTGCCCCTTAAAGAGAACAGATACAGTAAGAATGTACTGGAATGATAAATTGACGTCATTTCAATTCCTAAGCTCCCATCTGTTGTTATTCACAACTGGCCAAACAAATCCAACCCACATTTAGGCAACTTAATGACTAAAATGTAAAAGTATCCATTTATTTAGAATGTCTTTTTGTATTTTTTTTGTTGTTGTTATGAATTACCTGTATTTAGTAAGTCCATATTCTCATACCAATATCTTATATTTTTATTATAATACAGTATACAAGATGAGTAAGTATTTGTACTCTGTTTTTTTTATGCCCATCTCTAATAATCAATTAAATCCCAGGTCTAACAATTTGTCGGATATAACATAGGCACTGACTACAAAAAAGTCTCATTATGTCATTATGTGTTGAAAACTTATTTAACAGTGTTATCCTACACTCTCACTGAACTATCATAGTGCAGACACAAGTGATAGAGGGGCGGAGTGGCTGAGGTGAAGACACCATTCAATCTTTTACAAGATACTGTACCAAAATGGTTTTGAAGCTGTTATTTTCCGGGAAGATGTTGCTTTGAATTCTAAACAGCAATTAATCGATTAATGATAAATTATTAACATCTCTAGTAGGGGCAGCGGGGTTGTTTTGTTGAATATGTTAGTCTAGTCTGCCTGACTCATTGATTCTTTATCTGACTGAGTTTTTTGTAAGTCAAACTCTTTGCCCTTAACCATGCCTCTGACAAATCAGTAGCGCTATTGATAAATCCATGGTGCTGTGTGTGGTGCGTAAGTAGAAGTAGGATCTGGCTGCAAACTTTACAGGGCTACCACTCTTATATATATTATATATATCACCAGTGTGTGTGTGTGTGTGTGTATGTATATATATATATATATAATATGTATATATTATATGTATAATATCTATTTTCTTTTCTATTTTGTGAGTCTATTCGATCTAAAGGCTCTTTCAGCAAAGCATAGATCATCTGAGGCATTCCCTCATTTGCGGGGCCATTGGGTACCATTGCCGTTAACCTTCAAACAATGACACAGTACACACAGCTACAGCACTCCTATAAATCAACACACAAAAAAAATGGCTGAATACACACAATCTATGATCTCTCAGTGGGCTAGGACGAAGCTGTATGCAAACTTTGGTGTAAATGGTCTCCTTTGGGGGAGGAGGGATGGGCGGTTTGTGGGAGGAGTTGGCCCCTGCAAGAAAAAAAATTCTTCCCAGTAGACCACTGTTTGAAGTTGCCCTGGCAGATGAGACATTCGGCAGCACATGCCACAAAGGAAATGGCCTAGTTAGTGTCACCTTCATCTCACAGTCTGTTGGGGATTGCTTCACCATTGTTGTTTCCTTTGTTCGCGCTTCTGAGACGTACATAATCAGTCCCTTCATGTACAGATTGACATGATGAAAGACGTCCCACTACATGCCTCTTTTGCAACTAAAACTAAGAGGACACAGTTCAGCTTAAGTGCAGTGATTGGGATCTACTTATTTCTCATTTCACAGAAGACCTGAAGCCAATTAGCCTCTTCATCCTTGCATGGGTGTTATCAAAGCCAAGAAATCCCACCTCTATGGCCATGAGTGTGATTAATGAGCTGCTATTATTTATTTAACATGAAATGAATGGAGCTGTGTCATGTCTCGCCTTCTGTCCTCACAGTCTGAAATATCCAGAGGTGGCTGATGGGGGTTTGACTTTCAAGTGACGGTCCTGACCACAGGCTGTACTGAAGATATGATATAATCAGGCTGTTAGGAGTCATGTCCTCCCACCTCCAAGGGCAAGAAGAACCGCTTTATCCAGCATCCCTGGGTGAATATTGGGGGGAACTGGAGTCTGCTTGGCTGTGTGATTACAGCCTGTGCTGCTGAGAATACAAATTTGGAATTGGTCACAAGGATTAGCACAATTTGTTTTTTGTGCTCCACTAGATGTAAGAGTTCAAATTCAACAAGTATTATGGAAGAAAGTTTGTGTGGGTGGGCATATTTGACTATACTCAAAGAGGAGTAGCACTGGGGGGATTACGGCTTACTTCACTCCTTGTGTCAGTTTCCCATGGTTACTGAAGTTCTGTGCTAATTACACATCCGAATCCCTGGCGTCCCCCCTCCATTTCTCTCTCGCGTTCTCCTTTACATTTCCCTCCCCATGTGCTCGTTTTCCTTGTCTCAAGTCTTCCTCGCAGTCTCGTTGAGTGAGTTCCTCACCTCCACCCTCCTCAGCTCTTTACATCTCTCGGATTTGTCTTCCTCACTATTATGACAGAATGTTGTCCGAGCTGTGACATTAAGCTCACGGTCAGCTTGTAATCTAATCTGTATTCAAGACTTTTTTGCACACACAGACGGACACACAAGGGCGTCAGTTTGAACAATCTGACAATCAATGCTGGGACAAAGAGCAGCAGCTTGTGTTTACCTCACTCTGTGAGGTAAAGCTCCATCATTCACTAGCTTTTCCACTCTTTTCTGTCTGGTCCTGTCACTGTTCATCTCCTCTGACCCTCCCACTCAAACTGTTACACTCTGTTCCACATTTGCTCTCCTACAGGTCTGGCACACTCACAAATACTGGGACACTATAGCGGTGACATACGCCTCTTACACAGCTCGACTTGACCAACACACGCGGGCTGCCAACAGTTGAAAGGGAGTTGTAGATCTGAGTGTTTATGCATGCGCAGGTGAGAGGGGGCAATCAACATCACTCCCGTGACAGCTCATCAGCTAATGTTCATTACCTATCACACACAGCATCTTAAAAAGGAAAGCACATTTCACCTCTGTCTGGAATAGAGACAGCTGCAGAAACTGAGCCAGCTGAGGTGAAGTCTAATTAAATTAAGACGGTTTATATGATTATCAGCTCTCGGTGGGAGATAGAGCAGCCAGCATTCACTATCAGTTATAGTGTGGGCTGCTTCTCGAGGCCAAGTTAAAGAGACAGCTTGGTGAACCTAAACACACACACAAAAAAAACAAAAAAACAAAAACAAAAACAAAACAAAAAAAAATGCAGTGAATGCTGCCTGTCACCACTGCCTAAAGAACTGTCACCTAATCTTAAACAAACTAAGCATGTTATCTTAATGATGTTGGAGGCAATATAAGGACATTTTGTCCATTAATATTGACACATAAAATTGCTTTGATGGCTCACAGTAAAGCTTCAGGTGAAACAACAATCAAAATATACTTCTGTCAGATGTCAAATTTTACCAGCAAATATCCATTTGGAAGTTTGCCTGAAGCAGCACTGAGTCATACTGGACCACACTGTATTCAGCAACAGATTGCTGGACTGAAAGACCTGAACATCCGTGCTGATGAACACATCAAAAATACCCTAAAATTTGGAGAATCGTATTCACAGCCTTGCAAATTAATTAAAATCAATTTTATTTAAGTAGCTCAAAATCACAATCACATTGTTTCAGTGGGATTTTAGACTTCATTTTTTAATGGCTTTTATCAATCAGTGAAAATCTCAAACCAAAGAACCCAAAGTCATAGTTATAATTACTACATCTAGTATTTACACTTGTTGGAGGAGCCAGCCATTAATATTCTGCTGTCACATTGGTTTGGCACAATGAATGACGCCTAGAGCTACAGCAGATTTTATGAATGTGTGACAAAAACCACAGGGTATTTGACTCAAACGTGAGTTCAAAAGCACTATTAGGTTTTGCAGGCTAATGAAGCACTTGAGCCAAATTTTCCGAGCTTATACGAGCTTGTGCGAGATGATCTTTTTTAAGCTTTATGCGTTTAAAGTGTTTAAGGGTCGTCAACCCTGTGGAATCAAGCCAATGGTTTAAAAAAAAAAAAAGGGCTGTGCCTCACCCCTCCAGGGTTGCCGTCAGACGCTGTGACAATCAGACGGTACTGGTCGGTGGTCTCTCTGTCCAGAGGCTTTCCAAGCAGGAGGAGGCCAATCCTGCAGAGAGAGGGGTCAGGGAAGACATAGTAATACTACACACGAACAAGTACAATCATTAAAAGGGCACTATCTATTTTTGGACAAAAAAATTCATTCTCAGAATTTAATATTTACAATATCAATTGTAGGTAGTTTGTTCAGTTTATTCAGTCATGAAGACAAAGAGTTGCTTCGTTTAGTTTGTTTAGGCAGAAAAAACAACAACAACAACAACAAAAAAACAGTCCATGAAGATCTTTCTCTTCTGATAATATTTTTCCTCCCACATTGCACCTTTAAGTCAGAAATCACAAAGAAAAACAAGAAAGGGCTTTGCTTCTCTGTGTCATGGTAGCGGTAACTCTGTGCAGTACTTTATGACTGGTGCAGTAGAGGGTGATGAAGAAGGCTGCATTTCAGAGTTTATTTACTTCAAGATTAGACGGATTTATAAAACATGGCCGATGATAGAAGAGGATGAGTTTGGGGAGAGGAGCAGGTGGTTATCTAAATGCTCCCACTCTGTCTTTCTCTCTCTCTAGCCCGCCTCTCTGCTCCCAAAGCACACGGACTACAGACAGAAAGATTCATGTTTTCTTTCCAATGACTGCAGCAGACGCAGCGGCCCTCCTGCTCGTTCACAAGGTATAATTTGGCACTCTGGCATTCTGAACACAAAGTGTGGATGCATTCCCAAGCAGAGCACTGAATTATCTTTGTTTGCACACACAGGCTCATAAGACACGTGAGAGCAAGTGGAAAGACACACACACACACAAACAAACAAACACACGCTCAGCATGCACAAAACAATTTCAGCGTCACACTCAAGAGAGGCTCTGCCGGAACCGCAAATGGAAAGAAAGATGAATGCATCTTAACGCACTGCTAGATTAATGCCCGCCGCAATTCCCCGCTGTCCCCTTGCTGCTTCACATTTCTAATTTAAAGCTCTTTTGGTCAAACAGTCCAAGCAGAACCTAGAGCCTCATCTTAAAATCTGACAGGCGAATTACTGAAACCTCGATTAACATTGTCTATTTCTCTGATCACTTGCCCCGAGTTTCAGCGAACTCGTTTTAAATCCCAAACACCTGATGATCTGTGGTTCAAGAGGGCAAACACGGCTTTCTAAAAACACCATCGAAATGCAGCACCATCCTTCACTGACTGCTGTGCACTCATGTTTATTTATACATATGCATGAGAGTAGCAAATAGCCTTCTGTGCTCAATGAAGCTAAAGGTGCAGGAAGCTTTGATGCGAATGTGATAATGAAGATATACAGTGATGACTGTCATAATTGCGGTGTTAATGATGATGATCTCGATGGTGATGATGACAAAAGATTAGAATGATTAAAGACACTCTGCCCACCTGCAGAGTTTATTCCTTACTACAGCTGGAGTGCTGAACTACACTTGAGCAGCTGGGTCTGAAAGGTTCAGTGATTCTGTGTGATAGCGTCCTGCCTCCCATCCCCAGCCACCACGAATGAAAAGATGTTGTCAGACAGACAAGATGTTGCTAACAGTGTGTTACAGAGCAACAATGATGCAGGCTAGAGGCAATCCGTCCAAAGTCAAACAGTCTGTTGGTATGTCAGTCTATTCAGATCATGTCTCTATACCTCCATATAGAAAACTTGACTTTATGTACATGATGTTAGCTTGAGGTAACATAAATGTTTTACCTCAGACACAATAACTTTGATAGGATAACTCTCACTTAAAACAAGATAAAGAGGAAATTCAAGACACATCGATGGCAAAAGTTTGTGCTTGTATAATTCAAGATGCTTCTCCTGGGTATATTCATTTTGAACACCTCTTGGATTTCTAGTCTCCAACTCTGAGTAGCCAGGGGGCTGCTGACACCAAAAACACACAACTTGTTTTCTCAACTTGCAGATTAGCTACATTTCCAATGGTGAAAACTTTATGAACTATAACTGTTCATATTGCTTTTTGTATTTCATACTGCAGTCCTAGCTCAGCTATTAATAGCTTTGCTGTTATATAGTAGAGTAATCAGATATCCTGATTTTCCAGGGACAGTGCTGGTTTTTTGGTGGCCTGTGCCTGGCAGCCGAAGTGAAATAAGAGCCTACCACTTTGTGTCTTAATCGTGTTGTGCTTATTTAGAAGCGCCGTAAGTGCAGCTGTCTGTGTTTGTCTGTGTGTGTATGTTGCTAATGTATTTACATTTACTTGATAGACATGGCTTAAGGCTGACAATACGTGTAAAAAAGAAATGGTCAAAATGTGTTTAACGGCAACATTGTTTAACTTTGATTAGCAAGCAGCAACTAGCTTGCGCTCACATACAGTGCATCCTTTATTGCTTCAACTGACTACATTCATCATCAAAACCGTTGGTCATCACCTGAAATGTGTTGAAATTTCCCCTTTACCAGTTTTCAGTTCTCGCTTGTGGAGTCTCGATGAAATGGAGACGCTGTTTCTTAATTACTTCAAACACATATAGCAATACCAATACATATGCAAACGCGACTGATCAGCTGATATATTGGTTCTCTGCCATATTAAGTGACTCATCGGGGGAGAAGGTCTGGATATCTATTTTGTTTGACCAAACATAATTACGATCCACATCAACAGTGACCATAATAATGTGACTTTATGTGCCATTTGTCTGAGCAGAACTTGGAATTTCACAATAAATACTAAACGTTTTCTTTATGATGTATATGTGCGTTCTTGCCTCCTCCAGTTACCATGTCATTACTGAATGCTGCCCTCTGTGTAGCACCTGGCGGCTGAAAGACTCTGAGCCACTGATTTAAAGCTGCATCCTGCTCACTACTTCAATGATGAGTGAATCTGAAGCATTTCCACCTCCCTCCGGGGGAACCTGCCCCATTTACAGGGAGTTATAGACTGGAGAGCTCATTATTCATAATTGCTGGACTGAACCAGCCCCATATGTATACGTGCATCTGAACATGCAGCAGTGCAAAAAATCTCTTCACTGAATCATATTGGGGTTCTGAAGGGTTGAAGAATGAGAGTGTGAATTGCACACTCATCAAGCGTACCGACTAATCATGCTTTGATTCATTGAGTGCTGTATCAGCACCTGCTTGAGGATATTATATTGTAATATTTCAGCCAAAGACACAAAGTACTAAAGCATAATGTGTAATAATCTACTTCAGAGAGAGTTCTGTCACATAAGGTTTAAGAGATAAAAGTGCCATTGTAATAGATAGCGGTTACCACTACTAAACCATGCAAACAATTCTCACAATATACAGCAGATTAAGAGTGCTACAGTACAGCTTGCATAGCTGGGAGACTGAGGATGCAGACAAAAGAGGCTTTAATCAATAAGTGGGAAACGTGTCTGGCAGGGTCCCACATTTTCAGTCTCCACACGTCGTTTGTCCCCATATTTGCCTGCTTATTTGAGGGATGGTAAAAACCACTGACCACTTTAATATTTTCCTTTTTCCTTGCTCCCTACTAGTGGCTGTGTGAAGTAAGCTTTTCCAAATGCTGATGCTGATTATGAGAGGTAAGGTTCAAATCTCCAGAAATATTGTCTTCTCTCAAGACAGCAGAAACTGAAGAAGGGGCAAAGCTATAGAGCGCGAGGAGAGAATAACAGCAACCAAATCAATCAGCCATTATCAAACTATATTTCCGCATAGACTTACAAATACCCTCTGCTTATCACCTTCTGGTAGCCTTGAACTAAATGCCTCAGACTGGCAAAAATTCACTTCTGTCATTGTTTCATTTCAGCTTAAAACGCAGCTTATAGCAGAATATGAATGGTATTCTAATGATATATGAAACAAACTTGTCCTTTCAATTGCCTCACATGCAATATAGCAGTATAGCAATTGTGACACAATGGCCCTCTGATCCAAGACATTTAGTCATGTGCTACCAGTTAATTAATACATTAATAAAGAAGACTAATGGATCTGGGTTCCGTATTTTCATGAAAACCAGTCTAGCTTATCATTGGCTGCACCTGGAAGTTGGCTGACATTTTCCCAAATTCATTCTTCAAAAATATTTGCACTCTTTAATGCAGAATTTGTATTTTATTTGTCCAGTGTGTTATTTCACTGTGGCTCTTTCTGTCTACCCTCTACACGTGACATCTATCACATTCCTCGAAGGGAGAATTTCAATATTTACAGTATTAATGAGCTTAACAGAAATATTCATATCTTCCTTAAGCGAACAAACAAGCTTTTCTCAGAGGAAACATAATACCATTTGCTGTTTGATATCACTGTTATAGCATTTGGTTGTGTGTTCTATAGTGATTTTGGGCAATATATGTAAAGTTTACTTGACTACAACATTGGTGCAGTGCGAACATATAAGAGCCTGAGGCAGCCAAGGAGTGTGAATAAGTGTTTTGTTTTTCAACTTGGTTCATTTGGGACTTTGGTGATACCAACAGCCAGTACCAGTGTCCACAGCACAATTTCAAGAATTGGCTAAAAAAATATCAACCAGAGTCAATAATCAGTAAGTCAGCATCTGCTTTTGCACATTCCTTGTTCTTTCATTCCTTCTCACCCCCAGCCCGAGATGAGGGGCCTCCCCCAGGGTCATTAAAGCAGTCAATGACGCTGTGTTTTAACATGTCATTACTGTTAGTCCATACATTTAAATAAAGCTAAAGAGTGCTCCTGCAGAACTGTAATAATTTGTCTAGGGCTGGTTATAGGAGGTGGACTTCAGTTTAGCATGTATCATACCCACTCCTGTTTAAAATTAATTGGAAGAGAGCACATGTTATAAAGAAAGTCATGCCGCTGAATCCCTGAGAACCTGGAAGAAACCCTTGCATACCTAAGACAATCCCTTTAAAATTCCCTATTCAATCTTAAAACGCCAAGGGAACTTATGCGCACAAAGCTGTCAATCAATAATTTACTAGCCCTTTCCATCATCCCACCATATATCCATATTTCACAATCAAGCAGGCCTTGGTAGGTGCAGTTTAATGTGGCTGTCTGAACTGGAAAATGAAAAGCATTCGGACTCACGTTTCAGAGAGGTTGAAGATCTGCTGGGAATCCCCACTCACGATGCGGTATGTGATCGGGTCATTCTCTCTGTCTGTGGCCTGGGGGGACAGAAGGAAAAGAAGGTTCTTGAAGATCATATAGTGCCATTAAACTGAAGGTTATGAGCTATGACAGCTGGGCAAAAAAGGTTGCTGGAGAGAGTAGGGAGAACATTTTTTTATTTTTTATTTTTTTATTTTGTTGGCTAAAACTACAATATACTTAACTAAAAGTCTCACCAGTTTATTGCCTCATTCAATTCTACATATGATTTCCATGTGATTTGTGTGAGTGTGCATATTTGGGGGTTAGTGACTCACCTGCAGATTGAGCAGAATAGCTCCTATCCTCATAGCCTCGCTCACTTCCAGGCTGTAGGTGAAGAGAGGGAAGCGTGGTGGGCTCTGATTGTTGGGCGGCAAAACCTCAATGTACACTGTGGTGATGGAGCTCCTGGCAGCAGAATGATAAGACACACATCAGCCCACTGACAGCATCGGTTTCTCCTTGACAACCTGTTGAGCCGTGCTGAAGTACCTCGCCCACAGCAGGGTGAAAAATATTCACAATGTATGAAGCCACGTGGAAGTTTGATTGCAGAAGAGACAGACTTTGGTTACCATTCTCTTAAGTGGGATCTTTGTCTGAAGCAGAATGGTGTTGTGAATGGATGTTTTGATTATTTATCAATTCATTGTGTGACAAAACAGCTGTAACGGTACATGTAAAAAAAAAATGTACTTGCTCGGGCGTGACAGTGCAATTTATTGTTTGTTCAAGCAGTCATTAGGAACAGAATCCGCTAATTGCTTTTTAATGAAAAGATAAACAGGAGACAATGTTAGATACATCTCGCACCAGAATCTCTATAACTCAGAAATGTTATTTTCTTGATAATTCATGATCCAGAGAAGACTTTCTGTTTCATTCAGCAGCTAACTTTTGAATCATTATGAGCAAATACTGATGTAAATAAGACTTCACACAATCACACAAGCAGCTCCCCTTCAACCCCGTAGAGACGCAAGAAAAAATGTAACTCATTAACAGATCTTTTCTTTGTATAGCAGTAATGAAAAGCATATCATATCAATTTCATTGAAATAATAAAACCTCCAATCAAACAGCTAGCATGCAAGGCTACTGTACTGCACCTTCTTTGGCTCTCTGGGGCATTGTCAGAAGCCCTGACAGTCAGTGCGTAAGATCGTCCCACAGTTAAAGTGACACCGGGCGCCACGGTGATGCGTCCAGTGCGATTACTGATGATGAAGTCTCCCTGGGCACCAGCCAGTATCGCATAGGTCACCAGACCATTCAGTCCCTCGTCAGCATCTGGTGCTGTTAACTGGGAGGACAGACAGAAAGGGATGGACACACATTAAACACATAATATATTCTTTTCTAGACGCTGTGTACAGCTCCCAGCATCAAGCAGTAAACATTCTCGGTAAAGCTTGTGACT